>NC_139250.1:45875373-46475373 GCF_977018435.1 Lepisma saccharinum | reverse complement strand
TTAATATCGATTTTACTCTTCTAAAACAGCTTCTTTTTAGCATAATTAAACAAATGGTGCGATGATGTGGCAGAAAGAGGGGCAAGAGAACCCCCCACCCTAGTCAACCAGTCGGTTAAAGAACAAACAAAAAGAAACAAGATAAATATATGTAATTTTGAACCTAAGTATGTCTCTTTGTGTGGTCTTTACGGTATATTAAATATGACAGCCCCTTTCATATAATATTTCCGCCATCTTCTGGCTTCTCGCTTTTTTTTCTTGACTGTTACTGAAATGGTAGGCTATTCCATGCAATGCACATCAGACTTCTCACAGTAAGTTCTGCTATGGGGTTTCCATAGTTTTGGAGATATTTGGTCTGGCAACACTGATTGAAAGATCAAGAGCTGAAGAGGTCAGAAGAGGCTGCGTTGCGAAATCAAGAAGCACGAGTGGCCACAGAATATAAAAAAAGCAAAACGTTAAAAAAATGCGTGCTTCAAGAGCAGCAAAATGGATTAATTGAGGTTCCTCTCCCTTCGGCGCTTCAGTCGCTAAACGGAATCGTGTTCTGTTCCGAACCAGTTTCGTAAAAAATCGGATCTCTTTTTTTCCCTAACTCTCCCGTTCACTATCGTGGCAGGGTTTTCGCCAACGGTCTCTTTATCGTCGAATCAAAATGGGTTTTCGTGATGCACATTCATCACAGGAGGCAGCACTCTCGATATTTGGTAAGTCTCATGATCACTAACGTCAGCGTCCCAGGGGGATTATTAGCATTGTTTCTTGTTTAAAGACGAACTTGAGGATGGTGGAGGAGAAATACACATGGTGATTTTATCAGACGTATTCGGTGTTGAAAAACTGTTGAGCAAATGCTTCGAGGTTTAGTAAGCGGTTCTGATCCGATACGATTACGAGCAGTAACATTCTTCTTTTTATATATACGTATACGATGTAGTCTTTTTTCGCGTTCACTAAGCTGAAATGAATGCCAGAGAAAGTGTGGGCCACTATGTCTACTAACAGTCTACATGCTTATAGCTCCACCACCGTGCTTGAAACACTGGCCTGAGAGCAGCGGCGCTAGTGTCGCTAGTGTCAAGGGCGTCTTCTTTTTTAAAATACTCTGGTAAATCTAACATTCTTTCCGATGAGTCACTTGATGTGGCAGTTTTAGAAAATTCCCTCTGTGTGCACGGTTTGTGGATTCTGAAAATAACATCCACTGAAAGTTATTTTGGTTTCACACTGAGCAGTGATATAGCTGCTGAAAATTTGATAGTAGAAACAAACTATTGTCAGTGTGTGAAACTTAATTTGTAGTAAAACATGATTCACTTTATGTTTCTGTTAAATTTCTTCAACCTTGTCAGTTAAGTGGAGCTGTCCGAGTGAACCATCCCAGCAAGTGATCTTCTAGGCAGAGTTGGAAGAGGGATTTTCTTAATTGTACTCTTTATCTGTGAAAAGGTTTTCAGTTTTACAGTACAGTTGTCAAAGTGGGCGCCAAATTTACATGTGACGTTCGTTTTGGGTGAGCGCCACTGGATTACTACGTCACGGTAGAAACCCAATCTCCCTGTGCGGCGGAGTTATGAGACTCTCCTGTACGTTATTGGTACACTGACCATTCTCAGGACGTGCAATTAGAAAAATAAGTAGCTTCTTGCCATTGTACAGGGCGAACAAAGTTAGTAGTAAGGTGTGTTTTATACAGGTACATTGATACACGTGTATGTTGAATTGTATCATTTGCAAATATGCTGTATAAAGAAACAAATTGCCAGAGTATTAATTGAGGTGAGTGTACAAGTTTAATAAAATCTTATAACTTTAAACATTCACTGGGAAATAACACAACTATACTTACAAATGCAATCACATTACAATAAGCGGCTGCTTTTGCTTTCTAACTGTGTCTTTTAAATAATTACACTTCTGCTTTTCATTTTTGGCTCACACCGCGTATTTTTGCGATTTCTAGCCAGAGTTTCTGATATATATATATATAAAATATTACACATCACCGCTCACGACTCGAACAACGTTCAATCTTCAGACATTTTATTGTCTTGGCAACGGATTCAACAAAGAATTAGACAGTTCTAGTTTTTCTCATCCCACCGTAAATAACTTCGTTTCCGGTAATGCGTGTCATCAACCCAAATTTCCAAATTTAACGTTCACACAAACAACAATGTTAGAACAAACAAATAAATCAGACATATTTCTGTGAAATTAACAAACAAATAAAACATGCACAAGGTAAAACTAAACAAGGCGTATCAGTATTTAAAGCCCTCATCACAATTTAGCCTCTGCTCTTTCTTACCCAAGGGATGTCACAGAACTGCTCCAGAAACTTCGGGAGATTTCAGATGAAGAGTTTGGCCAAAAATTTCAAACTGCTTCTGAAAATTGTCAACAGACATTCTATTCTGAAATTGCGATTCCAATAATAACAACAACAACAACAACAAAAAAAAAGATATAACTATCCTCGCTTTATTATAGAGAGGGTGGTGACGCCTCCCCTCCCAAAATTTTATTTCTGGATACACCCCTGGATAGTTTTGCTAGTTTAAGCCACGGGGAAGCTTGTAATTAGCATACGTATTTTCGGAGGTTTCAGGAATTTTGGCGCTAGCATACTGGTCCACCATGGAAGGCACACCTGGATCGAGTGGACGAGTCCAAACACAAAAGGGGAAGTAGGTAGAAACAGGCAAACTTCAGATCGGTGTTTGACTTGCATGTGTTCGGTTGTTTACCATCGTTCGATATTTTATGTTTGCGATATCTGTTACAACTCGTAACAAACTCTCTGGAAGCGGAACAAACACAATTCTCGGGTTGCACTTGTAGCCATCAACCCTACTTTGCCAATGGACTCGTCCAGTTTGCACGTGCATACTTACGTTCATTATCGATACTTTGGACATAAATTTATAAAGTTAAGAAATAAATAGTGTAAGTAAATAAATAGAATTAAACTAAAAACTCTAAAATCAATAGTTTATCCAAGAAGAGTTTTCCCAAGCATAATCATTGTTCCCCTGAGAACACTACTGAATTTTGTTATCACTCGCATGTTAGTAATACATGTCGAAATCGATTTACAGCGCAACCTCCGTTTACATTTTTCAAGTTGAAGAAATTTAAAATGCGGGAAAATGTAAAATTTGGAAAAAGTTTTTGTAACATTGTGTTCCATTGGGGGCCATGAAGAGTGAATGTAAAATCCGCGAACGTAATATCGGAGTTCTACTGTATTGAGCTAGACAACGATCTGAAGTTAGTTGCTTCTATGGAACTGGTGTTTTGCTGTCTGTTAATAGATACTTTATAGTATATGTTGTTTAAGATATACTCCGTCCCAGGAGACTGTCAAGAAACGCAGCGCATATTGTTAGAGAAGGGGAGAAAGCTAGTTTGCGGAGCTGCAGTCGCGTTGCTCCCTCTATGCAATCCCTTCCCCGCTCACGCGTGCATTGGTCGAGCTCTCTCGAATCATTACTTGCGCAGACGATTTGCTTTCTGTCGCTAGCTCTACAGGCCTCTGCGATGGAGTAAGACGTGCGGGACAAGTCATATCTCAAGACTTGAGACTAGAACTAGAGAAGGTTTAGAAATAGAGGTGACATCTATCCTCGGTAAAAAGACGAGACAAAACAAGTCTCATCACTCTTGGGCTTCACTCTTCGTTGAAAGAATCGTTAACAACACAGGAGAATGATCACTGTAGAACTTGAAATTTACGAACACGGAAACGGATTTCTCCTCAGGGAGGGCAACAGTACTCCAAGTGGGAAAACCTGGAGTGACGCTATCCCACCAGTTAAGAAAATTCTCATAAAGCATCTCCCACTAGGATAATTTGCACTTCGAGCAGTGGGGGACATATGAAGATTTCATATATTGCCATTTAGTCATAAAAACTCTTTCCATAAACATATATTAATTTGCTGATTAACTGGTCTTTGCCTTTTGTACTTTTTCACGATGCACATATCAAAGACCGCGCTATCATGGTAAACGGCCTCCCGTGGGGGAGTGGTTAACACACAGGTCTATAACGGAGGGTATCCCAGGTTCGAACTCCTGCCTGTATGTTCCGTGTTTGTCCCTTCATCAATTAGCCAAGAGTGTGAAGTAAAATATACCAAATTAACCAGTCCCTCATGGTATACTATGTTTTCACGCTACAGTTTCACTGTTCGAAATATGTGACTTTTCCACAGATATCTCAGGGAGGTAAGCGCCTCCCTTCCTTAACCCCTCTGGACACCATTGAGTTTCGTCTATCAATCTCTCTTCTAGAGTGGAGCATTCAACACCTCAAGGATATCACTCTACTTCTGGTTCTGTACTGCGACTATCAAACGTCAGTGCAACCAGTTGATACGCACTGGCTCTTACCACCCTGGCTGGCATTATCACCCGTGCGATCTCAACTGAACGTCAACCAAGATATAAAAGTGCTGCCATTGGAGCTCCTATGGAGCGACGACTGCTGCACCTGATCGAGTCCTTAACGACCTCACACCGTGGACATTTACGATCCTCTTCTGTCGAGCGTTCCTCACTCTTTTGGCGAGTTTATAAAGATTTAGTGGACATCCATGATAGGGGCTTTCGCGGAGAGTGTCGCCCCAGCTGGGTGCAGCTGTCTATAAGGTGGGACCAAGTATCCCATTCAGAAATGCACGCTACAACATTTGGAATTGTACAGGGTGTTGAGCAGAGGTGGTCATTTTAGTACAACTTCCCTCGCCCTCATCCTCACACACCCTCGCCCTCACGACTCGACCCTCATCCTCACGACTTGCATTTCACCATAAAGGCTGGTTTATATTGGTCGAGTGAGCGGGAGAGTTACTGGGACGAGTTACTGGACTGTCTGCTAGACTCGACCCTTCTATGGCGAGTAGCTTTCTACTAGACTCCAGCAAAGTGGGATAGTAGCTGCAGCTGATTGGTGCTCTTTTCACAGATTGAAAACCCATCGACGTCGTTGTCGATTTTGAAAAATAAGTTCTGAAACGGTTTACACACTTTTTTCACAAGAAATGAATACAATAATGCACGAGGACATGTCTGGAAAGAAAACCAATTTCCTTGTTTTTTTTTCTATTTTCGGTCGTTCTTGGTTGTGTATGGGACGTAAATTACTTATTTTTAATTTTACTTCTCCTACGCCAAGTACACGAAGTCTCATCTCCTACACTTATAGCCTCATACGCCCGTAATTTATCTTCTTTGTTCCTATAAGAGACACAAATTCCATGGACACTCGCATAACAAAGAATCTATTCTGTCCTCAGAAAGCGTTTACATTGACCGAGTGGTCTGTCCTCCATGGACAGCCGCTCAACTGCCCTGGCTATTGGAGCAAGTACTGGCTCCAGTACTCTTCCCAGTTGTTTACACGAGGAGATTAGCTCGCTTGATCCTAATAGCTTCCAACTACTCGACCAATGTATACCAGGCTTAACAAGTCTTCGGAGGGTGAGAGGGGTTAGGGTGAGGATCGCCCTACGGAGGGTAACCACCTCTGGTGTTTAGTACCAGTGGTGCAACCGTTGGACTTACAATTCGTACATAAGCATTTGTTTGAGTGCCTTTTCAAATGAAATGTGCATCTAAGCTAAGAAGCATAACGAAATGAGAACAGTTTGACATTAGAAACGCTTTCAACTTAACACAACTAAACTTACAAATACTTTCAAATTTGAGTCTAGGTTTGGTTTGATTTGGTGTTTTATGTCCACTTTTTGCACAAAAAGGATAATCGGGACTGGACATACAGTTTAAAATGGGATCCGGACCATTATGTGCCTCCAACGGGTATTGAACCCGGGACCCCTTGATTACAAGGCAAGGAGGCTACCGCTGCGCCACCGGGGAGGCCCAATTTGAGGCTTGGGTTCAGATATTTTGAATGTAGGCTATAACAATCATATTGAATGAGCATAGAATAAGTCTTTCATGTCTGACATCTAACGCCTTGGTTAGACAAACCACTACTGCTTTGCATTCTGCGCTCTTGGTCAACTCCTTACAATCTCATTAATTAAGCTCAGATAACATATTACAATCCTCTATTTACTACTCAAAGATACATTTCCCACTGTGTAAAACAATCTGATGACTAGACCGCGGATTTTTTTGTTTTTAACCTATTTGTTTCCTTTACAGGCATGTAAGAAATAATAAGTTATGTCAGCGTTTCGTTAAAAAATGCAACAACTGATGAAGTTTTATAGTGTGTAAAAAAACTATTTTGCTTGTTAGAACCTATTTTAGGTTTATGTACCTAAATCAAGCCTCTTTTTAGGTTTTTATATATTTTTAAAGGTTTTACAGGATTTTTATGTAACACAGAGGCATTTGCTTTGTTTGGTTACCAAAAAATGCAATGACGAACGTGTTTGAAACGTTGCCTCTGTCGATTTCCCTTCCTCCAAGTCATTTGTGACTTTTCAAAGCTCTAAACAAAGCAAATTGTCTGATGCCACTCTTAC
Source organism: Lepisma saccharinum (assembly GCF_977018435.1). Classification (NCBI taxonomy): domain Eukaryota; kingdom Metazoa; phylum Arthropoda; class Insecta; order Zygentoma; family Lepismatidae; genus Lepisma; species Lepisma saccharinum. The sequence continues at coordinate 46,468,864 of NC_139250.1, read as the reverse complement.
CTGTACAATCCAAAGTGGGCTGATCTGTGTGGTCTTGCTCACTTTCGAGTCACTTCGGTGCTTTGTGGCATTCACGCGTTGCAAACTAACATTTCAGCATTGAAGTTTGCACCACTGACTATGTTTATGTTTAAAGATTATTTTCAGCATATAAAATGATTCTCGCAGACAAAATTGCGGAGTTTGACTGTGGATAACATGGAAAACCATTGTTGTCTAACTATACGGCGAAGAGTGGATTTTAATACCAAATTTCCAATGGTAAGTTCTGCCGTTGCGTAGGGTTAGGCAACACACATAACGTTATGCAAGATAGTGCATGTTTCAGGATATAGGTGTCCCTATACCAAATTTACATTTTTCAGGAATTTTTAATTATTTAAAGTTTTTTTTTAACTAATTTCAGGATTTTTCCAGCCTAATTTAAGATTTTTAGGACCTATTTTAGCATTTTTAGAACCTACTTTAGGATATTTAGAGCCTACTTTAGGAATCTAAAAGCACACTTCTTAGAACTAAAAATCCGAGGTCTACTGATAACTAAAAAAATGCGAGGCGAACATTATGTGACGTAATGTCTCGTCTTCAACAGAACAATGTTCTTTTCTACTGCATTCCTTTCCTCCTATGTTCTAATAAATTTACTCTATTTGCTTCTATGTATTGTTTCCAGACTCGGGAAGCTACATCCATAGCCTTCGGTGCATTTATTCTCTGAATTTATGTGACTAGTACGGAGAATATCCGTAATGATATTTCGAAGAATCGCCTGTAACACAATGCAAGCATGTTAAGAAGGTGGAGTCATTAAAAGACGTTCGATATGAAGCAGTGGTTGACAGTTTAAGAAATTAACGTGTGGCGTGACAAAAACATCCTTTATTGTAACAATAACTGTGTTAACTTCACATGTTTTTTTTTTTTTTAAATATATATCTTTTTCGTTATATATGTAACTGATGAATGTTCATGTGGACCACATGGAATTGCGCCACCACTATGGGCAGTGGCGGCGATCAAGAAGGCGAGGGGGCAGTTACCCCCACTCTTTGCAACTTTTGCTCCCGCACTATGCTAAACCTTATTTAACAAGGGAAAGTAAACTGTTGCTCCCCCAGTTTTGGCACCCAATCGCCGCCACTGATTATGGGACAAGATGGGTACTGGGCCCCTCTGAAAGTCTCAACTCTTCCTCTTATTACTCACGCTTCAAGAGATCGTAAGAAAACGCAGTCATCGTAACAAATGGGTCAAGTATGTATAGAATACATTAAACATAGCAAACATGAGCACTAAAGGAGTAATGATTTGATTATATTTCGTCAAACCTAATGCTCATGTAATTTAAATTCTCTTGCAGCCTCGCTGATTGGTAGTGTGTAGTGATTTAAAATGGTCAATTTCACTCTCCTTACTTTTATTTACTGTTTGTAATACCAATTTGATTCACTCAACTTAATATCCTATGTTTGTGTATGGTCCTCCTCCGTGGCCTTGCGGTCTAAGGCCCTGTGCTTTGGGTTCCGACTGCGGGACGTCATATGTTCGAATCCGCCTGGGTTCTGTCTCTGGGTTCTCGGCCTGTGTATAGGACCGGTGGCAACCCACCATCGTGAGGAAATTGGGGAGCTACGAGTGAGTAGCGTAAACCGGTCTCGGAAATCTGCTACAACGACTGGGGGTTCGACGTGCTGACCCCACGTCACCCCATTATCAGTTGAAGATCCCCACCAGGGTTGTTTAAGGTCCAGGAACCCATAAATTCTAATGGGTTCTATTGGTTTCCGTTGCAGGACCGGAACATTTTTTCTCGCACAATTTAATTAGGTCCAAGTGGCGTATTGTTACATTGAAAAAAAGGTTTCTGGACAGTATTTAAATTGATCTGGTAAAAAGGTTCCTGGACCGAATTCAAACACTTTACATATAAAAAGGTTCCTTACGGTCCAGAACCCATTTACGCTTGCTGATTTTCTCTCCTGGACCGGAATTGAATTTATTAAAAAATTCCTGGACTTTAATAACCCTGATCTCCACACCTGTAGGTAGGAATGTGGGAGGGAGATCTGCCTAGGCCCTTCAAGGGCTGTCGAGGCACGGGTTATTTATTTACTTATTTTTATGTTTGTGTACGTGTTCATTAATTTATTTCCTGTAATCATCACCTAGAGGCCAGTCAGGATGTAGGTCGTGCTGATATTAAAATCATTAAAAATATTTAACTATTATGCTCTGGTTATGTGTCCTATCTATTAATTTCCAAATCCAGCACTAAGTGGTGGGATGAAATTGAGTGTAAAATGTGTGTGGACTTTCCTTTGTAGTGATAGTTTCATCCTTATCGCCTTGGAACAGAATCATTTCATGCATATTTTAGTTTTGCAAGAAATAAATGCTTTCTTACCAGAATCAGAATATTCCTTGAATTATGATATACGAGGGGCGTTTAATAATGATTCCCCTAAACTAGGCCGTGTCCGAAAGGTCCAAGACCATACTTGAAGCGAGCATCCTCCGAGTATGATCTTGAAGTGCGGTCTTCAAGTCGTGGACTGGAAGTGAAAGTCTTTCGAATTGCAGCGTCAAATACGATCAGTAGATAAAACTGAGTACTCGTTGTTTTTCCCGTGTTTTAAACATTTGTTTTTCACCATAGAAATCACATAGCATTTTCAAATGTTCGTACACATACATTTCCACACATTAGAAGAACTTTAACCAACAACTTGCTGGTCCATACCTGTGCTGCTCGCTTTCTACCTCCGTGATTTTAAACAAATGAACAACGAGTGTAAAAATCACGTGACCTAGTCAACAACCATCTGTACTGCGAGCTGTGCACTTGCACGCTTCTGTTCTTGGCGCTTTCGAACTGTACTAGGTGACGTCACTTCCGTCAAGACCATACTTCTAGTCTGTACTTTGTACGAGTACGTACCATTCGGACAGAGAGCCCTACTTACCATAAGGGAGGGGGGAACGCAAGTTTGCACATTTTTTGTCCTTTTCCTTCTCTACATAGCTGTCACCTAGTCACACACTTCTTCCGTCGTGTTATGGAGATCCATCTTATAGAACTCAGCATGTTGGTACTGAAGTCAGAACAGTGCCTCATTAATGAATGTCATGTCATTTCACCTCTGAAGTGCATGACTTTCAAACATACCTTCATAGAGGCAAAGAGGTGGAAGTCAGATAATGAATAGGGGGTATGGTGTAGAATTTCATAGCCACGGAAGCAAGGTCGTATTTACGGATGGGTCCAGGGGGTCCGGACCCCCACCCCCCGAAAGACTTATCAAGCACTAAAATTAAAGAATGAAAATATGCTCGTTTATCATTTGTTGTATAATTGATGGTTATTAATAGACCTACTTACACAATGTAATTAAAAGTAAAAATAAATTACTAAAATAAAAATATATTATTATTATTAATTACCCAAAAATAAATAAATTTGTTACATTTACATATATGTATCAGATATTATAAAGTAGCAAACTACGTCCTTTACTAACTGGTTAAAGATGTTAATAAATTATGAAATAGTTGAAGTGGTTTTATTATCTATAACTTTCTATGAAGTTTCTGCTTTACGTTAATATAAATCAATTAGATTTCATTGTTATTATTGTTTTGTATTCTTGTTTAATTTTTATTGTGCATATTGATATAGATTTGTTCATGACCTCTTGTTGAAATTAAAGTAATTGCTTATCTTTTGTTTGTTGTAACAAAAACTCTCCCCACTGAAAAATTTTGTGGGGGGGATTTTTCAGGCCAAGAATGTTGGTTGGGGGAAATCCCCCCGTCACCTCAGGATTTCACACCCTGGGTTGTCCCCCTGGAAAGTTATGAGAAATGGGCTCAACTTTTCAAAGATTAGAGGAAGAAGAAGAAGAAAAAACAAAAGTTTTATAGATTTCGTAGCAAAGTATAAATTCACATTCCTAGAATTTTATTACAAACTAGCTGTTCTGTGACAATTCCTTTCCAGTGCAGCACGTGAAAGAACCTTCTCACGTTTGATACTTAAAAAGTTTTGCTTCCAACAGAATGCCGGATCCCAGGCGGTTTTCTTTGGCTATTGATAAGGAATAATATTAACTCTCGGATTACCGCAGGTGGTCCACAAGTTCTCCAAAGCACATTCAAAGAAGAGAATTGCGCTTCGTTTAGTGACTTTCTCTTCCAATGACTTTTTTATTGTGCATGAAAATTATAGTACTCTTCAAAACAATTTATTTCTCGTCATTCATATTATTTTATAACTTATATTTACATTATTAGGTTCAACAAAGATCATGATTTATGAAATAGTAAATGGGAAAACTATTTTAGACCATTTTCACCAATCTCTCAATATTGGAAAATCTCACTTGAAACAACGCAATGTGGCCAGATCTCACGAATGAAAAGAGCTAAATATGATTGTTTGGTTGATTTGGTGTTCTAAGTCCACTTTATGCACAGTAAGGCTAATCGGGACTGGACCTACAGTTTAAAGTGGTATCCTTAACCACTATGTGCCTCCACCGGATATCGATCCCGGGACCCCTTGTCTTTCTGTTTTCATGAGTTACATCTTTGTAAGCCTGCAGTAACACACTTTGCAGGCTGCATTAGCTCGAAGTTGGATTGTAAATACATTCTTGCTCCTCCCAGGTCATTTTTCTCTGGCGCCGTTATTCAACGTTACCCGCCCCCTGTTGCTTAACCATTGAGACTGTTACGTTTGGTAATGCAGTACAGAGCAAAAAGAAATCGTCTCCATGGTAAGGAAACTTTCTTGATTAGTCCAAGAGCAAAGCCAGCCCTAAGCAGGGGCAGGCCTCCTCGATGGCGCAGTGGTAGCGTCATTGCCTTGTAATCAAGGGGTCCCGGGTTCGATACCCGGTGACGGCACATAGTGGTTCGGATTCCACTTTAAACTGTAGGTCCAGTCCTGATTAGCCTTATCGTGCAAAAAGTTGACATAAAACCAACTCAATCAATCAATGAATCAACCTAAGCAGGGGCAGCTCGGGCACTCGCCAGAGGCACTGCTCTTCAGGGGGACCTGTGCCAGATAAAAATAAGGGTTTGTGTACCGTTTAATACGAGTTTATATGATGTGATGCTTCCAATTTAGCGATTAATATTTTTTTCCTGATGGGTTGTTTTCACACATAATTAGAAATATCCAAAATGGCTGAAACAAAGTAGTGCATGAAAATAATGTAAATAGTTAATGTTCAATATTCGTTTAATTAGAATGAAATCATCAAGCGAAAATATTACATTATATGAAACAATGCAAGTTCGCTACAGCGTCAATGAACAGCAAACAAAATAGAATTATGACAGAGATCATTATTGAATATGAATAAAATTACGACTTAGATAGGTAGTTTGATATTGAACGTGCACAATTTTGTAATTAAATATAATGAACATTGCGCCAGGACACATCGCAAATGAAAGGAAGCACTGATTTAGAAATTTTATTAGCGTCCCATAATTCTTGGTTTTAATCTCAACATGGTCTGCTTATTGCTGTTAAGCAGTAATACGATATATATAAATTAATTGTTTATTAATTAATGTTTTTAATTATATAGCACACTTCCCTAAGGAACAAAAAATCTGATAATGAACAGGGCTGGCCTTGGTGGGTGCGACGCCTGGGGTATCTTCTATATACAGAGTGTCCGAAAAGTCACGCAACCCAGTGTTTACGATCGTATAACGGAATAGCGAAACGGAATGAGAAGAAACGCTTTCTGCCAAGAGAATGCCCTGTATATTGGGAAAATTTAGAGAGACAAACATATGTAAGAACATGCATGTTTTAATAACAAATAAGCAAAGTGTTGCCAAAGGCGGAAAAAAAATATTTGCAAATCGTGTATATTGATGAACAGAACTCATTGAGGTAAATTATTGCAATATTTCACAATACCAACGAACAATTTGGATGGCCATCTAATGAATTTGACAGAAAAAGAACTTTGACGAAGTTTCAAAAACATTGCAGAAGGGAATAAATGGGCTGTTCCAAAAATCGATGTTTTCACAATATTACGAGGGACACTGGCAACACTGTTGGTGTCACGTATCACTAACAGACGTGTTTCACCTCAGGCTATCACACTACAGCACTTTTAACGACAAAGGAGAAAGTTGGTTATTCTCGAACATATGCAATAAATTACATACACCTTGCTACCCTGAAATGTGGTTTCAATTGGATAGGTATGTCAACAGCCAAAATTCCAGGCATTGGTCGACAGAAAACCCACATCAGTTGCATGAACTACCCTTGCACTCTCCGAAAATCGGTGTATGGTGTGGAATATCGCGACGTCGTATTGTGGGACCGTTATTCTTTGAGACAACAGTGGATACTGCTGTGTACGGGGATCTCATAATGCAATTCGTTGCTCTCCTGGAAGAAGACGACCGTGATGCTTGGCTACAACAAGATGGAGCAACTTGCCATACATCTAATGACTCTCTTCGTACGCTGAGAGAATTTTTTGGTGATCGTCTAATATCCAAGGATTTATGGCCCAGTCGCTCGCCCGATTTAACATCTGGAGATTTTTTTTCTGTTGGGTTACTTAAAGGGGAAAGTATACCAAACGGGACCCAGAAGATTGGAGGAGCTGAAACGAAACATTACACAGGAAATTAATAATATCGGTGTTGCAAACCTCAGGAAGGTTATCTGAGAACATGATCAAGCGAACCAACTTATGTATCCAAGAAAATGGTGGACACTTCGAACATTAGCTTTAATTTGTAGTGATACCCACATTTCAGCGTTGCAAGGTGTATGTAATTTATTGCATATGTTCGAGAATATCCAACTTTCTCCTTTGTCGTTAAAAGTGCCGTAGTGTGATAGCCTGAGGTGAAACACGTCTGTTAGTGACACGTGACACCAACAGTGTTGCCAGTGTCCCTCGTAATATTGTGAAAACATCGATTTTTGGAACAGCCCATTTATTCCCTTCTGCAATGTTTTTGAAACTTCGTCAAAGTTCTTTTTCTGTCAAATTCATTAGATGGCCATCCAAATTGTTCGTTGGTATTGTGAAATATTGCAATAATTTACCTCAATGAGTTCTGTTCATCAATATACACGATTTGCAAATATTTTTTTTCCGCCTTTGGCAACACTTTGCTTATTTGTTATTAAAACATGCATGTTCTTACATATGTTTGTCTCTCTAAATTTTCCCAATATACAGGGCATTCTCTTGGCAGAAAGCGTTTCTTCTCATTCCGTTTCGCTATTCCGTTATACGGTCGTAAACACCGGGTTGCGTGACTTTTCGGACACTCTGTATATACAAATGTATGTATGTATGTTTGTTCCGGCATAACTGTCGAACGCCTGGAGCAATTTCAACCAAACTTGTTACACATATGACTTACAATGTGGAAAGAAATACTGTGCGGGTAAGACACCCCTGGCACCCCTAGGGGTGTAGGGAAGGGGTGACATGTAAAAATAATCGAAAAAGACCGATATTAGTGTGGAATCCATAGTTTTCGGGTTCGCTAAGATGAATAGTGACACTCCGAATGCCGTTTAACTCCAAGTTTATCACTTATCGCCATGAGGGATCAGAGGGGGTGAAAAATAAAATTTCAAAAATGACCTAGATTAGTGTCGAATCCATAGTTTTCGGAGTCGCTAAGCTAATTGGTGGCATTCAAGATGACATTTAAACTGTAGTTAGAATTCATTATTTTCCTGTCTAATAGAAGATTGGGATAAAAATTACCTCCCCAACGCCGGGTAATCAGATAGTACTACATAGAGACAACACGCCCTCTTTTATACTCATACAAAAGTGACAAATAGTAACAGCTCGATACTCTCGTCACTCGGAATCAGGTCCGTAGCCAGAATTATATTTCGGAGGGTGCTCATCCCTTATCAGCAACGGCAATCGAAAGGCGAAAAAGTGGACTGGATAGAAGCCCTGAAGATGAATTTCTCAGTTACAACTTATTATACAAGATGTTTAGACCCGATAATGAATTACCACTATACGCTATTTAAATAAGATATTTATAGGATTTCGGAGGGGGCGTCAGCCTCTCAAAACCCTCCCCTTGGCTACGTGCCTGCTTGGAATAGGACGGCAAGTAAAGCATTTCTGATAAGTTTCTTCAATGTTCCATTTATTTCTTTAAAGAAGCCTATCTTCGCTACTCTATATGACCAAAGGTCAGTGAACCTCTTCTTTGGCTTGCATATTTTCTCTGCCCCTTTGCACAGGTTCAAATATAAAATAACGAAAAGAGAAGATAATTGCCTTCGAGTTCACAACCCTGCGTCGCAACATGAAAGAGGCGGTGCGATTCAATTTCTTCAAAGCTTCGCTGTGAAAAAAGCAGCGTGGAGAATCGGCGGTAGATGGCAAAATATTGAAATTGATTGCTTGGTAAGTAGCGAGGCAGACTTCGACACGACACTCTCATAGATGCGTAATTGGTTATAGGACTTTGATCCTTTTTCCATGCGTTACAATTTCTTGCCCAATTCCCATCAACTAGTTCCGCGCTGTATAAAAGAAAGTAACAATTTGTTCTTCTTTTGAGCAGAAAATCATCTTGTTTTGTGCAGAATTGCCTTTTCATTTCCCTTCCTGTTTTTTATCGCTACCCCTTTTCTATCTTGCACGAAATTTCTCATTAGAGTTAATTTTTCGCACAAAGTACGTCAAAAGATAAAAAAACATTGTTTAGCTAAAGCAACAAAAACAAATATTTCTGTTCTCCGTTATGCTTTTTCGGTTGCCGGCATGTTAAAGAGAAAAGACATGCTTACTTTCAACTTCCCAAGAACGCTAAAAACCATAGATTTGTAAATGGATGACAATTTTTCCACTGCTGGCAACTCTGCTCCTCAATCAATTTTGCAAATGTGACATCATTTTTTTGTGACAAGCAGGGGTGCCCACGGGGTGGGGGGGGATCATGGCGGAGGTTGCGCCATCGAGATTTTTGGGGGGATTTTTTCCCTTCAAATAATATAAAATTCAATATTTATACCTTTTTCCAAAATATATGTAAATATTTTACACCTTAAATGCACAATATTTAAGCCATTCGATGAAAAGTGTTTAAGGGTATTATCGAAGGTGGAGCATGGTGAATATCCAATTTTTACATACTAGGCTTTAATTGACATGTGGGTTCTGGGGGGATTCTGAATTAAACTTTGGGGGAACAGTATCCAACTCTAGGTCTCAGATTATGGTGAGTGCTTTAGTTAGAGGGGGATTGAGCATTAAATTGAAGGGGATATCCAATTCTTGTGTATTGCTATTGTCTTAGACTGTTGAGGAAATTCTGGTGTGGAGACTGAGAATTAATTTTTTTGAGGAGATAATGATTGCGTATGAAATTTAAAAGGGGAGATAGAAAGCTCTTGATAAAGTGTTAAATCTTAGATTGTCAAGGGACTTCTGTAGTGGAGAAAGAGTTCGAACATTACATTTTGGAGACTGTATTCAGCGATCCACACGTTTTCGACCCCAAACGTGCCAAACGATAACCTGGAAAAGACTAAGAAAGCATTGACATCCTATTAAATTAATATTCTTCAAAGCCTGCAAAGAAATGGATGTAAAAATGTTCTTGCTCGCTTCGCTCGCAGTAATGAGTTGCAAGGATGCGTATTTGGTGCTTTAATGAGATGAATGTGAGGTTTTTGAACTATAGCTGCATTACAAGACAAGCGATATTCTCCATTAGGATGAACGATTTTATGGGATGTCTTGAATGATGTAACCCCTGTTATCGTAATTAAATTGTGCGGATTGCGATATGGTTTGAGGGCGCGAATGATATGATTTTGGGGGGGATGCGCCATTGGCCTTGAGGGGGGGGGGGATGGGCACCACCGGTGATAAGTTCCACCGAACAACTACTTTCCACTTGCGTTATTTAGCGTTGATTTTATGCCATTAAAATCCTTTAAGTTCCAACAAATCTTCCTTTGGAAACAGAGAAAAAGTTAACATTTGTAGATTGTACAACTTCAGTAATGAATAATCTAAGACTGTAGTATTCAAACTATGCGGCGCAGAAGTTTCGCAGCCGAGGCGCGAGAACTTTTGGAAATTACTTTTTTTTCTGATAGTTTAAAATGTGTTGATAAAAATATATCAATAGGCTACTGTATTCGACCTTCGTAAAGTCCTCCGTTTCCCAAATCGGCCATAAATCTAGGAGTGGATTACACACCGACAAAGATATGCCAGTTCGGAGTTGCCAAGCGTCTTCCCATCTACACCAAAACAAGACAGGGAGACGATGGCGTTAGTGGGTGTTCTACCCTTGTTCTCTTGAGCAGTGACCATCCCCAGAGGATGGAGACGAGAAAAGATGGGCAACGATTTCGACTGTCAACCGTCGCACGTGCAGTGGTTTCGGATTGTAGAGGGATGAGGAAAGAACACTTATTCGTCGTTCAATGGTTTTCTTCTTCTGTATTGCTGCCAACTAACGTTGGTATTCCTTTTTCATTGTTTTGAAACTGAGACAGGGACTGCCCTCGTACCTTGCATTAAAAACTTTGCGTTTGTACAGCCTTCTGATATTTTACACAAACTAAATGTTGTAAATTTATCTCTACAAAGTACAAGGGTATCTGCAACAACTACCAGACAAGGTGTCAGCCTTCGAAAGGAATTTGGTTCTTTCTAAGAGAAAGATTAAAGATTGCTTTCGTGCATTGAGCATGTTAGATGAAACAGAACTACAATTAAATGAAGAAATCCAAATATTGTTGTATGCCTGTTTTTAATATATATTATCTAGTTTAACTTACTGTCTGCATTTATCCATATTATCTCATGAATATCATATTGCTGGATGAACTTATAAACATAAAAACAAAAAATCAACATTGTCTGTATGAATCACAGACATCCTATTTTCATTACTTGTTCAATACCCGGTGGAGGTACGTGGCACAGTGGTTCGAATCCCACTTTAAATTGTAGATCCAGTCTCGATTAGCCTATCTGTGCATAAAGTGGACTTAAAACAACAAACCAATCAATCATTTTCATTGCTTTTACATGTATCAACCCTAAATAAAAAATGAAGAGATTTAGTCCGGGTGTCAAATGCCTAAAAGTTTCAAAACCTTGTTTTGAGGTAAGAATAAAATTGTCAGACAATTCTATCTTTCATTTCATCGAGCAAACAGTAACCGGGAACTGTTATTTGGACATTCTTGAGCAATTTGATGTTCCTCAGGTCCTTCCTCTGCAGCCAAATGTGATCTTCCAGCAGGATGGTGCACCAACGCACTGGAGTTTGGATGTTCGTGAAGTTTTTGGACATAACGTCCCCACAGCGATGGATAGGACACGATGGACCAATCAGGTGGCTACTGCGATCTCCGGACATAACCCCCTCTGGATTTCTTTTTGTGGGGTTATGTAAAATACGGTCTACACTCCACCTGTATGTGACCTTCGTTTCTCCGCATTAGAATTGAAAATCCACTCAACTCCATCACCCATGACATACTAGTGGGCACGTCAGTCGAGATCGAGTATTTTTGCTAGACATTTTGAGGGTTAGGAAAGGAGCCCACGTAGAAGTGTACTAAAAAAACTAAAAAATATGCCATAGGCCTATAATGCCACAAAGAGCAAGGCTCTACGTCAAAGAGTTTCCTCACAATTGTAATTTAAAATCACGGATATTGCTTGTGGACACCCTGTACATTATCTAAGTGTGAAGGATATGAAGACCTGATCAAAGAGGGAAAATATCCAAAGAGTGATTTATATTAAAAAAAATCGGTAGACAATTTTCACTAGTTTTGTATCATGAATTACAATAAAAGATGTGTTTTATTCTTTCAAATAATACAACAATTTAATAACGTATAAATTTCAATGACTCCTTTTTTCAGAAATCAAGTTGATTCGTTTGGAAATTATATTTCTCTTAAGGTGTTATTTAAGGTAAATTTATAAATCTGAATAAAAGGGGGGGGTTCAGTTCATCTAAAGACTTCTAACAAACAATTCGTGATCTTACAAAATATAAAAGTAGTGCTATTGGGGCGCTTCAAAATAGTACTTAGTAGGTATCCTCTTTTTTTATCAATCGAATATCACTTTTTGACATACTTTGACAATTTTTTGTCGATGTTTTAGCGTTTAGCGATGTTTTAGTACAAATTTTCACTATACTCATTTTTTCCCCACTCGTACTTGGTAGGTATATCATGATGTTACGTGATACAACTTAACCTATCCTTTTTTTTACGATTATTTAATTTTTTTACGATCCTAAGTGATATAACTTAACCTATCATTTTTTTTATTTAGGTACTGTTTGAACGTTATTATTTGAGGATCATATTTTGTAGGTATTTTTTTTTATCAATCGAATATAAGTTTTTGACATATTTTGACAATTTTTTGTCGATGTTATAGCGTTTAGCGATGTTTTAGTACAAATTTTCACTGCACTCATTTTTTTCCCCACTCGTACTTGGTAGGTATATCACGATCTTACGTGATACAACTTAACCTATCTTTTTTTTACGATCCTAAGTGATATAACTTAACCTATCATTTTTTTTATTTACGCACCGAACTAACCTACAAGGGGGACTCTGTTTGTTTTAATATTTCAGTATTATAAGGTTTTCACAAATTTTATATAACCTAAAATGTGTTGGATGTTGATTTTTAGTATGTGGCAATTTTTTATGAATTTTAAAACTGCTCTGTGACCCTCTCGTTCTTCACGTCGTAGGCGAAGGACTTCTCTGCAATCAGGATGACACTGCATAGGGTATCCTCGGGCAAGGCGTCGTGGAACTCGCAGACGACCTTGATGTTGGTTCGATCGTTGACCACAACCTTCTTTCTCTTAGATGTGTTGATGACGGTCATGGGTCTCCGTGCTTTGAACTCGCTGGGCGTGTAGTACATGTCCACGCTTCCCTCGGTCACGCGTTTGTAAGCCGAGAACGCTTCGTAAAGTTTGAGGTAATCGTTTTTGGTTACGTCGAGGTTGTAATTCTCGCGCGGGAACACTTCGTTGCGTCCATTCTTCAGATAAACGTTCTTGATCTTGCAGTCGTCGAACTTGCTGGAATCTTTCTCCTGGTTGTTATCGCGCCCGGTCTGAAAAAGCACTACGACGAAATCTGGCATGTCGAACTGTATGTTGTTGAACTGCGTCGTCACGTCGAATTCCATGTGACTTCCCGACGCCATCTTCTGCACGCACTGGTAACCGTGAAAGTGAATCAACACCTGCGGACTTTTTAAGATCTCCGCTTTGTACTTGAGGGCGTAGTTTGTTTCGTATTCCACCACCGGCATTCTCAATTCCATGCTCCGGATGATGCATTTTGCTGCTTCGGGTAAAGTATTGGCTATCGGCGTGGTGCCGTCCGGACCCAAAGTAGCGTATCGCATCAGTGCGTCGTTGTCGTTGGCCGCTCTTCGAAACGTGACCCTCAGTCCTCCCTTCCACATGATCTCCTTGTAGTCCGAGAAGAAACCAGGCAGCAGACGCATGGGAAAGAGCACCGTGTGACTTCTCGTCGATATTTTGGCCCCGGCTTCGAATCCCCCGGCCTGGTAGTACGCTGCGTCCGTTTTGGATAATTTCAAAGTTCCCACCGCCGTCGACGTGATGCCTGGATAATCTATTCTGTCGATGATGGTGTTGTGTTTCCTCACCTCCACCTGCGAGAACAGGTGAGGCACGAAGTTGTCCACGAGTATTAAGTTTGCTGCTACGGGAAACGCGTCTCCGCTTTCCTTCTTCACCACGTCGAATTGAAGGTAGAGGTCTGCTCTGTGAGGATGAACGAACCCGTCGCCTACGTCCACGTCGTATTCGATCTCCCTGTTCGCCTCGTTGAGATTGGCGAACGTGCGACGGTTGGGAGGGAAAGATTGCAATTCGTAACTTTCGATTTGCTCCATTTTACATGTATGGTTATTTATTATACGTTGATCTCCACGATGGCCGTCGTAGTGGCACCTGCGAAATCCACCACGTCTCCTTTCTCGTTCGTCACCACCAACTCTATGTCGTCTATGCGATTGCGACATACTGGAAAATAGATCGGCGAAGAGGGCGTGTAGATGATCGGTTCCATGAACTCGGAACTTGGTTTGAACGTGGCTATGATTCCCGTCTGCTTGTGACTTCCTAACAATCCGTCCGAAGATTTCGTGATCATACCTTCTGCCACGTTGCAGTGTACGTTCAGAGTCTCTATGGCCAAGAATTTAGGAATATTGACTGCCGTGTGCTTGATGCCGGCTTCGAGTTTGGTGTCGTTCTCGAAACCTAAAAGTTCTCCCATGGTGCCCAGGTCCACGGTCTCCGTAGCGGATAGGATTTCCACTCTGTGCGTGACCGAATTTTGAGAAAAGTATGTGCCTTTGGGTAATTGAGCTTGCAAAGTGGAAAGATTGTATTGTCCTGGCGTGACGACGATGTGTTCGCTTCCGACGCTAATTTTGTTGTTGTGCTGGGTGACGTTAGGTATGAGGTACATGCTGTAGAATGCACGCAGAGCCACGGATTTAGGATAGACGATGTCGTCGTGCAGCGTGAGTTTCAAGATTGAAGATTCGCTCGTGAGATGGAACACGCCCATCCTAGTGATGCTGTTTGAGGTTCCACAATGCTTTCTGGAAATCCTCGATCGTAGGGTTATTTATTTTAGAGAGAAACGCGAGCACGGAGAGGCAGAGATGACCGCAGTTCACGTCTCCGAAATTTTGAATGCGTTCGTCGTTGTAGTATATGGAGGTTTTGTTCGTTTTCAGATAATGAATTAAATTTGCAGGTGGAACACCTCCGAAAGAATCGAAAACGAATGCTTTATCATTGTCGTTTTTGTGGTAACATATCCAATGCGTGCCTGGATTTTCTTGACCATCCAAGTTGACTACTCCGCATTCTTTTTTTTTCACGGTTGAAGGTAACGAGTCGGACATGAAAACTCCTCTGAAGTGTTTGATTTGTAACGGTTCGATCAGAGATTCAATGTCTCGGTTGGTGAGTGCTTCTGTTTCTTTTTTTTAAACTTTTTCATCACGCCCTTCCCCTTCTTCTCCATGGCCAGATTGTGACGTTTCTGTTCTTCCAATTCTGCCTTGTTCTTCTTCGAGTCGATGACGGTTTTTGCGATGGCGGCACTTCCGCCGGCTAAACTTCCAACGGCCCCCAATGCTGCCAGGATGGCCGGGATGCTGAATATGAAACCTCCGACCTTTTGCTGTTTCCGCGAACGCTGCAATCTTTTCAATTGAGGTGTGCTGAGCAGCAATTTCATTCCGTGTCCTTTCGACAAGCAAGAACGTTTCTTCTCGCGTTGTTTCTTGGTGAGTAACCCATCGAGAGCACCTAGATTTTTTAGATTGGAGTATGGTATCTGGTACACGACACCCTTGGGCTTCATGTTGATGCTCTATGTGTTATTTTCACGGTATGTTATTTATATATATATTCTGAGATTTTTTCTTGTGTAGTTTTTTACGGTATGTTATTTATATATTTTCAAGGCCTCGCTGTCGTTACACAAATTCTATTACGTGCTTCGTTTTCTTGCCAAGAAGTTCCTTTGTCCCCTTGTACACGATTCGAGTTTTGTTCTCGATTAAAATAGATAGCTTCTCGTCGGATAACATGTTAGCGTATCGATCTGGTAAAAATAGACTGTATTGTGCGTTGAGCAACAGGCGTACCTTGGGACCATACTGGGTAGAAACAATTGAACCGGAAGTTATCGTGTAAGGTTTGTCGACTTCCAATTCCTGAATTTTTACATACTCGACTGACAAATTTAGCATTTGTTTTAATGCTTGGAGATCACTTATTTTTTCGGTCGTCATATCAAAGAAAAATTTCAAAGTGTTAGAGAGAAATTTAATTGTTTTTCACGATGTGTGTTATTTATATATACCGAAGATTATTTTTTTTTCACGATGTGTGTTATTTATATATCAAGTTTTTTTTTGACACGTATATATATTATTATTTTTTAACAGAGGAAGAAAGTTCGTGCTTCGGAAAACGCGAGGATGTGCGTAGTGATATCTTTCCTCTCCTGCATAGACTTGTACCAATCATCAGTATACTGTCTTCTTCCCTGCATCGCCTCGTACAGTTCGTCCGACCTATCGTCCAATTTTTGCCCTGCAGCCAAAAGCAGAATGTTGAGATCACCGCACCTCAGGCCGCTGATCTCCCGAAGAAGGTCCTTGAGAACCATTTCACAAGGGATGCGAAATTCCGGCATTGTTCTTGCTATGTTTACAAGTTTATTAACATCTCCGTTAACTACCTTTTTGAATATTTTAGATAGTAGCTCGGGTGGCAAATTAGTTATGCAATCCATGTTGTTTTTTTTACTGTATGTTATTTATATACCCCACCCCAATTTTTGTTTCGTGTTCATGGCGATGGTGGTGCCTAGTGCGGCGACCCGTTCACCCAACGATGCGTCTCTACTCACGAATCTTTCGAAAGCTGCGTGCTCTAACTTTCTGTCTGCTTCGTGACGTGCATCCAGATCCGTCTGCGTGGTGTTGTAGGCGATGTCGTGATCTTTGCATGCGGCGTCCAACGGATTCACACCCTTGTCTCCTCTCTCCAATCTTTTCTCGAGTTTGGTACCCGGTCCGCAGTACTGGTAGCCAGGTAAATGCATCTCGAAAGGTAACTTGTTGATGATGTCGTTCACGAGTCCCTTTCCTTCGGCAACGTTCCAGAATTTCGGAGGCAGCGTGTTGATGATTTTGATCAGGTAACCTATGCCCTTGTCGTCGTTCACGATGAAGTTGGAAAGTTTCGTGCTGATCATGTCCACGATGCCAACCTTCTCGTTGTAGAAATTACGGTTGCCTGCATTCTCTTCGCCGGCTATCACCAACAATCGGTCCACGAGTTTCCTAACGTCGTCCACCCAAACGAATTCTTTGGGTAACGTGTTGTAGCGTTTGACGCCGCTGCCTGTTTTGACCTGGTTCCAAATCGGTTTGATGAGATTCCTGTACTTCTCGCCGCTGCTCGATTTCACCCTATTCTGCGAGGCGTCGTTGTTCTGGTACAAGGCATCCGTCATGATCAGAATTTCCTTGTAACTCTGGTAATCTTCGTCGGTGTAATCTTTCGGCTGCTTTTTGGCGACGAGTTCCCACAGTCCAACCGTACCCGGATACCTGTTCCAACTATCCTTGTCGCCTAAATTGACTTTAATGTCGTTGCCTTCGAAGGTCACCTTCGATTTCCCAATCTTCCACACCACACCGCCGCCTTCGCTGGTTTCCATGCTGGGATACAATCCGAACACTTCATCCTTGTCGAATTTCCCCGTGCTCAGGTAGTCTCGTGCCAAAGGTCCCAACTCGATCTTATCCGAAGACGACGACGTGCTGCCTATGGCTCGACGTCGTGCAGGTGCATCCTTCAGTTCGAACGGCGTCGAAGGAATGCTCGAAATGGGTGTGGGTACGGTGTAACTTTTAGCTGCGAGCGGTACGAGTTCATTAATCAAATTTTTATTTTGTTCCGTGACACTTTTAATTTCTTTACCTAGACCGCTGATGGCATCGATCACGGGTTGATCCTGACGTTTCTTCTCTTCGTAGAATCCGCGATTCTCGGATTTCCAACCTTTGAAGCGTTTCGCGAGGTAATCGCGAAGCTTGAGATTTTCGTCTTCGATTTTTCGTTTCGTCATGACGTTATTTATATACGTCGTTTCTCACAACGTTGCAACGTTTAGAAAGTCGTTGATTTTGTTTCTGTATTTTCCGTCGTTGGGTTTCCTCGTCATGTCGATCGTCACAAATCCGAAATCGTCACCGTTCCAGCAAGTAGAGCAGCCTTCCGAAAATTGATTGTAGTTCATGTCTCCGCCTACGTAGTCATCGTACGCATGCTTGAGGTTGGTGTGATCTTGACGAAACAAACATATGAAATTAGCGTTGTCTCGTACTAACTGTTTTGGAATTTTGGAAAACGTTTGAGCTAGGTAGAAGCAATCCATTCCTTTGTGACGACCTTGCGTGAAAAAGTTGCGAATTTCATTTTGATTTTCCAGGATGGCGTCGTCGAACACAACGACTGAATTTTCACGACAATCGTCGAGTGGTTTTATTTCCGAGGCAAACGTTGCAATGTCCAGACCATCGTACAGTTTCATCAGTTGCTGGTATTTGGATTGCTCTAAACTTTTCGAGAACACGTACAGGTGCCTGTTCTTCCAATCTAACCAATTCGGTGCGAGGAGAAAATTGTCCACGAGCAGTGTCGTTTTCCCACACCCCGATGGACCTACGATCAGACAGCGGATGCTGTCGGGAAGCAACTTGCCGTTCTTTTTCTTCGTTTGACTTTCTGGATCCGGTAGACGCTTCACCACGTTCCACGTACTTACAAGATCACTTCGTCCGCGTCGATCCAACTCTTTTCCGGAAGTCCCAACCATTTGACAAACAGTTTGTCACCTTTCCTACGCAATACTTTCTCGATGAGGTACGTGTCGGGGTGTTTCGTTTTAGAGAGTTCCTCTTCGTAAAATCTCCCTTTCAAAATCTCGCCGCTACTATCTTTTATTATATACGTGTGTCGGTTTCCAGGTAGAACTCGAACCACCGTAAAGAGTTCCGTGCTCCAATTTTTTGTGAATCCCTTCTCGAAGGTGCGTTTGAATTTGCTGATCCTCACCTGGTCTCCAATTTTGTATTTAGCTTTTTTTGTCGTGGGAGTGTACTTTGGACAGTAAACGGTAGAAATTAAACGCTGCTCGTCAGATTTGGTAACGTCAGCTGGCTTCATGCCTATTGTTCTGTGTACTGTATCATTATAGGTGTCGACGAGTTCCGGCAGGATGTCGACCCATTTGTAATTTCCCCGAAGCGTGAATCGTTTCCACATGTGTGTTTTCAAGGTTCGATTGAATCTTTCCACGATGCTGGCTTTGATGTGACTGAAGGTCGAATAATGTCGAATGCCGTGTTTTTGAATAAACTTTTGGAATACGGCGTTGTAAAATTCTTTACCGTTGTCCGTTTGCAGAAACCGTGGTCGTCTGCCGCCGCTTTCGCGAAAAATTAATTTGAATGCTTCCGTGACGCACGTTCCTGTTTTGGCTTTCAAAGGTAGAGCCCATGCGAATTTCGAAAACGTGTCTATGACGGTGAGGAGGTACTTGTTGCCCTTGTTCAATTTATGTACGTTTTTCAAATTGCCGCTACTCATCTCCACGAGGTCGCTTTGCCAGAGGTCGTCGATGCTCTTGGTTACCACAGCCAAACGTTCGTAGTTGCGGCGTGCAGGTTTATGCAATTCTTCGACGATGGCTTGCCTAGACATTTTCTTAGAGATTACGTTTCAAGAGAAGCACAAGCGTGATGGGATTCAAAGAAGGTGGCACTTCGCTCGTGTTTTGAATGATCAGCTTATCGCCGGCACTCACGTCGAAAACGGTGAGATCTTCGTCTTCGTGTATTTCATATATGTTGCGCGTTTCGTTCCAACGTGCCAGAGGAATGTTTCCTGCTTTCTGGACACCACGATTCGATATCAAAGTCATGGTGGGAACGCTAGCTTTTCTGCCGTGAGACCAGTACGAAAATTCGTTTATCTGAATCGTGCCATCGAGGAGAAACTTGTAGTACGGATGATAAGGATGCAACATGTACAGTTTGTTACCTTCGACGAACGTGGAGATTCTCTGTTGATTGGGTACGCTGTTGATTTCGATGGCTTGCAGAGAATGCAGTTTAGCGAATTTAGTGTCGACACCGAGCAGATTACTGTGAACTTGTCCGAGTTTATTTTCGATGGGCAGCAAATGCTCGACTATGGTATCCGTTACGGCAGAAAACGACGGTTTGATTTTCACTTCCACGTTCAACTGCTTGTAGTTTTCGTTGAGTTCTTGCAACTTGGCACCGAAAGAAGCCAGCGTCGATTCCTGCGTGGATTCCAGCACTCCAACTTGATCTCTGACGTTGACGACAATGTTCTGAAGGTTCTCGACTTGATTCAATTTCGAGCTCTTCTCGGTAAGATCGTTCACGATGCTTCGCATCTCTGTAAACTGCGTGTGAAGGTCGGCGACGCTCTGGGAAGTGGGCAGCGTCGACACCAGCGAACTAATTTCGTCTCGAATCTGTTCCACGTTCGCCGTTTCCGTTTCTAGTCGTTTCAGCATACGTGATATGTTTCTTTTCAAAGCGTGCAATTCTTTGGAGGTGGGGAGATTGGCCACTTTACTCTCGAGATCGCTCAATGAACTTTTGATGTCGCTCGAATCGGATAGTGCCGTCACCGCCGTTTTCAATTTTTCCAAATCTTCGCTCGAAGGCACGCTCGTCCGTAACGATTCCAAGTCACCCTGTATGTTGTCGAGTACGTGATGAAAATGAGCGAGATTCGTTTCGACGTTCAAATTTTCTAAATATTCGATCTTCTGCTGAACCGTGCTCAACGTGTCTTGAATGCTCGTCAACGCTCTCGCTTCAGCGTGAATATTTTTAATTTCTTCGTTGATCAATTCCAAGGACGCCTGAAGCGTAGCGATGGTGGTTTGAATGTGTTCGAAATCTCGATAGGCCTCCAATTGAATTTTTATGTTCGCGACGCTTTTACCGATGACCTGCAGTTCGTCCGACGATGGTAGGTTCGTCATGGTATCTTCCAAAGTCTGCAACTTGGATTTAATTTCTTCCAACGTGCTGGTGAATTCTTCTTGTAATTTGGAAACAACGACATGCAAGCGTTCTACATCAATATCGTTCACGACGGTTTGAAGTTCAGAGAAATTTTTTTCTATTGCGGAAGTTCGTTCTTCGATTTCGAGTTTCAATTTTTCCAAATCTTCATTTTTCGATTGAAATTGCTGTAATTTGGCCAAATCATTTTGAAGCGAATCCACGCTCAACTGTATATTTTGAACGTTGTCGTAAGAAGGTACGTCGACATAATTTTTTATGAGCGTTTTCAGTTCGGAATCGATTTTCAGAATGGGGTCGAGACATTGCGTTTGGAGCGTAGCGATTTCCGACTCTAAACTTTTGTTTAAGGTCTCCTGCAAAGCGATCAAATCGGCCCTTAACTTCTTAACTCGAATGTCCAACATGAGAATCTCTTCTGCGTGGTCTACACGCTTGGTGTTGCCGAAAATGTCGTTAGGCATTTTTGGTTAACGGTTATTTATAATAGGATAGACGATTCGTAATTCTACAAAAAGAGGAATGATTTTGTCGTAATCTCCGAGGAGTTCTATGTAAAAATAATCTCCTGCAGACACATCGTACGTAATGTTAGAAAGCATCTTGTCGTGCTTAATTCGAAAAATGTTCTTGCCGGTAGAAATTTTGATTTCGCCTGCGTTTTCCGGATTCACGGTGATTTGAAGTTTCCCGTCGATCGGAATTTCGTAGAAATCTAAATTGTTATTAAAAACATAAAACATCTTGCCCACATCGTCATTCAGTTTCGTCCAAATGCTGTTGAGGTGAATGATCAACAGACCGTTGAGTTTAGGTAACACGGAAGGTAAGACTTCATGATCTGGTATGGACGGTGCAGTTTCCATGAAGATCTGTTTTTTGAAACCGAACAAGTTCATAGGCATGCTGGTTATTTAAGGATACGGTCAAAGTTTTATTTTGTAATGACAGTCAAAGTGTTTTTTTTACTCAGTAACAAAATGTTTTTTTTTTCTTGAGTTAGTGAAAATTGTTGTGTGTGGTGGTGAGTGTTAATTATTTGCACTGTGCGCAATTCTTATTTATTTCTAAACGACGATGTCCCCACGGCAATGTGTGAATACCACACTCGAGAACGCACCTCTTGTCGTCATCGGGATCCAGCGCAATTTTTCTAATTTTGTTTGTTGTGATGATATGGTTGACGCTCTGGATTCTTTGTTCTTCTCTTAGAACCGACGACCTGGTCTTGAGGCAATCGATGTAATCGTGGAAGGTGAGTTTGTTCTCCACCGTATTTTTGCCCACACCTTTTGCTTTCTTCGTGACACTACTCTCTGTTCTCATGGCATACATCTTCGAACGCAAACCCGCGAACTCGACAATAATATCACCGTTACATTCATCTTTCAGTTTACCTAGGACTTTTTTGTTGAGGGATGGAATTCCAAATCTGTTGGGTTGAGGGTACGCAGAAGTATCGAAATACTCAAGCATGGAAGGATTTTTTATGTCTTCGTATAGGTTAGGTGTTTGTATGCTGTAAATGAAGCTGTCGGTGTCCGTGTACAAAAGTGATATTTTATCATTGTAGAAGGGTTTCATCACGTCATAATGAAATTCGAACATGTAAAGTTTCGACAAGTCGAGAACCGTTGCGCCAACGTAAATTGGTTTTCTGAATTTCATCAATTTTATATGTAGATTGAAAAGTGCCAAATTCTCGTTGTAAATTTTTCTCGACTTGAATCTAGGATCGGCTATCCACTTCCGACATTTATTCTTATCGGAAATTAATTTCACGTCTACGTGCTTTCTAACATTCTCCATGGTCTTTCCGTACACCGCATTGTTCATTAATTTAAAGAAGTCCTTGTCTAAATCGGAAGTGGCAGCTGTTCTATGTTGTGTGTTAATTTCTATGTAAGGTCTTAACCACGTGGAATGTTTAAACTTTAGTATTCGTCTAACATTCACTATCTGAACACCCTTCGCAATCAAAAACCGGAGATTCTTGTAGTGGACAACGTATCTCTGTTTAGGGTCCAATGTTAACAAAAGCTTGTCTTGAACCGAGTCGGGTGGACATTTGATTTCGGGAGTCGGAGGCAAATCCGAAAACGTGTCGTGCAGGTGGTCGGAGAATTGGAGATCTACCTCTGCGAAGAAACCACACTCGCTATCGTCGAAATGAATAATATCTATCGAAGTGGGATCTAACCATTCGAATCCCCCGTAAGGAAGTTTCTGAACCATGGCATGTCCGTAGAGATTATTAACGTCGGCGTAGAAGATGTAATTCGATGCTCGATTTGAATCGTAATCTTCTTTCATGTGTACGTTATTAGCTTTTGCATGTCTCTGTACGCATTGCACCATTCCACCTCGTATCCCTCTTTCGATGAATAGCAACATGTCAACGTCCGATATCAGTTCCAGCTTGACCTTTGTCTGGAATAACATTGCCGACCACGCTAATCCCGGTAGACTGTAGAAATACGCTGGATCTAATTTGTAAATATTCGTTGCCGTTTTCCTGAACGCTTGAAAAACATCCGCGAGTATCGTCACGTCTAATTTTAAGTAGGCATCGTGGTAGTCTCCGAGTGTCCTACATTCTAATTTCTCCCACATGAGTTGCGCGTGTTGGTATTCTTCGTCCGTGATTCCTTTCTCTCTGAGTCTGCTGTAAAATTCTCTTGGAAGTGGAAGAGCATCGTCGTTAAATTTAGAACCATCACTGACATATTCGTAAGGATAAATCCCTTTACGTCTAACGAGTTCTACGTCTACGTTGGGAAAACTAGCTCTAGTTATTTTAAATTGATCGTCGGTGAGTTTGTTCGCTAAAGCATCCAGACTTGCAGAGAGAAATCTATACGAATCCAGGAAGCGCATCTCGATTGTATTTTTCGTTCCCGGAATCGACACTTGCTTGCTGAGACTAATGTAGCGTTCTTCATTCTCGGCCAAGACACCTATACGTTTCGGATCGTAGCCAAGATGTCTCACCAGGTGGTGAAAATCATATCCGCTTCCGTTGTGAAAGAATATGGGGATGAATTTAGGTTTCTGGATTTTAAGATTGCACGTGTTGCAAATTCCACCTATGTAGTTTCCGCTGAAATGATCGTGGTGGAATATTTTTTTGTTCTCATCAGTGAAACTTTGATCACATACCGGACACACCTCAGTGGAATTGTAATTTTGAAGTTAATTTTCAGTTAAAGGTGCCATCGGTTTTGATGTAAGCAGTACGCTACCAATTACCTCAACCTCCTCCACCATTTTTTCCAGGAAGTGTTCGATTACATTTGGCCCGCGGTATATATATGCTTCATTTATTTTATCACGTCGCACAACAACATAGCCGAAACTATTAGGTTGATGAAGCTGGTACGGCGTTGTGGAGGAAATTTCAGGATCCGGTTCGCAGTAGGAGAGTGGTTTCAGGAAAGACTCGAAATCTGCGACGATGATTGCGGGATGTTCCAACAATGCCTTGTGCATTTTGAATTCTTCGACTTCGTTCGTTTCGGGCATCAACATTCTAGCCGGTCTGTTGTCGCCGCAATAAATTTTATGTTCAGCAAGTTTCTCGATAGCAATTTGACGACTATGAAGATTTTGATGATCACGTCGGTCACGATCGTCGAACGTGGTTAGGCATCTCGGGCAAACTTCGATGCAATGTTTATGCTTGGTTGATTGACTTCTGACCAAACGTGATAGTGAACGAATTAGCGTGTAGTGATGAACATCCTCGTTTGAAATTAGAAGGAGATTTATTACACAGGCATCGTCATCGTCGATATCGCTTATCCTGACAGGGTGCACGAGATATTTATCTGACGTGAAGGAATACACATTAATAGCGATGCGTTTTCCTGTACAATTTTCGAACTTTGTTATATCCGACAATGTCACCGGGTATTCGATGTCAGACATTACACTTTGAAAGTCGGTCTCGTATTGTTTGTAATGTCCAACCCACTGTGGATTATTTTTGCAATGAACAGGATGCAGTGCAGCCAACACACACCAGAGAAAACACTTGTTATCGCTGTTCTGTATATTTAACACAGCCCTCTTGTGTTGAATGTTCGGTGGAAGAGGAACGTAGCTGGAGGCGCGAAGAGGCGAGAATTGATTCACGTAAACAGTTAACGTGTGAGGACTTCCACATAGAGACCATCCCGACCCTTTAGCCTCGAAATCGTCATGTTTCTTAACCAGCTCGTTGGAAACTTTATAATAGAAGTTGTCCAAATTTTCGACGTCCGCCAAATAAAGAGTCTGGTTTTTTGTACGATGATAAAAAATACTTGTTGTGCCATCAACTTTCTTGTATTCAGAAAACAGAACAACGTATACTTTTATAGAGTTGTTTTCAAGTTTATCTTTTAAAATATTTAGTACAGATGTTTTCGTTTCATCCAAGAAACTAAGGATGTCACGACCTGGTTCTGACTTAATTGAAAAATCCTGGAGTTGGTCGTTAAATGCAGATCTAATTGGTTTGCGTTCATTAGATAATTTAATTTGCTTGGAAGTGGAAGCTTCCGTTTCTGAATTATCAATTTTCCTTTTCGATGTTCCTTGTTCGGTCGATGGTTTGCAAATTTTGAGATGTTTACTTAAATTTGTAATGCTGATTATTTTTCCGCATCGAGCACAGGGCTTAGAAGGTAACGAACGATTAATTCTCGAACCTGTTTCGCTACATCTTGCCCTGTGTACCGATAAATTGTTCCTTGAGATTAGTTTCCCACAAGTAACACATTCAGTTTTATCATTTTTACGATTGAAACTGGTGGTGGATGCCATTGTTTTCTCCAAAATCACAGAAATCAAAAAGTCTAGTATATAGCGACACAATTTTCAGGTATGTTATTTTATATAGAATTTCTTGGAGTGATTACAAAACTCAAAAATTCAATCTACTGTAAATAGAATTTCAGGTATGTTATTTATATAGAATTTCTTGTGTGCGAATACAAAAACTCAAGAATTCAATCTACTGTAAATACAATTTTCAGGTATGTTATTTTATATAGAATTTCTTGGGGTAATTACAAAACTCAAAAAATAAATCTACTGTGAATATAATTTTCAGGTATGTTATTTTATATATAATTTTCACGGGGCGTACAATATTGTCAACGGTATTATATTTGAGCGAGCCGCTTGTCACCTAAACACTACAGCTTACAGGTCGGGAAAATCTGACATGAAAGCAGATAATACGCTTATGCCTTATTTATATATAATTTTCACGGGGCATTCAATATTGTCAACGGTATTATATTTGAGCGAGCCGCTTGTCGTCTAAACACTACAGCTCACAGGTCGGTAAAATCTGACATGAAAGCAGATAATACGCTTATGCCTTATTTATATATAATTTTCACGGGGCGTTCAATATTGTCAACGGTATCATATTAGAGCACGTCGCTTGTCGCCTAAACACTACAGCTCACAGGTCGGGAAAATCTGGCATGAAAGCAGATAATACGCTTATGCCTTATTTATATATAATTTTCACGGGGCGTACAATATTGTCAACGGTATTATATTTGAGCGAGCCGCTTGTCGTCTAAACACTACAGCTCACAGGTCGGGAAAATCTGACATGAAAGTAGATAATACGCTTATGCCTTATTTATATATAATTTTCACGGGGCGTTCAATATTGTCAACGGTATTATATTTGAGCGAGCCGCTTGTCGTCTAAACACTACAGCTCACAGGTCGGGAAAATCTGACATGAAAGTAGATAATGCGCTTATGCCTTATTTATATATAATTTTCACGGGGCATTCAATATTGTCAACGGTATTATATTTGAGCGAGCCGCTTGTCGTCTAAACACTACAGCTCACAGGTCGGTAAAATCTGACATGAAAGCAGATAATACGCTTATGCCTTATTTATATATAATTTTCACGGGGCGTTCAATATTGTCAACGGTATTATATTTGAGTGCGTCGCTTGTCGCCTAAACACTACAGCTCACAGGTCGGGAAAATCTGACATGAAAGCAGATAATACGCTTATGCCTTATTTATATATAATTTTCACGGGGCGTACAATATTGTCAACGGTATTATATTTGAGCGAGCCGCCTGTCGCCTAAACACTACAGCTCACAGGTCGGGAAAATCTGACATGAAAGCAGATAATACGCTTATGCCTTATTTATATATAATTTTCACGGGGCGTTCAATATTGTCAACGGTATCATATTAGAGCACGTCGCTTGTCGCCTAAACACTACAGCTCACAGGTCGGGAAAATCTGACATGAAAGCAGATAATACGCTTATGCCTTATTTATATATAATTTTCACGGGGCGTTCAATATTGTCAACGGTATCATATTAGAGCACGTCGCTTGTCGCCTAAACACTACAGCTCACAGGTCGGCAAAATCTGACATGAAAGTAGATAATACGCTTATGCCTTATTTATATATAATTTTCTCGGGGCGTTCAATATTGTCAACGGTATCATATTAGAACACGTCGCTTGTCGCCTAAACACTACAGCTCACAGGTCGGGAAAATCTGACATGAAAGCAGATAATACGCTTATGCCTTATTTATATGTAATTTTCACGGGGCGTACAATATTGTCAACGGTATTATATTTGAGCGCGTCGCTTGTCACCTAAACACTACAGCTCACAGGTCGGGAAAATCTGACATGAAAGCAGATAATACGTTTATGCCTTATTTATATGTAATTTTCACGGGGCGTTCAATATTGTCAACGGTATTATATTTGAGCGCGTCGCTTGTCACCTAAACACTACAACTCACAGGTCGGGAAAATCTGACATGAAAGCAGATAATACGCTTATGCCTTATTTATATATAATTTTCACGGGGCGTTCAATATTGTCAACGGTATTATATTTGAGCGAGCCGCTTGTCGTCTAAACACTACAGCTCACAGGTCGGGAAAATCTGACATGAAAGTAGATAATGCGCTTATGCCTTATTTATATATAATTTTCACGGGGCGTACAATATTGTCAACGGTATTATATTTGAGCGAGCCGCTTGTCGTCTAAACACTACAGCTCACAGGTCGGGAAAATCTGACATGAAAGTAGATAATGCGCTTATGCCTTATTTATATATAATTTTCACGGGGCGTACAATATTGTCAACGGTATTATATTTGAGCGAGCCGCTTGTCACCTAAACACTACAGCTCACAGGTCGGGAAAATCTGACATGAAAGCAGATAATGCGCTTATGCCTTATTTATATATAATTTTCACGGGGCATTCAATATTGTTAAGAGCGTTAGTTTTTGTAGAGCTCTCTTTTTCCATTTTTCCTCTATAGAGTGAAGTTGTAGAAGACACAATTAGCTAACCTAGCATACAACACACCTTCCTAATTAATATGGATATTGTCGCACATTCCTCTTATTTTATACTGTTGTAAATAGAAAAAATTATGTACGGTAAATGTTTTGTACATTATAGGGAAAAAATGCAAAATATCCCCCAATTTTAATTCGATCCACCTCTGAATCGAATTTTTACATATTTCCACGCCACCACATATTGTCCTATTTGCTTCTTTTACTTGCCTTGCTTAATTAACTCTCGCTAATTAGCATTTTTTTGGAAGAAGTCAACTAGAACAACATATGGCGGTATGAGAAATATGTAAATTAAAGAACATTTTAGCAATATATGGGCCCTAGCAATTAGCTTTCTCGACTAAGAGTACTCTTTCAAACGTCTTCTGCTGATCGTATTACTAAACGAGGACGTTTAAAATTTTTGGGTGTTGAAAAAGTTTGACCCTACTTTTTTATTTCTATTGTTTGCTAATAGATGGCGCTAATAGTACCCCCTCCCCTCCCCTCTCCCCTCTTCTCCTCTGCTGTATGACAAATAGCATAAACATAAAAATCAAGATTTTGGAGAGCAAAACATAAAATTTGCATGCATCTGATGTCGAACCAGGAACTTTTATCTTTCGGGGAGTCAACATTATTTTTTACTCAGCCGTCATATAACATGAACGCACGCAAAGATTCACATGTGCTTTTTATTATTTTGTGTTCGGTAAGTACAAGTATATTCTTACATAAATTATTGTTTAATTTAATAAATTGTAAAACTCGGAGCCTGCTATACTAAAACTCCTTCTGTCTATTGAAAGCGAATGTTGCGTGCATGCGGAAATAACACAGAAAAAAAAACCGGATGGAAGCAATTTAAAATCACTGGGGCAAGGTCAGTATTACGAGAGCGTAAAAACATATGCTTTCATTCAACTTCGAAAAATAAGAATAAATATGTGCATACAGAACACATATGTTTTCTTTTCACAGTTGTAAAATCATATAAATTATGCATGAAGTAAGTTACGGGAAGGCTCTCTCTTTTATATATGTTAGGTACAAGTTGTTGTACAATTAGGTACAAATTGTTGTACAATTATTTCCCCCAGTTGCCCAGTTGGAGTTGGGGGAGGAGAGAAAAGGGGGGGGGCATAACACTGGTACTATTTGTAATCACAGTGCTTACTCATGTATTTTGTTTAATATTTTATTTCAAATTCACTGTCAGAAACTAGTGTTGCCAGTTCCTGGATGTAGGTTTACCTACTCTGTTGATTGTCACTGTCAAGTTTTTAGTATTCGTACAGCATAAAAAGCTATAACCCCCCTCTCAAAATATATACATTGTATACGCCAAGATGCCCAATAGCCTGGCAACACATCATGAAAAAACATGCCAAGAAGACCCAGTGGGTTTATAAGTCAGTGCTGCCAATTCCTATTTGTAGGTTAGCTTAGCCAGTGAAAGATCATATAGTAGAATTTTTGTAGAGTGGGTGTTTGCAAGTTCCACGACGCCTTGCCCGAGGATACCCTATGCAGTGTCATCCTGATTGCAGAGAAGTCCTTCGCCTACGACGTGAAGAACGAGAGGGTCACAGAGCAGTTTTAAAATTCATAAAAAATTGCCACATACTAAAAATCAACATCCAACACATTTTAGGTTATATAAAATTTGTGAAAACCTTATAATACTGAAATATTAAAACAAACAGAGTCCCCCTTGTAGGTTAGTTCGGTGCGTAAATAAAAAAAATGATAGGTTAAGTTATATCACTTAGGATCGTAAAAAAAAGATAGGTTAAGTTGTATCACGTAAGATCGTGATATACCTACCAAGTACGAGTGGGGAAAAAAATGAGTGCAGTGAAAATTTGTACTAAAACATCGCTAAACGCTATAACATCGACAAAAAATTGTCAAAATATGTCAAAAACTTATATTCGATTGATAAAAAAAAATACCTACAAAATATGATCCTCAAATAATAACGTTCAAACAGTACCTAAATAAAAAAAATGATAGGTTAAGTTATATCACTTAGGATCGTAAAAAAATTAAATAATCGTAAAAAAAGGATAGGTTAAGTTGTATCACGTAACATCATGATATACCTACCAAGTACGAGTGGGGAAAAAATGAGTATAGTGAAAATTTGTACTAAAACATCGCTAAACGCTAAAACATCGACAAAAAATTGTCAAAGTATGTCAAAAAGTGATATTCGATTGATAAAAAAAGAGGATACCTACTAAGTACTATTTTGAAGCGCCCCAATAGCACTACTTATAAAATATTATTGTTTGGTTCGAGAATTATTAAGACTTTCAACTCGCA
Organism: Lepisma saccharinum; assembly: GCF_977018435.1. Taxonomy (NCBI): domain Eukaryota; kingdom Metazoa; phylum Arthropoda; class Insecta; order Zygentoma; family Lepismatidae; genus Lepisma; species Lepisma saccharinum. The sequence goes on along the minus strand of NC_139250.1, from coordinate 46,438,431 downwards.
GTTTTTCTCCTGAAATGTTTTGTATCTTTTCTGTAAATCTTCAATTTCTTATTTTTCAAAAGTAGATTTATTGATTTACTATAAAAGTTAGCCTACATTATTTGGAACATTTCTGGGAAAACAGGATGTTGATAGGGGGCATCATTCCCGGGATATATCAAATGAAAAAAACATCCCATAGGGCGGATTATTTTCAAGATGGCGGTTTTCAGAGCGTAGATATTGATTGGCTACTAATCTGAAAATATCATTAATTATATAACAATTAATCCTACTAAGTATCTTGCTCTTATCAAAAAGTCAACGATTCGGGGTTTAGCTGCCGGCGTGTAATAAAGGCCCTATCCTCCATTTTAGGACATATTTTATAGTATACTTTTAATTCAAATGCATTAAAACTTATACTGTTTTAAAGCTTATGAATTGGATACAACTTTTATTGTTCAAAACAATTTTCTGTAACTTAATTTATTCAAAATTTACAAGGTAAGAGCTTCAAAAGTGCTAGAAAAATTACATTTTTTAAAGATTTTTTTTTAAAATTACGGTAAAAACCACTGATATTAGTGAAATACTAAACAGAATGGTTTCTGTAGTCCATCTAATGAGGATCAAGCATAAATAAAAAATAAAAGTTTATGACCATTGGTTACTGAGATATAGGTCATTAACTGGAAAGTCTGCCATATTGGACGCCATCTTGAAGTTCTCAAATTGGTCAAGGTTGACAGAGTTGCAGCAATCGGATCTGAAATGTACATAACATAAACTTTCAACAACAGTCAAAACATTTTTTTCATACCCGAAATCAAGCTTTTCAATTTGGCACCCAGACTAATTTTGTGTTGATCTTGGATGGTCACATCACATATATGTATCTATTGTAATAGATAATAATAATAATTGTTATTATTATTGAGGGAGACGTGTGAAGATTTTGGCAGCAGAGTGGAGCCACGACTAAAAAATGTTTGAAATCCCTTGATTTAAGAGATAAAAATCCTCACTTGTTTTAAGTTGCAATAATAACGTATTAATTAATGAATATTAGAGAACATTTTTCTTTAGTCTTCACTACTCTTAGTAAAAAAAGTACATGTGAAATGTAGTGACATCTATTAATAGTAAAAGTGAAATGAACATGCAGTTCATTACAACTTTCATTCGTCATGGATAGGATTCGACTTTGTAAGGAGGTTAACTTTGTGTTTCTAAGCAGTGCGCACCATTCGAAAGTAGGTGTTATTGATAACGATGGCACAGTGGCGTGACTAGGCCAGCCTATGAGCAGAACCAAATGGGCCTGGTCAAAGCTAACTATTGTAGGTGGCAGCACCCCTATTGTGTCCCCATGCTTTTGTTCTCCCATTTAAATACATAGGGATTTTCATGCTGAACGTGCTGCTATTACATTAAATTGCAAGTTTAATTTAATCTTAACCTCACAAATTATGTCGGAACATGATAGAAAAATAATCAGTGCTGTGACACTAAGAATTTTAATAAGACGATCGTTAATAATAGAAGATATATCGGAACTCAAAAAAGCCTTAACATTTGCACAGCTCTTGTTTACGTCACTTGCAATTTTCACAATTTAAGTGCTTTATTCTTGTGAATCTGATAAAGAATAATACATAACAATTCCACGTGACTGTACTTTTATTTTTTATAGTTGTTATTAATAACTGTCTCATTTTTTTACTTGATATCATACTTTTCCTCATAGTAAATATGGTTCTCCATTTTATACATACACATTTATCGAGAAGAAGAGTTATTACAATACATATTTTATATTCTGTTTCATGTCTTGCAACTCTAGGGGTTTCTTATTTACAGGAATTGTAATTTTTATACTGTTGTAACCCAAAACAAAAAGGAAGAAAATACGAGGGGAAAATGTCTTCTTAATACAAAGAAAACCTGTGTTAATATCAAGTTATCGGATAGGGCATGATGTATAATAATAAATATCAAGGGCTTACTCACTTAATACATTTTTTGCTTGAAATATGGTGAATTTCTCCGATTCCTACTCCCGCCGTTGAATTACACTCGCAAGTCGCAACAAGAGGAAACATAAAAGCGTAGTGTAAATTTATTATTATTACTTTAGACCCACGGCACCTAGGAATGATCTAAATTACGTCAAGTTTAGTGTTCTTTGTGCATAAACATACTATATTTAGCCCGTCTGAGCTACCCTGCCGTTGCGCTTTAACATATTAATTCTTAGGTTCAGGAGAATGTAAGTTTCTGAAACTAATGACTTCTACGTAATCTTAAAGGTTTGCTAAACTTATTTTTGTTATCGATTTACCGAGAAATTCTTACCTTCGTGGAAAATAACGCGCCTTCCCTGTGTTCGGTGTAATGTTACGCCCTTGGTCACTATAGGGTGCCGTGCTGTTAGCGAACGTGCTCGTATCGAACACATGCTCTCAGCGAACACAGTTACGGAAGGATTTGCAGGTGCGTGCTGTTAGCGAACACGCAAACTTGTCCTGTGTTATTTGTCCTTGAATCTGGTCACCATGCAAGTGTTGCCAGTGATAAGCCAACTTACGTGGAGAAACACCTCAGTGGCTGTTGCCTCTTGACCTGACTCACCCCTGATCATTCTTCAATCGGGTCTTCCTTGTCGCACAACAGTGTTGCTACCTTGTGTTCTGACGTCAGACGAGGAATGCCTACGAGATTAGGTTAAGCCTGTTAGGTTAGGTTCCATTAGCATAAATACAATGAAAAAGTATTATTTAGGCTAACAGAACTAAACATAGCCTGACCTAACAACATAGGCATTTAGCCTAAAATTAAAAAGCTTTCTCCCGTGACGTCAGAACAAGGTTGCTCAAGTGTTGTGCGATAAGTGAGACCCTTCTTCAATCAACTGTGAAACCAACAAGATAAGTGAAATAGAATTAAAAATATATAACTAACAAAACTTTCATGTAGTTAACCTAAATTGTTGAGGATCCTTAATTTAGCTAATTTCAAACAGAAAATGGTTATAAGGTATCACCGGCAACACTACCACTACCAGAACTACTACATAAAAATCGAAAACAAAATAAGGTTTTAATTTAACTGTCTCTCGTATAATTTTCACGTACGATATGCATGTGACTCGTAAAGGTTAACAATGGGATCGGTATTGTATCCCTTACGTACAACAGTCGGGACTGCCTCCTACCCAGCGTATTACGTCGATGATGCAGCGTAATTTGAGCCAGGAAATTATTCAACTGGACACACAAAGCACTCACTAGACAACCAGTGTTGCCACATCAGGGGAAAATTCTCATTTTGCAGTGAAATTTAGACCGAATTTTAAGCGAAAATGGAAACAAGAAATTCGTTAAAAATTGAAAGAAATTTGAAGACAACAGGCACAATGTTAGCTTTCAGACTCATGTCCATGATTTCTTGCTGTTACTTATTATTTCCACTCATTTAGACGATAAGCCTATGTGTCTATTTGCATGTATATTTTATTTATGTTTTTTACTTGTTTCTACGTCTTTGACTAATAGCGACAATGAGTATGAGTCATGAATTTATGAAATGTGTGGTGAAAGAAATACAAATCCATGTCTCACTAGGACTCGAACCTGGAACACCTGGCCCCGTAGTTAGAGGGCTTGTTGTACAGGGTGTCCCTACAAAACATCGACACACTTTCACACCATGTGGAGAGATTTATTTTTTCCTAATTACATTTTGTACGTTAGAGGGCTCTCCTTTCAATATCTACCAGAGTGGTATAATTGTGTACCCATTATACTATCAGAGAGAAATATCTCTTCATTATAACAAAGTCAATGTAGAGTGTAGTAATTGCGTCGCTGAAAGAAAACATGTGTAAGTAAGTCAATGAAATATCGAGGCCAAATAATGTGACTCTTGCAGAAATTTATGGTCTCTCGTTTTTATGTAAGACAAACAGAATTTAATTCTCTGCTCAACAAAAAATTGTCATGATACTTGTTACTGGGCTTAGATTGTAACAGTATATCTTATATTGTCAATATAAGGTGGATTAATCAACGCAGATGAAAACTCCAAGCGAAAGTGGGAGGAGTAAAAGAATACAGACAAACTACCAACACGTCAATAGTTCACTCGACACAGAAGAAAGAGAAGCCAGGCCTGATGAAGGCGACACTTCACAAAACAAATAGTCAAATAAAGATCTGATCTGATATCTCAGTTTTTTCCAATTTTTAATGAATCAGATTTGAAATGGACAACTTCTCAAATACAGATCAGAGGCAGAATTAGACCTAGGAGAAGTAAGCCGGGGATATGGGTCAAAATTTTATCTGATTATTCTGATATAGACCATTCATTTCACTCATTGTTAAAGACGATATTAGTGAACTAAATACAACCCTTAGAAAGATGATTATGGCGTTCAAGACTTGATTGCTAAGTACGTGTAGGGTGTACAGGATTTCTTTTTTTTTTAAGAATGATGTCATGAAACCAATTTTTGCTGTTCCTGTTTTCAAAACACTTTTTCCTTATCGATTCTTCTGTAAATAATTATTTGCTATAGATCGTACTATTATAGCCAAATAGATTTAGACTCAAAGCCATGTGTTTTCGTCGTCTTCTATAGATTTTAGAGGTTGTGAGTGCGTTTTAGAATAGGTGTGGAGATTGCACTTACAGTTGCTTGTTTCTCATCATGCGAAAAGTTTGGGTTCCTTAAAAAGCTGAAATTTTATATGTCGAAATATGACTATCTTGTCGTACATCAGTCCACCCTGGGAGACATTCGTGGCATATGTTAGTCTCTTGCTGCTATGGTTGGTTGGTTGGTTGAGTTGGTGTTTTAAGTCCACTTTATGCACAGTAAGGCTAAACGGGACTGGACCTACAGTTTAAAGTGGGATCCGAACCACTATGTGCCTCCACCGGGTATCGAACCCGGGACCCCATGATTACAAGACGATGACGCTGCCACTGCTCCATCGGGGAGGCCCCTCTTGCTGCTATGGAATCTTTAACTAATACCAGGACACTCACTTCCACTGTATTTTCCGTTTTCTCCCTAATAGTTATTTTTCACCTAATAGTTACTTTCAATGTCCCTACAAAATCATATCGTCATCAATTTTCGATGACTTTACATAGAATTTCGTAAATGCTGCATTAACCTCGGAATGGCGCTAATGTGCAAAGACTTAAATTGTAATATCAACATAATATCAAGACAAAGTATTATATTTTAAGTGACATTATTCAGGCATCCTTGGTGGAGTAGTCAGCACGGCGCAGTATGATGCCAGGGGTCCCAGGTTCGATTCCTAGTCTTGACATGGGCGTTGTTTGTGAGTATCCTTCATAAATTTCATCATCATTCATCCTTATTGGCGCGGTTAATAAAAGTGGCACAAATGCGACGCTAAGTAAACAAAATTAAGTGGCAATATTAATAGTAGGCATTGCTTATGTCTCACAATACAACTGTGGTGTATAAATAGCATGTCTGCCAACCTCACTTCCACGTACTTACACCCTGGACTGCATTTGTTTTGCAGACTAACGAGGCTCTGTTGTCTGGCCCCTTAGCTAGTATAACTCTCAATGTTACTGTCAATATCTACGCCTTTGTAATTGTCTTGTCATCTTATGAGCCTTCATCCTCATATTCGAACTTAACAAAAAGAGGAAGAATAGCGAAGTAAAATTGGTCAAATCATCAAATATATAAAAATTGTCCAACCCCCGCTTTTTGCCACTTTTCGGCCCTCCCCCCAGTTTTTGCACCCAATCGCCGCCACTGGTCAGACACATAAAATCGGAGTTATGATGTAATTATCAAATTTGGTATTTTAAGAAAATTGTTCGTAGTCGACAAGTGAGTAGAATTGAAAATGGTCATCGTATGAATCAGCATAAATTTCTAATTTATGAAAATTAACATGTTCTTCCCAATTGGAATTACAATGAAAACATTTTGCAAATAATTGTCTTACATGTCAAGAAATTCAACAAAACCGAGCCACCTTGGTGCGTTACCTCAGAGGTAAAAATATACACTCGCAACGTCATACACATGGGATTTAACATTCATTTTAATTCTTCATTAAGAATATACGATATTGAAATTACAATTAATAGTTTTATTTTTTGTCAACTACATATCAATTCTGAAGAAATATGTTGAAATTGCTATCCTGCTTTTTCATCCCTTTCTAGTGAAGAATCAATTTGTTATGTTTGCTGTCATCTGTTGACAGCTATAATAAGCTTAAATGCATTAAATCGAAAATTCTGTTCTCTTGGCAGTGATGTGAATAGGATTCAATTACGAATAAGAGTTGGGAATAAGTACTAAATATTTAATGTGCCAGTGCCGGATCTACAAAACAGCAAAACCAGTCAGTGCGGGGGGGGGGGGGAGGTGCGGAGACAAGTAAGCCTTTAGGGGGCTCTCAGGCATTGGCATAGTAGAGGATTCGTATATGCGTATGTAAAAAAATAGATGTAGTTACTCAGAGGTACAGAAACGAATACAGTATATACAGATAAAGTTAAAGTTCCCTCTGCATATAGTACCGTGCCATGAAGACACATTTAGGGTATGTGCGGGCAGGGCTCCACATATTTTTGATGTCGGCCATCTTGGAGGGGATGTGATCAGCACCACGCTCCTGCCACCTCCCCCGGGTACAATTTTGTTTCAAGCTGGGTGGACCCTACAGCCGCTTTATGCGGGGACAAGGCCGGAAAAATTCCGACCTGAGATCAGCCACCCCGGATTTCCCGCGTGGCAGTCAGACTAGAATCAAATCAGGCTAGAATTTTACGATAAATGCAGTGGTGAAAGTTTCTTCAACCTTTCTTTAATCAGGAGAAAGTTATGACTGCATGATTGTAAGTAATGTATCATTTTCCAGTTGTGAGAAAACATTGTCATGTATTGTATATATAATTCAAAATGGCGGACGTCCACTTGGAACACACCAATATGATTCTCTCTAAGCCTAACCTGTTTCTATCGTGACCAATTGTACCCAGCCTAACTCCTTTATTTCTAATAAGGGATGTTAAGGGACTTTTGAATCACCATTTAGACCCTTAAAGCGTACCTAAGAGAAGGATAACCCCTTCAGTGTTTTGCCTGCTGGATGGTTGAATATTTCACCTCACTAGAAAAAATTCTATTTATATGTTAAATGACATCACCAGGTTTTAACGAACTTAACACTTCACATTGATTTCGGTGTCTTTCGAGGTTAAAGCTTAAGCAACATCAATTTCAAAAGTTTCTTTTATTAATATACAAAATAGACATTCGAATTTTGTAGCTAATTCAAAAGGGGAGAGGCGGCAATTTTGGCTCAGCCTCACACATCTTGATCCTTAGGAACTGACCTCGCATCCTCACCCTCATCTGCCGTCTGAGACTGTCTACCTCTACTCAAGGGAGACATAGGAGTAGCAGGACTTTGTGGCCATACTGTGTATATGCTTATACACGTATGCTATTTGATTATTTCATATTAAATACTATATAACTTGTGTAAAGCTGTCTGCAATAATAATGGAAATGGTTCCTGGATGAGTATTTTGACGCCAAAGGTATGAAGATGAGAAAAAAAACCTTGTTCTTGGTTTCGAGAATGTAGTAGTGATGTTAGATGTACCTTTTGTGGATAGATGGCAGTATTTTCAATAACATGAAACTCCTAGGAAGAACAACGTGCAAGAGAAAGCAATAAAGTTGATTATAGAACAATTGTATTTTATTGACTGTGATGTTGTTTGTGTGTGACTAATTCAATTGGTTTTGGTTTGCTGTTAAAACTAAACAAATTCCAGTGGCAACCATGAATCAATGTTGTGTTACATAGGATGAAAATCTGTTTTCAAGCATGCATAGCGTGGAAAAGCAAGTCAAGTTTAAGCAAGATGCCTCAACTCCAAAGAGGCTGCGTGTTAGTCTTGAAATCTTCCACCGTTTGAAATAGCGACACCCTGTATGATTCACTTTCTCTAACTCTGGCTGTTCCTGTTTCATAATGGTGGCTGAACTAATGTCTAAACGTAAATTATACGACAAATCAAGGGTTTGAATTCTTCTCTGTACGTGAGAAGGAAATGAGTCTATAAGGGTTCAAAATTACCATGGCAATCCGATCACCGGGAAGAACCGGATTTTGAGTATCGGGTCATGCGACTTGAACCAGCGAGTGCATTCCCATGTCGGTTGTTGACGTCGTTAGAGCATCCAGTTCCGAGTCCCTGAAGGCCGCAACGCAAGCCTCTGAACTGACCTGCCCCAGCAACAAGGACATTAGGAAAGATTATGGAGCACACTGAACCAACTTAGAAAGTCTCCAATCGTGCGGCTACAAACAGCTTTTTTAAAAAAGATGGCTTGTTTTCAGGAAACGAAGATTCGAACTACTTTTTTCATGTTATCCGGGGCCAATGAAAGGAATTCAAGATGCTGTGCCGTGTAAGCGTGACACGCTCAATGCGTACTAAGCAGAAACTAGCATATCCATATTTTCAAGAAATATTGAGCTTCTTTATATATTTTTATTAAGTCCACCTTATGCACAGAATGGCCTCCCCGATGGCGCAGTGTTACAGTCTAACTAACTAACTAACTCTCTAGCCTTCTTAAACCCAAAGGTTCATGGCTGCAGCAACACAGGCCTTACATCTTTCCCTATCTTGAGCAAGTTCTATATACTCTTTTCCATCCCTACCGATTTCCCTTAGGTCCATCTCAACGTTGTCCCTCCATCTTCGTCTTGGCCTTCCTACTGGTCTCTTACCATCAGGTTTCCCAACAAGAATCCTGTAAACTCCTCTTTCCTCTCCCATTCGTGCCACGTGGCCTGCCCACCTAAGTCTTCTTGATTTAATCATTCTAATAATACCTGGACATGAATACAAATTATGTAGTTCTAAATTATGTAACCTTCTCCACTCACCTGTCTCCTCATCCCTTTTAGGTCCAAAGATTTTCCTAAGGATCTTATTTTCAAATACTCTCAATTTATGTTCCTCTTTCAATGGAAGGGACCAAGTTTCGAATCCATATAAAAATACAGGCAAAATTACTGTTTTGTATATTTTAACTTTTAGTTTCTTAGATATTAAACGAGAAGACAAAAGTTTATGAATAGAAAAGTAACATGCATTTCCTGAATTAAGCCTACTTTTTATTTCCTCTTTAATATCATTTTCATTTGTTAGTATTATTCCTAAGTACTTGAATTTGGAAACTGGTTCAAACAAGTTGTTATCAATATTTAGATTTTGATTGTTACGAACACTTGGTTTCGGCCTGTAAGCATATATTTAGTTTTCTCTTTGCTAACTTCCAAACCTATCTCTTTAGGAATTTTGAAAAATATTTTATCATTAGTCTTAATTGTATTTATATCATCCCCTAATAAGTCTACATCATCTGCATATGGTAACAACTGAGTCACACCGTTTAATTTTAGTCCTTCTTTAGTTTCTTTTACCTTCCTAACAGCGTATTCTAAGGCAAAATTAAAGAGCAATGGAGATAATGCATCTCCTTGCTTTAACCCATCATGAATTGTAAATTTGTCAGACACAGTCTTCGTCTTGTAATCAAGGGGTCCGGGCTCGACCTGGTAGTGGTTCAGATCCTACTTTAAACTGTAGGTCCAGTCCCGATTAGCCTTACTGAGCATAAAATGGACTTAAAACATCAATTCAATCAATCAATCAATGGTATGCACAGAAAGGCTAATCGGAACCAGACGCACAGATTAAATGGGATCAGAACCACTATGTGCCTCCACCGGGTATCGAACCCGGGGCCGCAAGAATAATTATAATTATATTATGGCTGCGAAGATACTGATGACACTGTATAGGCTGATACCAGCGGAAACTATCGGTTGGATTTTATTTGCGGATACCAGACGATACTTTTCTGGCGGTATCTGGGGCGTGTTTCGTTCAAATCTCCCACATTTCAAATCATCATTGTTAAAAAGTTATGAAACATAATGCAATGCAAGTGGTACTAGACGAAAAAGAGAGGACTCAAAGAATTTTTTGCATTACCTTGAAGTTCACCGTTCTCTCACTATGCAGCGCCACAATCGCATAAAACACAATGGCGACTCCGGTAATTTCCTTGCACTGTAATGATTGATTTGGTCTCTGCATACCAGAATACAGATTGTGCGCGCTGCTGCGGAGTCGCCATTGTGCTTTATGCGATTGTGGCGTTGTATAGTGAGAGAACCGTGAACTTCGAGCCCATGCAATAAAATTCTTTGCGTTTCTCTTTCGTCTAGTACCACTCGCATTCCACTATGTTTCATAACCTTTTAGCAATGGTGAATTGAAATGTAGGACGTTTGAACGGAACACGTTGTATTTCTCGAGGTCCGCTACAACTATTTTGCAGAATTTAATTATCCTGCAAAATTCGAGGTTTCTATTAATTTTGCACCAATATTTTATAAAAACCTGTTTTTTGATTACGTAACATGCATAATTTTAATATTCTGATGGAATTTTTGAAGGTTTTAATGCTAGGGCTCACCCAGTCTGTGTATCTGGAGGCAACCGTGGGGGATAAAGGCGGCCGGAGCGTAGTGCTGAACGCATCACCTCCAAAATTGCTGATATCGAGAATATGCGGAACCCTACCCCACATCACCTAAATGTGCCTTTATGCCAAGGTACTATATGGACAGGGAACTTTACCTTTACCTATATTAGAAAGCAAAACTCTGGTAAGTTGATGCTTATAATTGGAGTGCAACACTCTCCCACAAATATTTTGAACAATTTGATTGAATATAAAAATTTCATGTGGGCACCGCAAAACTTCACACATCGGTCGGGCGGACACGATCTTCAAACACGGAGATACCTAGTTGCAGTTCTACCCATAATGCTTTGCTCCAGTCGTGCCATGAAAATCTGTTACACTCAGAGTTCGGGTGTTAAGTGCACTCAAGGCTATTGACGTTTTATTCATGGAGAAACTCAAAATATGACTTTTACATATAAGCTTGAGCCGTTACAGTAGAATGATGCACAAAAACAAAAGTTTTACAGTTATATGTATGGAAGTCTCCACAGTTTACAAACTTTTCTTTAACCTTCCGGTCCTCGAACTACAGACTTTAACTTTCATTGAAACACTTACCTGAATACCATTTCGAGAACAGTATGTGTATGTATTATATGACCTACAAGGAATAATAACCTCTTACTACATGATACTTAATATACCTTTTGAAATACACCTTTACATTTAGGCTGCAATCGTATGTGCTTAGGACAAAGTCGCCAAAAGAGATTGTTTGAGAGTAACCATGGAAACGTGGCTTTATTTCCTACTTCGGAGAAAAGAGGTACCACGAGAGATTGATCTAGGAGACGTAAATTTCCCAGCGTCGATACGACGGGGCATCACCGTAATCTCCCAACGTCCGAGAGACGGGGCTTTGACGGATATCATATCTGAATCTCTAGCCAATTAGGCGGGGTCGTGGTTTCTCTCGCTATCAAGCGGAGTGAGTTCTCTCACCCTAAGGTTGGCGGAGGCCAACTGAGCTGCTAGCCAAGATCTCGCCTTTATAAAGGTTCGGCGACGCTAGCGTAAGCGAGTGGAAGAATCGCAAACTACAAAAAGTATATCCAACCCTAAATATTAACGATAAACAATATTAAATTTCAATTCCCTTAGATTTTTAGAAAGCTATGAATATAGAAGTGGATCCCGTACAAACAGTGACGAGTAGTGTTACAATGAAGAGTATCAGTATCGGAATTGTTATCGGTTCAGTCCTAAATTATATATTTAATTAAATGCTACATTGCAAATATTATACTTACTAATTATATATAATTATAATTGTACCATTATGTTTTCAACCATGCATATATTTCTTACTCGAAAATCCTCAATTGGATTGGACTCACGACTCGCATGTGACAGCAGTGTTGCCATGGCCACTACTTTTATCCAGCCCTTGTATTTTACTTTGTTTTTCTGCCATTTTGGGCTATTTTCGAAGATGATTGGTGGTGATAAAATTAAATTGATGAAAGGACGCATCAAACACAAATGGACAGCACCACCACAAGACCCAGAAAGGATTATGCTGGCCGTGGGTCCACACACCAAAGCCTCGAGTTCCTTATGCATGTCTAGCGTGGGGGTGGGGGTGGGGCTGGTCACATGGGCGTAACTTGGCGGGGCATCAGAAAACACTGCGCAATGCAAAAGTGGCAGTTTGGAGCGGTTTGGAATAACTGCGCTGAAATGCTTCTGTCACTCGGCGCATATTTTCCGGTGTTCGCGCACAGTTTCAGGAGACCAGAAGGCCTCTTGCTGACAATGGATTTATTTATTTATTAATCAGTCGCCTATAACAGAGCGAATGCTCCAATTACAATAGGCATTACAATTTGCTATATACTACAATATAATTTACATAAATATATAATACATGATACAAACACATAGTAATTATTACACAAAACCTTAGATAAATACGAATACAAAAAGTTATACAAATACAAAAATTACACAAATACAAAAAATGACATACATATATTACAAATTTTGAACAGAGGAGAAAACTAAAGGACAGAAGAAACAAAACATAAACAAGTAACAAACTATGAAAGCTTCAGAATAATAAGGAAATTATACGAATACCACTATTTAAATAAGTAACAGGAATAATCAATACAAAGCAAAAGTTCAAATTTGAATTCGTTTATATGTATACAAAAATTTAAAAAGCTATAAATTGTATTTGGTAAAAGGTAAAAAGGTAAAGTGTTCCCCTGTGCTTAGCACCACGCGATGAAGGCGTATAGGGGGTGTGGTGAGACTATAAATATATCACTCTAGAATTGGATCTGTTTTATTTTTATATTATACATAATATGTTATTTAAAGTATATAGAAAGTTTTTAATATTAAAAGCAAAATCCAAATCAATTCCATTCGAGACAATATTATTATGTTTACTTAATAATCTAATGATTGGAGAATTTTGATTCAATTTTGTGTTTGATTTATTGCAGTAAAATGGTTGTCTTACTCTTAATACCTTATAATTGACGTTAAAGTTTATCAACTGTAAAAGATTTTCACACTCAAGTATACCATTGATAAGTTTGTTTAGGAAAAATATGGTCAGCCGTTTCGCGTCTTCGTTGAAGTGTATCACATGAGAACTCATTTAGTAATTTAACATAGGAGATGCGATCTGCTTTTGAAGATCTCTTGTATTTTTTGTAATAAATATGTCGTAAATATTTATTCTGAACTTTTTCAACTTTATTGATATGGCATGAGATGTATGGGTTCCATACCGTACTCCCGTATTCTAATTTTGCTCGTACAAGATTATTAAATAAATATACTAAAGAGTTGATATTAAATAAATCTTTGAGTTTCTTAAAACAAAGCCTAGTTTTTTATAAGAGTCGTTAACTACTTTTTCAATATGAGTATCAAAGGTGAGTTTGTTGTTCCTAAATCCTTGGTAATGCTTTTTCTACTTAAAGAATTACTGTTAATTATATATTTGTGAGTGTATCTTATATGTCGTCGAGCAAAAGAAAGTACAAAGCATTTATTTACATTAAAAGAAAGCTTATTTGTTTGTGACCAAACGTAACAATTATTTAAATCGGATTGGAGAGCTAGACAGTCAGTCTCATGATTTACTCTCTTGTATATTTTTACATCATCGGCAAACAATAAGCACTTGGAGTATTTAATTGTTCGTGGTAAGTCATTAATATATAATAAAAAAAATAAAGGGCCCAAATTTGAATCCTGTGGTACGCCTTAGTGCACAATAATCGGAAAAGAGGTTACCTGATTATATGTTACAAATTGGGTTCGATTACTTAAATAATAGTTTTAATAAACTTATGGAAAAGCCGAAGTTTGAAAATTTCTGAAGCAAAATTGAGTGGTCTAATTTGTCAAAAGCTTTGGCAAAATCAATATATATTACATCTACTGGGGATCCCTCATTAAATGAGTCAAAAACAAATTGGGTTAATGTGATCAAGTTAGTTGTAGTACTTCTGTTCGAGTAAAACCCATGTTGCTCTGTAGTTATAAATGATTTGACATGGTTAAATATTTTTTTCTAAATAATTTGTTCAAATATCTTAGACGGAGCGGATATAAGAGATATAGGTCGATAGTTTTTTACATCACAAGCATTACCAGATTTAAAAGTGGGGACTACTTTACTAATTTTCCAAATATCGGGAAATATTTGTGTTTTTAATATCTGATTAAATATATGACAAAGTGGTATGCGTAATACGTCAGCGCAAACTTTAAATAAGTGGATGCTGTAGTCCTGAATTGCGTGACCCAATTCAATATTGTTAGGTGTGCCGGAACTTTTCCAGTATTTCCAAAGTCAAAATGTCGCTTCGTTACAGTATCAGAGTAATTGTTTCTAAAGAACGTTTCCAGTAAACGCTCGATGCTTGCCGACCAACTCTCCATGACGACTGAAGACTTTAAGCCGCTCTACCCAAGGATGTATGTTTCACAGCGCCACCTGCAAAGATGTCAGTATGGCGCCAAATTAAATTCATCTAATTATTTCTGCATCACCCTGTATTTATCAGATTATTTATCAAATTTCTTGCAAAATATTTCGATTCTGGGTTAAAAACCTGTGAAATTAATCGTCACCCAAGTTTTGTCTCACCTCGTACCAGCCTCAATAGGAGAGTTTCCTCTGTTTCTGGGATTGGCACAAACGTACGGTGGCCCAAGTAATGTCCAAAAGCAAATTATGTGAACAAACCGCGGAATAAAGCCATCGCTGGCTATGAGGGATTGTAGACTTCTCTTTGCAGCCAGTGTGCACAAGTATGGCCCCTGGGAGGGTTTTCAGGATTCGTGTCTCAGATAGGATCTTGGCTTCAGGTGCAGCTCTTTTAAATTGGAAATCATGAGAGAGAGCGAGAGAGAGAGAGAGAGAGAGAGAGAGAGAGAGAGAGGATTCTGCAAGTGGTCCAGAGGCTGACGGTAGAGAGGGTGTGGTCCATTCAGGGCGCCTGATCGCAATGGCGAGAAAAGTGACTGCAGACACTCCCCTTGCGCAGCAGTGTTGCCAAATGCAGTAAACGAAAATTCACCAGACGATATATTTTTCCCTTATTGACTGATTGACAGGTTCGTTAGGGCGTCTGAATAGCATGCGAGAGACCCAGGTTCGGTCCCCAGCGGGGGAGAACTGGATATTTTCCCTCTGTTCAAGCAGCTCCGACGTCGTATAAAATGGGTACCTGGAGGAAATTCTTGGGGGTAAATGCAGCCAGGGGCGTGGTGTTGATTACATAACCCCCACCTTCGGCCGTGGTTAAGAGAGCGTAGGCCCTAACTCCACACACCCTGTACGCCTTCATGGCCTGGTGCAAAGCACAGGGGAGCACTTTACTTATTTTTACTTTTTTACTTATTGACTGATTAAACATATGGGGGAGTAATCACCTAGGCTATTTTCCCCAATCATATGATACCCAGATAATCACCTTACCAACAAAATATTGCACAAATATCACGAAAAGCTCGGCTGTCCAAGATAATTCCTTATCAAGTCTAAAATCTGTTTTTTGACACACACAAATATCGCACAGAAGAACACAAATACAACTTCAGAAAGGATTACGCCATACGTTGATCGGTGCGCCAGCACCTCGTTATCCTGAAACAAGGCTGTTAACAAGGGTCACTGCACAGCGGAACATCAGTGAAATATGTAAAGCTCTCCCCAAATTTTCATCATAAACATAGTTTTTTGAAAGACCGAGACAGGAGTGTAGAATGTAGTTTGCTACACTTGTGTCACGAGTAGTGACATTACTGCACGTATCTCACTGCCAAACGCCACAATATAATATACAGAGTGTTCAGGCTAAAAGTATACCGTCAGTAGTGGCGATTGGCTGAAAAAACTGATGTGGGGAGGGGGCAAAGACAGTATACTTTCTCTTGGTACACAAGGTTTAGTATTAATTGGCCATAGTGCGGAGGTAAAAGGAAGGAAAAAGAATAGTGAAGAATGCAAACAAGAAAAAGAAAAACAGGGCAGAGAAAGAGGAAGGGATTATCTACGAAGTGAAATGTAAAGAATGTCAGAGTGTGTACATAGGAGAAACGAAAAAGAGGCTGAAAGACAGGTTGAAACAACATAGACTTAAGAGAGAGAGAGAGAGAGAGAGAAATGCGATATTTAAGCACACGAGAGAAACAGGACATGACATAGAGTGGTATGAGGCTAAGCAGATAGGAAGAGAGAAGAGAATGCTAGTGAGAAAATGGAAGGAGGCCAAAGAAATAGAGAAGGAAGGAGAAGACACAATGAACTGGAATGGGGGACTGAAGATAAACAAAGAATGGAAGAAGGTGTTAGAAAGAGTGGAAAGGACAAGAGCGAAGGAGGAGAAAAGAAGGAAGAGGAATGAAGAAAGAAAGGATAAGGAAAAAGAGAGTGAGATAAGAAGTCCAACCACGTTCCAGATGAAAGGAAATCTTTATCTAAATCGCCTGTCAGGTGAAACAACAGTTGACAGGAGAAGGCCACCTGCTGGAACACCTGGAAAGGAATGTTCCAGATAAACAACTTTCTATTAATCTTGTGTCTGGAAGGGAGTGAATTTTGTTTTGTACCTTATTTCACTTGTATTTGGTACAGAGTCTGAAGACCTTGCTAGAAGATTGAAACGTAACGTTTAGTTTATGTTTTAAAATAAAATAAATTCTGCCTTAGTCAGCATATTTACTTTGTTGTTATCATGGAAACAAGGCTTAATGGAGTTAAGTAAAAAGTGATTTGTCCCTTTACTAACCGATACTGTATACGGGTATTCTCACTGGGTCGAAACAGTTGTTTTTGAAGGACTGTAAACTGGTTTTGATTGATTTGCCGCCGCAGTTGGTACCGTAATTGGTGCATTGGTTGGCATAAACTAGTGACTACCGGTGCTCGTGCCAACAATCCTTGGATCATAACTACTATGTTGTTAGTATTCAATATAGCATGGTTTCTGCAGGTCATTATTTCAGCTAGATACTATATGAAATGCCAACGGCCACGGACGGTCTTGTGTCATAAAGATCAGTTCATCAAAATTCGTCATCTACACTGTGGCTAGTTGGATCAGGCTCATGTCCCCCCTCGTCCAGCTATGAAATACTTTAATATGAAGTACGAAAACTTACGAAAATAACGTTGACATTTTTTTTACATTTTTCAAGAATTTCAATTTTGCCCTTACATGAATGAATGGGTTGTTTATGTAGAGAGGAAGGCTCAAGTCTGCAATATTTGGTAATTCAAGTATTATAACCATCAAGCCCGTACCCAGTATCCGTGTTTATCTGTATGCATGCATACATACAGTGGCGGCTATTTGGGGGGGGGGGCCTGGGAGCAGTTGCCCCTGACTTCTTTGCCACTTTTCCAACGTACTATGGCCCCTTAATGCTAGTCTACCAAGAATAACTGTCCCTGTCTCCCCTCCCCCTTCCCCAGTTTTGGCACCTAATCGCCGATACTGGTCAGAAGTATTCGGATAGTTCTGAGTTTCGCAAATTAAAAATGTTTTCAAATATCCTTCATTCTCTTATACCACGACCATTGAACAGCCACGATAATTCTATGTTTAGAAAATTATATATTTATAAATTAAATTATAGGCATTAGCAATTATTATTACAATAAAGAATGTGAGTTAACCCTTAGCCCGCTACGATCACCCCCCAAAAGAAAGAGAGAGAGACATTTTCACCTCATAGCCAGTAGTGGGGATTGGGTGCCAAGACTGGGGGGCAAGAACAATTTTTTTCTTGGTAGACACGTTTGAGTCTGAGTTTTTGTTTTAGGTTCGTTTTTATGCACAGATAGACCAATTGGGACTGGGCCTACAGTTTAAAGAGGGATCCGAACCACTATGTGTCTCCACCAAATCTGGGTAGACAAGGCTTAGCATTAAGAGGCCATATTGCAGGAGCAAAAGTGGAAATAGTAAGGGGGGCAACTGCCCTCACCATGCCCCTGCAATCGCCTCCACTGCTAGTAGCTTTGCATGAGCGGTTATAAAAAAAGTATTATAATCGCAGACTTCTGGAGCCTGCTTCTACACAACAAAAACATTCATTTATGCAAAGGTAAAAATTCAAATTTTTACAAGTTTGAAAAAACGTCGATGTTATTCTTGTAGCTTCTTATAGTTTAGTATTTAAAAAAAATCATCGGTCAAGGGGGGGCATGGCCTCCATGGCCCCTCCACTAGGAACGGGCATAATAACCAATCATGCAAAGCTACCATACATTCCAATTTAGTTGGGACAGTCCATCCCTTTTAATCCTTCTCCCGACTTTTTTCGTCTCAGTGCCTACATCGAAAACAAAAGAAGAATCCTGTACCCCTAAAGACATTGTACTACGTACGTAGGTTATTCTGCAGACTACTATCCAGGTGATTTTTACATACACACCCTAACACCCCCAAAAATTTACTCCATACTCCCACTAAAATTGTTCACAAAGGCCAAATTTATGGTAATTTTGGTTCTAAATTTACCTTTGTAATCCTTAAGAATTAACTTACAACCTCCCCAACCAGATGGAAAATTCTAGATATACCCCTGCTGCTGTCTACTTTGCCAAAATTGTTTTGCATTTTTTAAAGTCAAAAATGGTTGTTTTACACTCGACAAACAATTAGAAACCCCTTGATTTCTTCGATTATAGTGCCACTAATTTTTCACATAAATTTTCATAGATATACTCTTTACATTAAGGAACAAAGGTTTCTCAAAGTTTTCAGTGCAAAATCAACCACATTTCGGGGGGGGGGGGTTGCATTTAGCTCTCCACCCGCACCTTACGTAGAAGGATAAAAAAAAAACTTTGTCTTCTTTATCAAACATCAGGGTTTTCTACAACTGATGCCGATTCTGCAAGAATCAAAAGAGAATGGTTTCGGATTAATGAATATTTTTTTGTCAAAAAATTGCCTAATGTACTTTTAACAGATATGTTTATTTTTCGAAACACTGAGGAAATTAAGTTGTTGGGAGATTCTGTCAATCGGAATGTACGGGTTGTAAATAAAGTAGTGGCAATTCTGTCAGGAAAAGGTAATGACAACGTGCATGTGCTATCATTCAGTGAGCAATGTCATTTTGGAGCCATGTTGATGTGTGGAGTGCCAAAAGTGGTGGGTGCAGCGAGTGCTGTTGTGTATGTAGGAGGTTGAAATGAACACCATTTTCTGTACTGCTCTAAAACATGTTTACAATGGTAGAACATTGATTGTGGATCAAAATCCTGGTTTGATCATGGCAAAAATGCACAAGAATGTGATCAAGACTTGCATGAAGCCTGAAGTAACAATGACTAGCCTTACCTGATGGTTGCACAATGGTGACAATATCGGGAACCCAGCATGATGCAATTTTCCTCATGTTGAGGTTGTTCTCACGGACGTATCGCAACCTCCTAAAGAAATGCACTTACGGCAACCATCAGATACGGCCAGGTATTGTTCCTACAGGCTTCATGCAAGTCTTGCTGACATTGTCGTGCATTTTTTCCACAGGCAAGATCCACAATCAATGTTCTACTTTTGAAAACATGTTTTAGAGCAGTACAGCAAATGGTGTTCATTTCAACGTCGTACATACACAACAGCACTAGCTGTACCGACCACTTTTGTTACTCCACACATCAGCATGGCTCCAAACTGACATTGCTCACTACCTGATAGCACATGCACGGTGTCATTGCCTTTTCCTAAGTGTTGCCACTACTTTATTTACAACCCACTTATTTTACTGCAAGTTTTCTTGTTTCAACGCTAAATTTCTTTTTTACTGTCGGATAAGATTCCAAAAGCAAAAATATGCCACGGAAATAATATCTTGCCAGCAGAGAGACTGCCAAAGACATTTCATTTCTCCAGCCCTCTCAAGTCACTACTTGAGCTGATGTCTTTTTTTTTCGTTCGCTTGCTAAAGAGATTTCCGGGAAAGGGTTAATTTCTTTGGCTATAGTTCTTGTCCAGGCTTACGGCGGGCGCTCTACATGCTGGCAAGGGCAGCGGAGAGCGGGGAATACGCTGCAGACAAACCAGAGAATAGCGGTGTGTGTGTGTCTGTCTGTGTGTGTGTGTGTCTGTCATGGTGTGTGTGTGTGTGTGTAGGACATTCCATGTGAAAGTTCCCCTGATTCACAATATTTCAACATTAAATGCAATACCTTAACTTTATCCTATCTTCTGAGTGAACAATCTAAAATTGTCATTCACATAAGAATTCAAGTACAGTAAAACCTCGTTATTCCGGACTAATGGGGGATAAGTTTAATGAAAGTCCGGATTAACTGAAATAACCTAAAAGAACAGTAGAAAGTGCATTAAAACTCCGTTCATAGGCATAATTTATCTTATAAAGGGCTTAGGCCTAAATACATTGCGGGAAACAATTTCATTAGTGGCTGACTGACTTTTCTTTGAGAAGTTCTCTTGTTGACTTCTAGCCACATTTAAAACCTTGCATTCTGCTTTTTTTCCTTTTGTCTGTCCGGATTAAGCAAAGTCCGCCTTATTGGGGTCAGAATTAACGAGATTTTACTGTATTATAAATAATTAAGTTAGAAAGTAGAAGATATTTTACATATTGTTCGTTTACTTTAACTTTTTTATTTGTTTTTGTTTTCCATTGTGTCCCATCAATGACACCAATGACATTAACTGTTACCTTTTCCCCTCAACTCCACTAGAATATTCAAAGAACAATTACCTTCCCTCATTGTCTTAAATAATTTATTTTTCATCATTTGGCAATTCTCAGAAATTGAAATAAATTTGTTATTATGTGAAGAGGCAGTGTTGCGTCTGTCCCACCCGTGACACAAGATTGTTCACTTGTAGCTACAAATCTGGGAAAGTATTTTAAGGGAAGTTATGTTTAATCAACAGTGTTAAGTTTCATATTTCATTGCACAGAAAGGGTAAGAAAATGTTGCTTAACTATCAGTAGAATAGTTACTTTAATATCAAAAATGTAGTTCGCGTCTCCCACTCGTGTGTGTCAACCAAACCAATCAATCAAAGACCATATTTGCTCCGTGGGAAAGGAATTGCCCAAATATTCCCCTTGTGCAGTGAAACTGTCTGGTGATTGGCAACATTGAAACGGAATCCTACTTTACTAGGAGGAGAAAGCGGCCTTGCTACTTAACAACGTCCGGTACGGGATTTAGTGCCGTGCCACCTGATATTCTCTCCCCTCCCCTTTGCGCAAAGGAAAGGTTGAATGGGAAGCATAACACCCGAAAGAATTTTGACAGGGACTCGGGACGGTTCCCTCGTCACGAATGTGCATTTATTTCAATATCGTCGGTTTGGACCCTGCTATTTAAAAAAGGGTTTAGTATGCGAGCGAGAGAGTATGAATTTCTCTCCATGTTGCAAGTGGAAACTGTTTTTCAAGTTGATTAGTAAGCTAGACACGATGTTTGAAAAATATGATTAATAAGTGTTTACAGAATTCCATGTATTCCTTATGGGAAATCAACTTCAACTTCAAATTACGGCTAATCAAATGGGAGTTTCGACTTTTCCTTCTACTATGACATAGTTCAACGTCTAATTTTCCGTCCATGTACTTTTCTACGAGATTGAATGTTTGATATTCCCATTAGAACGAATAAAATAATGGTCCCATAAACCTAATGCATTTCTCCTTGCCTCATACGGTCATCCTGGCAGTGTTGTCAAACCTGATGTCCACAAAAGAGCTATATTCACCATTAAGATCACTTTCAAGGAGCTAGATTAACGAAGGCTGCATAAAGTGCCTCCTAGGGTAATTTTAGGTGTCACAGCTATTACCGTTAGCTTTAAAGTGATGGCAATTTTTTCTTAGTTTTCACCGCCTAGATTTGGCAGCATCAACCATCTCAATAATCCAATGATGTTCATATGAAATCGAAAATAATAAAGGATTCCCGGATAATAATATTGTCATCTTCACCTTAGCCACAGTGCTATATATAAAAATACCTGGGGAGGGAAGAGGGGGTGGGTGACGCAGCCTATATATGAATATCACGTCACGTGCAAAATGTACACTCATGGTAAAGGTTGGTCTTTATGGGCCGGAGCCAGTGGTGGCATCATGGTGGGGCAGAGGACGGAGCCACAGTTCACAGTCAAACGAGTGCACGAAGGAGCCAGATCTGGATCCAAAAGAGCGAAGTTGGCAACAATGATCGGCAGCTGCCCCAGCGAGAAAGACCTAAGGGAAATTGTCCCTCCTCGCCTTAACTTTGATCTGCTCTCGTGAACGGAGGCCTACTGTTTTCCTCTCGAGTACCGGAAGAGCTAACTCGAATGTGTTGCCTACGTATCCATTGGCAGATTTAGCAGGGGACACAAGAGCATAATTCTCAAAAACTATACTTTTGCACCTGCATGGTCATCTAAAAGTTGTAGACTGGTTACACCAGATTTGTGCAGTATGTACCTGCGCCAATAGTGAACGTTCGCTTCATTACGCCTAAATTCTTGAAGATCCTACAGCTAATAGGAAGAAGGGACCAGCATGCTCTTTTCTCATGGATTGGTAAATATTAATAACTGATGATATTCAATTTGACGTCAGCGGCGCAGGGAACTATGGGAAATATGGCCGAAACAACACGAGGTCAGGCAAGGGACGGCAAGCGTGTAGCAAAACAAACGTTTCGTGAACGAAAATAGACAAGGTGGTCTTGTTCGTTTGTACTTGGAGATTTGTTATTGAGCGTCACCTTTCTGCTACTTTTGGCTACACTCGAAGATGAAGATGAGTGATGAGATGGTTTGATGAAATTGATGAAGGAACATTCACAAAGAACACCCGAGAGAGAGAGAGAGAGAGAGAGAGCAAGAAAGAGGGAAGAGAGAGAAGAACAAGGAAGAAAGAGAAGAGATGAAGATAGAGGAAAGGGAAATAGAAAGAGAGGGAGTAAAGTGCAGTGCTCTCTCTCTCTCTCTCTCTCTCTCTCTCTCTCAGGAAGAAAGAAGAAGAGAGAGAAATTGAGAGAGAGAGAGAGAGAGAGAGAGAGAGAGAAGGAAATTTTCTCTCTCTCCCATCTTTTCATCCTTCTCTCCTCCACACGGAGAGAGAGGAAGAGGGAGGGAAAAAGAAAGGTATCTCTCTCTCCCCACTCTCTCTCTCTCTCTGTTACTCGGGGGGCAAGGGGGAAGAGAGTGAAATGGTAATAAGAGAGAGTGAGTGAGAAAGAGAGAGACATCCTTCTCTTTCTTCTAGAGAAGGAGAGAGAAGAAGAAGGAGGAAGAGAGAGGAGTGAGAGAGAGAAGGGAGCGAAATAGGGAGACTCACCCCCTGCCCATTTCTCTCTCTCTCTCTCTCTCTCTCTCCATTCTTACCTCTCTCCTTCTCTCTCTCTCTCGAAGGAGGAGGAGGAGGAGAGAAGATGGAGAGGAACACCTAGGCGTGGATTCCAACCCGCGAACCCTGGCGCCATAGCGAGGTGGCCGTGTTGAAGTAGGGATATGAAAATGACCTTTCCTTTGTGTCAGCCAATGCATTGTGTGTGTGACGTTGTTTACATATTAATCGTGAAAGACGACCATGCGTCATACCAGTTTCAGATGGCGTAATTTTCCCAATCCGAAAGCTCAGTCAACTTGGAGTGCAACAAGAACGAAAATTCGATTTCATAATATCACAGTTTACACAAGTTTTGTACAGAAAAAAGTTCCTAACGCCTCGGTTCAAGAGAAATTCAAACTTGAAAAGTTGCACTCCTAGTTGAAGCCTGAGCGCAACACTGCCGTACATTTTCAAAACTGGGCTTAACATAATGTACTAATTTTGTTCAGTTTTGTACACCTCGAATCGTATTTGAAAGGCAAGTACATTTTTTATGATTAGCGTTACGAAAATGGGTTGCGTCCTAATTGCGAACAGTGCCTAAAATCGTCTTAATTGCGAACACATAAAACTGAGAAATATTTCCACGTCCTAATGACACGAGAATTCTGGTCTTTGCCAGCACCGAAGGAAGAGAGACTTTGAAAACCCAAACATATTTTTTTATGTATGAAACGTTGAAAAGCTGTGCTAGTCAGTTTTGTTAGATATACACAATACATGCAGACCTGGGCAGTACGATTTTAGAAGCAAATGTTGTACCTCTAGTCTTTGCGTTTCCACCAGACAAGAAGACAATTGTTCCGATTAATCTTGAGGGAAATACCAGAGTGGAACCCTGGTACATTACCACTACAACCACTTTACGCAACGTCTTTGAAGTAAAGTTCAAGAAATTCACATGACTACATCTTACAATGAAGATGAAGAAATAAAGAGGAGGATCCGTATGTTTGCGTCTTTAGCTTTTCTAAACCTAGATGATCTTGAAGAAGGATGGCTTCGTATTTACGAGCAAGATCCTCGTAATGAGAACCTTGTGAAGTTCTTCGACTATTTTGAGGACCGGCTAGAAAACCTTTTACTGCCAAAATATATGTGGAACTGTTTCAATAGGAGGTACCGGACAAATAATGCAGTGGATGGATGGAATCATAAAATCAATCTATTGGTAGGCCACATCCAAGAGTGGCAGAGCTCATTGAATCCTTAGAGGCTGAGGCAGAAAAGTCAAATTATATAATTATGAGAATGGAATTGAACGTGGAAGCTGTCAAGCGGAAGAAAATATATGTTTTTTTGGACGAGAGGATAGCAAGAAGCACCGACAAATACAAGGAGATTGCTGATATCCCTATTTTTTAAACAACAATATCATATGTTTTGAAATTTGACTAGGTAACGTTCACCTCATTATTAATTGACAAAGTCATTAATTCTATTATTAATTAAATAAGCTCTTTTTGTACAATATGTATAATGTATATATAATGTACGTACTTCGACGAAGGCTTTCATCATTTCGGATTTTATGTTACAACTGGCATGTTTCAATTTGAGGTGCAACTTTTACACCACCAGTGACCCACATGCCACTGACCAGTCTCAAGTCTGGCACTGAGTCTCTTTTTAAAATATAGTTGAAAGGACTCAGGAAATTGAGAGAAAGTTGTAGGTCACAAGACAGAAAATGTGTTCGCAATTAGGACGCACCCCTTCGAGTGTATTCTTGTTCAGGTAAGAAGTGTTCGCAATTAAGACTGTTCGCAATTAGGACGACACCCGAAAACATTAAATTTCCTGATAATTTGTAACACGTGTGGTGTAGGGCCTTATGGAATTTTCACAGAAAAATTGAAGTATTACTATGTTTATCAATCAGATATCAGATGATGAGTTCGGACTGTGCATATATATATACATATATTCGTATACAGTTTTCTGCATATCTTCTATGACTATCTCAATATACATACAAAAAATGGCAATGATATATTACTGCACTCAAGAAAGTAAGCAATTTTGCACTTCCGGAACGTATCTCTGACTGGTCATGTGCACGAGACAAAGTTTGAATTAATCGGCACTCAACCAGTAGTTAAAAATGTTCCAGACCCCATTCCCACAAGAGATTATGAGGCTCCCTTGTCCTGAATTCCATTCGAATCATACTTACCTTTATATTATGCAACATTGTTTTATTCGAAATAACTTGTTTCTACATACTCTGGTCATTGTTAAGGGGGTACTAAGCAAAATACAGAAATACTACATTTAGCACATATACATATCTTACGGAATTTAAAAGCTAATTACGTCTTTCTAAAATGTATATATATCACGATTCAATATAACGGAATTTAATCGTTACAAGGAAGCAGGTAAGTGGATTACATAAAAGATGATGGAATTGAAGCAGGTGTGTTTACAGAAATAAGTTCAATTTTAGCTTAGCAAAGTAACTAGAAGGAACCTCTGTTTCTATTGTCTGCACAGATTTTCTCCTCTTGTGTTTCTTCTTGCACTTGTATTTACTATAAACACTGCCATCTTTCGGTAGAAATTGAAATTGGTACCAGCCTTTTTTCGATACCAATCGAATGTAATTTTATAATCATTTCAAGTTTTCTAATGATAACGTTATTCATTGCCTTTCAGATACTGCTTTTATTCTGTCCCAAACTGTTTGTTTCGTTATACATCGAATCGTGTTCTGAGGCTTTATACAGACCATAGCCTGCTAGGATCCTTTATTCAGACCATAGCCCGCTACGATTTTTAAATCAGAACATAGCCCGCTAGGATCCTTTATTCAGACCATAACCCGCTACGATTCTTTATTCAGAACATAGCCCGCTACGATTCTTTATTCAGAACATAGCCCGCTAGGATCCTTTATTCAGACCATAGCCCGCTACGATTCTTTATTCAGAACATAGCCCGCTAGGATCCTTTATTCAGACCATAGCCCGCTATGATTCTTTATTCAGAACCTAGCCCGAAAGGATCGTAGGGGGCTATGTTCACACCAATGGGAAGAGATTGCTTATACATAAGTTATGTTTGATGTTTGTTTAATATAAAGGTCGTTCAACCTTGACCGATACATGTATGAATAGACAAGTGGTAAATAGCTGGAGAACAATAAAACTGCCAGAGGATGGACCTTCATCCCTCGTTACTATTGCTTGTTCGCGCAGATTTAGTTGGCGCATGCGCAGTAGTGTTAGCAAAAGTGGCTGAAAGTAGTGTGTCTGTAGCTGTCGAGCAGTAGTGTATGATGAAATTCCTTGTGAAGGAGAACCTGAAGCCAGCTGAGATTTTTAGAAAATTGGAAGCACCGTATGGGAAACAAACGATGTCAAGGACAAGAGTGTATAAATGATGCCAACAGTTCGACGAATAACTCTAGTTCCTGACGAATGAACCGCATGGACACGTTTGTCCGACTGGGACATGCAAGATGTTCCTCGTGTGGATTTGTTTTGGAAAAGGGTCATCATGATTAATTTCTAGAATTTCTGCACATTGATGAAGGGTGATGTACGTAATGTCATTCTCAATAAAAGACTGGGGATGTTGTCTACAAATGTCAATCTTCACCATGACAATGCCCGGTCCCACATGGTCAATTTTACAGCAACACGTCTCCGAAAGGGTTTGATCTCTGTTCTTACGCTCCGGACTTAGCGCTCAGTGATTGTCAGATTTGTTTGGGCCGCTTAAAGAGCATATGAGAGGGACGAAATTGAAGACACTGACTAAAGATGTCCAGCAATCAACTTTCTTCTACGCCAAAGGACTCAGGGAACTAACACTATGAGGGCAGCAGTGCCTGGATGCACAGGGGGATTCCTTTTAAAAACTGAGATAGTTTGGTGCATGTAGGACTTTTCAATTTCTTCCTAGAAAAGAAAGTCTCGGCCAACCTTGAACGAGCCTTGTATAATTACAAAATGAAATAAAAGAGAAGAGAAGGAGATTCGAATAGAAACGAGAATGTCATAAAAGTTTCAATATCTCGAGAAGACCGAGAACCAGATCAACCTTAATTAACAATCATTTAAAGCATTGTTGTCGATGTGATACCGATGCGCAATATTAGACAACTCCATGCTCCCCATTTTGTGGCAACAGTTCGGAAGTGGCCCTTTTCATTTCCACCATGGCAACGTGGCCGCCCATAAAGCAAGGACCATAACCGAGTGGTTTGACGACATAGGAGTGAATGAACTCGACTGGCCACCTCAGAGCCCTGATCTCAACCCCATTGCGCATCTGTGGGATGAGTTAGTCCACACCAAACCATCCATACACCACAACCGGGCTGTTCACCATTTTGCAAGAGGAATGGAAGGGTAGAGGCTGTGACAGGGGACCTACTCAGTACTGACACTAGATCAGCTCCGGGTAAGCACATTCCTAAGGTCATTATTGGCAATGGAGTGCACCAATTGAATCAGACTGTTATTTCCACAATAACAAGTTACTAGAGTGCCTAAATAAGATTCAAATTGCATTACATGAATTTGGACAATCTCTATTTGCAATATAACATGCGGTATGTGCTGGTTGCTCGTCCAAATGGTGCAGTAGAAGCCGCACAAGACTGATAAGAAAAGTGTTTAAAATACGAGGTCATCCGTTTGAGATGTCATAAAAGTAAAGTGTTATACATACAAGGTTAATGTACATATCTCTGAACAGTTTGCCGTGTTCTAAGTAGTAAGGTCGTAGGTTTCGAGTGTACAGAGGTTTTCAGACTTGAACCACGTGGCGGCGCTAGCGTGCGTGCATGAGAGACAAAATGGTGGTCACGCCACAACAGCGTGCTCAGTGCGTCGTACGGTATGCAAAATTGGAATAGTGGACACAATTATCTTTCAACAGGACGGTGCTCCGCCACATTGGACTCTCATAGTGCGGGATCATTTAATGGGATATTCAACGGTCGCTGGTGTTGCCGTGGTGGACTCATCCCATGGCCTGCGAATAGCCTGGACTTAACGCCTCCTGACATTTTGTGTGGTGGTACATCAAGTCATTGGTGTATGCGCAAAAACCACAGACTGAAACCGGCCTGCGATTGCAGATTACAGCAGCTTTTCAACAGATCACTCCTGAAATGCTGCACGCCACGTGGCGCAACATCTCTGCGCGGTATGAACTGTGCCGTGTCCGCAAGGGCGATAAACAGGCAATAAATTTGAATGGTTTCTGGTACATAACACTTTACTTTTATGAAATCTCAGACGGATCACCCGGCATCTCTTACCAAATAGTGTCGGAGAATCCCTGTAATCAAAATTGGATATTTAGGGTATTTTTTAAAAAAGAAACACTGAAAATTAGAAATTGCACAGCGTAAAAATCTATCAAAATTACCCAATCTCCAAATGGTGGCGTAGTGATAACGTCCGCCTTGTAAGCAAGGAGTCTCTAGTTCGATACCTGGTGGAGGCACGTACGTAATGGTTCGGATCCCACTTTAAACTGTAGATCTAGTCCCGATTAACCTTAATGCGCATAAAATGGGCTTAAAACAAACACAACTGGACAAGACACGAAACAAATTTACACACCCACAAGAAGAGACAAGACTGCAAAATTTCGTCTCGTCTCGTATCTCGACACCATACCTGGAACCTGTGTTGTGATGAAAATAAAACGAAGGTTCACGCCCCCAGAGATAAAGCTACTCTCTTGAACAAACATCGTGCTGAATCCATGATTAGGGCTAGCTGTCGCTTCACAGACAGTGCAGCACAGGAGATAGCCAGTGCTCGGACAGGTGGGTTATTTGTGGTTTGTCTGGCTGCCGGGCGCTATTCCGAGGTGACCTTATTACTGTTATTACACATGGAAGCACCTCCTCCTCTGGGAAACGATCCTCATCTCAGATATACGCGAGTGATATCTGCCGACGCTTCCATTCTTACTCTCTTCGAAGCCGCCAGGAATGTCTGCTGACGCTGACTGTGGCGGCAGCACCGTCGTTTTTTCTGCATGGCAAATGGAGTGGAATATGCACGCTTTTCAAGAGCAGGTGTTGGCAACTGTCAAACTGGGGAAGTCTGCTTGCGAAACGTCAAAATGGCCAGTATTTCTTAAGCCGTGCTTACACGACCAAAGATCTAGAAAGCCGAAGCCACAAGTATTGTCCGCGTTAGACGGAAGCCACGTAAATGGTTCCAAAAATCTTATAGCAGATAGTAATTTTCACGGAAGCATTTCATGTAACATTTCGATAAGCTTTTGCGGGCACGTTGAGAACTAAAACATTTCAGTAAACTATAATGAGCATTATTAGAGCTCCAAGAAGTAAATTACACATACGCCAATCGATAAATCTTATTGTTACTCGATAGTTTCTGATGATTTTCTCACTCTGACTCTTTTGAGTATGCGATGAGGACAGTATATTGATTTTCCAGACTTAATTTGACTTATTTTAATTAATTCTCTATGACAGGAAAAATCTAATCCAGAACAGTGAAAGTTAAACATTTATAAACACTACTTTCATCATATCATTGAGAGTTTGAAGAGTCTAAAACAAATTGTCGTTGCTACACAGGCAGGGAATGACCGGAAATTAATTAAAATTAAATTTTGCTCCCGAACTTGAAATATTATTCATCCAAATCAACTGAAATTAAATTTGTACTTTTGTTATTTTACGTAGTTTTCTACCACATTAGGTGTACCGCAACGATAAGGATGCAGAGATGATTGATGAAATTTATGAAGGAAGACTCGTGCTAAGGCCCGGACCAAGACTTCGGTGCCAGGATTGAATCGACCAATTAGCACCGAGTCCGTTAAACTGAAGCAAAACATATACACATAGTGCATGTAGACAAAACAACCTCGCCGATGTGTGTTTTCATATTGTCTTTACTGTCGTCGGTGATGTCAAATGCAGTAAGGAAGGAAATGATATCACGTAAGAGATATTCAGTCATTCTTAGCAAACATATGAACTTGTATTGATCATTATTGTCAATCTGTAGTTACAAGATTCAAATCAACAATTGAACTTGCTCCTAACTGACTGACTGATTTGGCAATTGTTGTTGTGAAGTTTCGTTTCCCTAACTTCAATTAATGTTAGTCTGGATCACTGAAGTTTTTCTTGCTTGTGTCCCCTTCGCTAGGAGTCCAGTTGCTAACTTAAGGTAAATAAATTTTTGAAGTTAGAGCTTGATTTAGACCATATTATTCAGACATGTTTCCCATATTTAAGTTCTGGCTTCAGCTAATTAATATAATAATTATTTAAAAGAGATTTCAAGGTCTCAAATTATCAATAACAACAGTTTCATTTGGTTTTGGAAATAAGCAAAGCAATACCGGGTGAGCTGAAAGTATTTCCAGGATTAAGAAAGATCGTATCATAAAAAAAACTATAATATATCACAACCGTCGAGCTTTTTTGTATTGGTGTAGGTGGTGCTGCGATCAACTGTTTCAACATGGTGTCAATGAAGGAGAAATCAAAGTGTGTTCTGAAGTAAATCGCCGGTTACAGTGCAAAATGAAATATGGACGTTCTCCACCAAATGTTAAAAACCATCAAAGCATGTCATGCAAAGTTTAAGGAGACTGCCAGTGTTGGAGACTTGCCCAGGACGGGTAGGTCTGCTGCGAATGAAGGGACTGTGGAAACCCGGTCCTTGGAATTCGGAAATCAACTCATCGTGCTTCAAGAGAACTTGAAATCCTGAGCACAGTGGTTAAAATTTCACACAAATGGCTTTGTGTTACGATGACTGAGTAGATGTAGTCTAAAGACAATGAGTATCGTTTGCTCAATGTCCGTGCAACAATGGCTCACATGCTGAAGTTTATGAATAAAACAACAAACTTGTGATTTTGGGGAACATTTCGAAAACATAGCATGGTTGTGTCTGACATAACAAGGTTTATGAGTTTTGCTTCAATTTCCAAAAAATCACAATCGTACTTTTTGTGCAATAAATGTTTGAAATCAATGAAAGACTTTATGCTCACCTTATTTCAGACTCCATCTGTCCACCATTATGATGTATGTACTAACAGAATGTTATCCATTTAATTTTTATCTTTCCATGTCTAACAGTTTCTTAGATTATATATGGTAGTGCCTACAGTGACCGAATTGGAAATATATTACTGCCGGTATGCTCGTATGCGCAGACCTGTCTTTTGAATTCAGGGTGGATTGACTTAAATAAGGTGATTTTTTTTAAAGAAAATAATTGATTTAAATTACTCTAAATAAATAATTTATAGAATAATGTACACAAGGATTTTGTAGATACCAGAAACACTTTTGGTGAAAGTACATTAATCTCGTAATCATTTAATTGTGATTATATTGCAAAGGGGATAAGTCATTATTCCACTAACTTTCTGGCATTGACAGGGGATAGGTCATTTTTCCACGCAACTTGTCGGAAAAACAATTGTGTTGTTTCATAAATGTGGGTGTACAACCCATGTGGTATGCAAATGAACTGTGAAAGTTTGTCAGCAGATGGATTAATTAATGGTGCACAAATAAAAATTTGTTGTTATCTCAATTTTAAAAATTTTCCACTAAGCTCCTCAATTGTGTGTTGCGTTTGTGTTTGAATTTAGTTTTAAGTCCACTTTTATGCACAGAAAGACTAATCGGGACCTACAGTTTAGAGCGGTATCCGAACCACTATGAGCCTCCTGGTATCGAACCCGGTGAAGGGTTCGATACTCGATATATTGTAAACGAACGTATGTGATAAGAGGAGTAGCCCAACGTGCTGTTATGCCCGGGGTCCAGAGTCGAATCCTGGCCTGGGTATGGGACTCATCCTCATCTTTTCGATTAGCCAAAAGTAGTAAGAAAGTGACGCTAAGTAACATAAATTAAATGAAATACAGTAGAACCTCGTTAATCCGGACCCCGATAAGGCGGACAGGCATAAGGGAAAAAGAAAGCAGAATGCAAGGTTTTAAATGTGGGTAGAAGTCAACAAGAGAACTTCCCAAAGAAAAGGCAGTCAACCACTGATGAAATTCTGTTTCCCGCAGACTTTGTACTGTACTGTATAGTGTATTTAGGCCTATGCACTTTAAATACACCATAATAAAAGTGTTTTGTTGCTATAAACAGAGTTTTAATGCACTTTCTACTGTTCTTTTAGGTTATTTCAGTTAATCCGGACTTTCGTTAAACCGGTCAACTTATCCCCCCACTAGCCCGGATTACCGAGGTTTTACTGTATTTAGTTTCATTGGCATATTATGATAGATGCCTAGTAATGTTGATTGGTATTTGTTGTAGTGGCTAAAGATTTCATGCTTGTTTCATGTTCTTTCTATATTCAACTTCCTAACTTTCATTCCACAGCCCCTCAGCACCCCTAGATGATTAGTCCTGACACCGCCGATGGCATTCCTGCAACGATTTATACCAATGTAACTCGCAATTATCTGTTCTTTAATAATTAACGCAAATTACTAAATTACTGTGACTGAAATAAACTTACATGTGTGAGAAATATAATTTTAATACGTCATAATTTTTTCAAAGGGGGACAACGCCCCTTGCTCCCAGCTTCATTCGTCCATGTTGATGTTCATACCCCCCTGATACCTCCATTCCATATTTCTAATGCCCTTCATGTTCCTCTTCCCGCTGAGCATCGAAATTTCGGGAAATTATTTTAAATGGTAGTTGAAAAGAGTATATTGATATACTACATATTGCATACCTACTACAGTGGCATGCACAAGTATTGCGCGGCAGATTGCTCATGACAATATTCATTAATTTTCCACTTACATTAGCTTCTGTTACTTGAACTTCCTCTGTAATTACACTATATCGCAAGCTGTTAATCATAAATATTTCCTCATTGGCTGCAAAACCGTCACCCTCACATAGTTTTCCTCTTCTTTCATTTGCTTCACGAGATGGAGACACAAAAACGATATTTTCTGTGGCTCAAACCTGTGGCGAGCAAGGTTCAAGTTTGCTCAACGATCAAGTGAGCAGCGCTGATTTGGCCGTCAAGTAGCTGAGCGATCACGTTGCTCGCTGAGCGCTCAGATACTTGACGCGCCCCTGGACACTGTAAATATCATGCAATGAGTAATATAGAAATGGAGAAGGAGAGAAGAGTAGTTCGAGGAGAGAAATGGAAAGGAATAGAAGTGGAGAAGGAGATAGAATTATAGAGCGTGGGAAATAGAAAGAGGAGAAAGACAGCAGAGAAATATAGAGTAGGAGAGAGAGAGAGTGAGAATGAAATGGAGAGAGGAAGAGAGAGAGAGTAAGAAAGAAGGAGAGAGAGAGAGAGAGAGAGAGAGAGAGAGAAATCAGGAAGAGAAAATGTGTGAGGAAAGCTGTAAGAGACTTATAGTACGGACGCGATAAGAAGCGGCGTGCAATCAGAACGCAGAACGGCAGAACGTGACCAAATTCTGTCTCCTCGTTGGTTGCCATGTGGGTGGGGGGTTTCTACGTTGCCACGTTCGCACAAACACACGGACAGGCTAGTCAGCTGTTGGCAAGCTCGGGCATTCTGGCAAGCATGAAACATTTTATCTTCCTGCTCTACACTACACAGCAACCGAAAACCTTCACTGAAAGAACCTTTGTTGTGTTTTTATTATGGTACATTGCAAGCATCAGCTACCGGCATCTTTTTACTTATGTTGTATCGTATCACAATTACCAACAAAAGAAGAAAATGCGTCTTGTGTTATGAACAACACTGTGGCAAATCGTTCTCCTTTGATTTCATGCAGCCTCTCTTTGCCTTCTTTGTCACGCCGCGATTGTTGAAGCTTCAGAACGTACAAATGAAATGTATTTCTTGAAAATTGGAGCAAATTACGTATAAACAAATTACGTACAACTTCGTTTCGTTAACACGTTTTTAAATTATATTTTGAGGAACCTACAAAAATTCACCTCCAAAACAGAATTTTACAGAACTGAGTTACTGTATTACGGAGAAGAATTTGTCAAGAACAAACCAATTGTGTGTGAATTGATTTATTGAGTTGGTGTTTTAAAGTCCACTTTATGCGCACTACGGCTAATCTGGAATGGACCTACAGTTGGAAGTGGGATCCGAACCACTATGTGTCTCGACAGGGTATCAAACCCAGGAATACTTGATTACAAGGCGACAACACTTACCCTACCACTGTGCCATCGGGGAGGCACAGGTGGGTGTGTGAAGTGAGATAATTTGGGAGCTATATGAGAATACAGGCTCTGGCAATACAGAGTTCAATAAATTACAACGAAACGCTTGGCAATTGCTCGATTTCCTTAACATTAATGATACATTTGGTACATGTGTTATTAATGCTTTGAGGCTACCTGTATGTAAAAACATAAAAAATGAATGAAAGAACAGAAGTAGTAGTTAAAGAATCAGTTGTTTTTGCTTACCGGCTACCATTGCAGTGGCGCTATCCCAAGAGCATCTTCATTGTTGGTTAGTAAAGGAACATCTTCATCTGAGCTACTACTGTCACTGCTGTCTTCCCGCCCAAGTGAAATTACAAAATCCTCCATTTGCTGCTTTTCAACTCCCTCCTTTTGCCATGCTTCAAAAATAATCTACCTTGCGTGTTCTATAGCCGAACGCCACCTATCTGCTGTCACATCCCCGATAGCCTGTTCTGTCAATTGCAAAATTTTAGACGGTGTAAAAGGTGGCAAAGTGTTCCTCTGTGCTACCAGCCCTTTGACCTGTGCCCAAATAAGTTCGATTGCATTGTACATACAATGATAAGGCGGGAGACGGACCACCGTATGTCCCGCTTCTTCTGCAAGCTTGTCTATTCGATATATGGGGAACTGGGGAGCTGCAGTAGTTAAGCCTTCCTCATGTTTCTGTGGGCTCGCGAGAATCCTGAAGTAGGTTAATCCGGCAACAGCGCGTCGCTACCGGAGTGGGTGGTCCCATGCCGCTTGCTAGCGCGTCCCGACAATAGACAAAACTGAGATATAGGCCTAATACAATATATTTCTATCGTTATTAAAATGTATCAGCTTACGCAGTCTAAAGTGAATCATAAGTTATCAACGCTTAAGAATAAAGTATAAATGAAATTTAGAACGATGAAAATTTCTTAACAACCTTTATCACGACAATATAACTCTATTGACAGATAGATTTATGCAGTGCCATCAAATAATACACGGACTATAAGCATAAAACAGAGAAAAATACATTAACATTCATTCTATATAGGCCAACGATCATCATTACAGATTTCAATTTTACCGACAAAGGTTGTTCACTATGCTGCATTATACATATATATGTATATATATATATATATATATATATATATATATATATATATATATATACATATATGCATTATTAGGGAGACAAATTTATGGTAAATAAAAACTGAGGAGAGCGTTAAAAAATGTTAGATCAGCGGTATATACCAGCGGTGGAAAAAAATATGACACACACTTTTTCATTATGAGAGGAAACAACATACAAAAGAGCTATAAATTGACAAACTACTTCATTTTTATATACTGTACACATACACAAGTACTTAGCTGTCCAACCAAAAGAAAAACATGAACACAAAATCACTTCATTTCTAAATTGCATATCTCAAGTGATTTATTCATTGTATGTATTTAAATGATATCCTTGCTGTCCAACAAATAAAATAATCACTACTGCACATACACAAACACATGTTGAAAATCACATGATGACAAACGAAATTCATTCATGACTGAACACAAATGACACCATTGTTTCCCTTGATGTGCGGGAACATTCCAATCTTATCGCTGCTACAGCTAGCAAGTTCAATGATACTTGAAGTTGAGTAGACATTCGGGGGAAGAAAGGAATGCAGCTTGACAGGGAGCGAAGTTTTCAAACTGAGATTATGTGCATGGGAAATCCCAATTTGCAGCGTCTTCCTGATGTGATCGAAGATAAAACGTTCTTCAGCTGCAAGTGGTAGGAAACATTAGGCGAACGTTTCGTTACAAATCGACAGTTTGCGCGCACAACCTCGACTGCCGGTTTTTGCGTGTTTTGTATTTAATTTGATGATATTCCACGGTTATTTCGCGAAAAAGCATTCATTTCGTGGAAAAGCACACATTTCGCATTACTTCGCGAATAGAACTCATGTATATTTCATTATTTAGGGTGTAGTTACGTGCAGAATGTTCAAAATTGAATATTTTTTTCCGCATTTCGCGATTTCGCGCATCGCGAAAATTCAATGTCCCTATGCATTATGCAGCTCTCTTTAGTTTCTTAGAACCGTTATTTAGTAAGAGATGCTACAATTTCACGTGACACGACCACCGCTACACGCCATTACTACAACTAACAGCAAAGATGGACGGCAAGGAAACGGAACTTCACCATGAGTGTAACAATAAAACACTGACAATTGCATTGTTAGCAATATCCTTGGTGACAATATAACATATTTTTGAGAATGAAAAGCTATGAATGAACTTGAAATAGTATCAACAAGAAATAAATTGGGCAGAGTACAGTTAAGAGGTGACTAAAATTTCACACATGCATTGTTTAAATATTCAACTTGAAATAAGGTATTTATGTATATACTGGGTGATTTTTTTAACCTGAATCATTTGAATATCTTGAAAAAAAATCATCCTACAAAAAAATGTTCCAAATAAAAAGTTGATAGTTTGGAGGGGGAAGTTTAGTGGTGGGGCGGGGGACAACTTTGAAATTTCAAATAGAAACCCCTATTTTTTATTACAGATTCGGATTTTACTGGAAAAAATACATAAGTTTTGTCTG
The DNA here is from genome assembly GCF_977018435.1 of Lepisma saccharinum. Taxonomy (NCBI): domain Eukaryota; kingdom Metazoa; phylum Arthropoda; class Insecta; order Zygentoma; family Lepismatidae; genus Lepisma; species Lepisma saccharinum. The sequence continues at coordinate 46,401,147 of NC_139250.1, read as the reverse complement.
AAACATTTTTTTCGATTCGTGATAGATGGCGCTAGAATCGACAAATTTTCATTTCTTGAATGTTTACACTTTAAAACCAATGTATTTCATTTAGCAATTCATTTAAATTCAAAAAATAAAACATTTTTTGTTCCAGGACTTGAAATTATTGTAAAACAAATTCCTTTGTTTAGGTTTAACACTTCCTTCAGTAGTAAATTGATTGACTGTACGTTGAAACGAAGCGAAAGAACGCACCCTGCCTGGAAAACGCTCAGCATAAACAATGACAGCTTGACCGAGATTCCTGCCAGATTCTCCATACACGAGAACCATTTCAATTTTCTATTCTACAGTTAATACATCCATTGATATTAAAAAGTATCAACAGCTTAGTCAAATTAATTGCTCGGAGCATTCTTGTGATCTAAAAAACAATGAAAAACAAACAATGATTTAACAGGAAAAGTCTAAAAAGGAACTGTTTCTTGAAATTGTTTTATTTTTTTATTTTATTTTTCTGTTGTAGCTTTGTTAAGCATCTTTGACACAACAATAAAAAAAATTAAACAAATTTTGAATCTAACTTTTAAATGTTGTAAATAGGCGAATTACCAGCTTAATGAAATCTCAAAAAAATTGTCAAGAATTAGAACAAAGTTCATGCACGAGAATGTTTTATTTTTTGAATTTAAATAAATTGCGAAATGAAATACATTGGTTTTAAAGTGTAAACATTCAAGAAATGAAAATTTGTCGATTCTAGCGCCATCTATCACGAATCGAAAAAAATGTTTCAGACAAAACTTATGTATTTTTTCCCGTAAAATCCGAATCTGTAATAAAAAATAGGGGTTTCTATTTGAAATTTCAAAGTTGTCCCCCGCCCCACCTACAAGAGGGGGAGGGGGTGTTCTTCTCTTGCACCACTAAACTTCCCCCTCCAAACTATCAACTTTTTATTTGGAACATTTTTTTGTAGGATGATTTTTTTTCAAGATATTCAAATGATTCAGGTTAAAAAAATCACCCAGTATAGCCTAAGGGGCTGCAAACTGTCACACAATTTTCAGTTGTAAAAAGTATAAGATGTACACATTTTCTATTCTAACGCTTTAAAACTTATTATTAGAATTTTTATGTAGCAAAATTATTATGTTCTTCATCAAGCAAAATTTCTAATTAATTGGAAAACTAATTTAGGTCACAAATTTTCAATTTACAAATATTATTCTTTAATTTCACGAAAAATGATACACGATTTATGACAACGACAAAAATCTTGTAGCGAATGCTGCTTGGAATCAATTTTAATAACATTATCTTCTGTCACTCAGCCTTCCCGTCGAGAAGAGGTAATTTTAACTCGTCTTAGAATTGGTCACAGCCGTCTCACCCATGGTCATTTGCTGCAAGTGCTTGACTCTCCAACGTGTATTTTATGTAATGTTGTTTTAAGGGTTCGGCATATTCTCCTAGAATGTGCTGATTTTGCTTTCGTCAGACATAGTTTTAACATTCCCAAAGATTTATCATCCATGTTGGAACATGATGACAGCGTTTAGCAAATGTTCTTAGGATTTTGAGAAGAGCAAATGTCTTCCACTATCTGTGAGGAAGTTTTCTGTGGAAGTTCCTGTACACTTTTGACCTGTCTCAAACGGTCCTATACAGCCACTTTTTAACTTTAAGATAAGGGTATTAGATAAGACGATTTTTCCATCTGTACCTTGAATGGTCTGAAATACCCGTACCCAAAAATGTTAACTCATTCACATTCAGAAAACACATTAATTGTAATACATATTTAATAATTATAATAATATGTAATGCATATAATCTGAAGTTGTGGATGTGCTTAAAGTGGAATCCGAACCAGCATGTGGCTTTATGGCGTTTCGAACCCAGAACTCCTTCATTACAAGGTAACGAAGTTACAATTATGCCATCGGGAAGGTACCGAATAGTATTATTGTTTGTCGTTTTCATAATTTCTTCTATTAAAACGGTAAACTGAATGATCAGATTTGAGGAGTAAAGTGAATTCGATTTCCAATTCGATCCTATTTTGAGGCATATTGCACAGTGGTTGGGATCCAAAATTCAACTGTAGGTCCAGTTCCGTTTGAACTATCATGAATACAAAGTTGGCTTATATCAAACTTTAAAAAATATTCTCGGTCCTGTTAAACTTTGTGATGATAGACATTGAGTCTTCAAGCATATTATGTAATATCCAAAAACACGGCAATCGGGAGGGGCCATCTTTCCCATCACCCTTCCCGTGGATCCAATCTTGTTCTAAAGCTATGTTAACTAACTAATTCTGTAGCCTTCTTAAACCTGAAGGTATGGCTGCAGCAGCACAAGCCTTCCATCTGTCCCTATCCAGGGCAAGATCAATCCAATCTTTTCCATCCTTACCGATTTCCTTTAGGTCCATCTCAACGTTATCCCTCCTTCAAGACATATTAAAAAGTATTTTTACTTTCAAAAGGGGTGACAGGTCCGAGATCAGTTTCATAATATAGTTGGACCTCTCAGTAGTGGCATAAAGCAAGCAGTGTGAGCACGAGTGTATAAACAGTCATACACTTATTTAAATAATCATTACTTTTCCCAGGTATTTACACATTGCATATGGGGGAAAATTCGAGTCAACCAGCTAGCCAACACCATATGGAATCGATAAAGGGAAGAGACATGACGTCACATTTTCCATGGACTCCTAGGATACATGAGGTTACTTCATAATGAATGAGTGAGTATACATGATTAGAAGTGCGTAGATAGAATTCTGTAGATAACGCTCTTCCGTTTCAGCAAGAAGAAACACAACACTAAATGAACCTTCTCGATAGCCTAGTGGTTAAGGTTGTCGCCTTGTAATCAAGGTTTCCCGGGTTGGATCCCGATGGAGGTTCCATATCTCAACTACCTAACTAGAGACAAAAAAACGCCTTTAAATTTTTCGAAAAAAACTATGTACGCAAATTTTGGCTTGAAACTAGAACGGGGTAGAGTACAACAGACATAAATTTGCCGTTGCGTAGATACCAATTTTCGTTTCGTCTCCCTCTCTCTTAGTATCACATGTTCTACTCTGCTCAAAAACCTTCGCTACTGTTGCCATATTGTCATTCCATTCCTGGACACACTCGCGCAAACATCATTGAAAACAATTGAATAGCGCTCCAGCTCGCGGTTCCCACCGTTCGGCAGGAACGGTAATGTGGCAATATAGCACGGCGTAGTGCTTGCTTCTTTTATGCAGTGCATGTTCATTGGCTAGCTAGTAACTAGTGTTGCCAACTGTAATAATGAAGCACTATTTCTGTCACGGAAGGGGAAAGGCAGGTAAAATGACGGTGAGTTTTGTTGGATTGGAAGCACCATATTTTTATTTTATACCGGTTTGACGTTGTGTGCGTGTATTGCGTGTGTGTATGTGAAAGTGTGTGTTTGTTAATGAACGTTAAATTCCATAATGCCTCCAGATTTGTCAAAGTTGAAATCAAAAACCTTGCATAGCCAAGCTCGGGAAATTCTAAGCAACGTGCACGAGTTCATGAAGGAAGAAGCCAGTGAAGGTGTTAGCATCCCAATACAGCATTTTGGGAAGAGAGCAGCGGCTGCGACTGGAGTTCCTAACAATCAGGGCTATTATGAACGAAAGACAATCTCTTGAGATGTCAGAAGGCCCCTCCACATCATTCCACACTCCCGGGAAAGAACGACAAAGACCAACTGTGACAGTCAGATTTACCGTCGTCATTATTATTATTATTACTCTACCTGCACGTTTCGCACAGCGACCAAATCGTCAGTGGACACTTTCGATGAAAATGTTATCCGTAGGCGCATATACGACTACGCTCTGCGTGAAAATGAAGTGCCGACATTGAAAAACTTGCATGTCAAATTACAGGCGGACATACATTTTGCGGGAAGTCAAGAGAGTTTGCGACGTTTGCTGCGAAAGATGGGATTTAGGTGGAGGAAGAGGAGGCTGTCATTTTTGCTGCTTAATGCGATGCATATTGTTTTCTGTGTTAAAATTGCCATGCTTTGATGGGTGACCAAGTTCATAGCAGGGCCGGCGGAAGGGAAAGGCGAACCGTGCCACCGGCCAGGGCGGCAAAATTTGAAGGGAAGAAAATAATAAGCCTATTGAAAACTGTAGTCGAGCGAGATATTCTTTTGCGCTTAATAGTATTGAAATAACATAAGAAGTCTCATTATTTATTTTATATTTTGATGTTTTACTTAGGAATATATTGCTTTTCAATTTCCCGTTGCTGCGGGGGGGGGGGGGTCGAAATGGAGCGGCATATACGCCACCGCCCAGGGAGGCAAAATGACTAGCGCCAGCCCTGGTTCATAGCAAAAGAAAAAGCCGCGCAGCTTATCGTCTAATAGCAGTATATGTTGTTATTGTTTTGGAAGCCGGCATCGTTTGTAAATGTAGAACAAAGGCAACCGACTGTCGCCGATCACAGAGAGGAAATAATAATACTGCTTGAGGAGAAGTGTTGTGGTCCAATTGTCGCGGTTTAACACGTTGGCATGTTGTTATCTGCCGTTGCAGTTCCGTACCAGTGTATACGGGTTTTGGGAGTGAACAGTTAGAACGCCACCAGTGCATTAATGCAATGAAAAATAATATTTTTTTTATTTCGTTTGAAATCACTCAAATAAGGAATCGTATGAAGAAGTCTTTTTTGCAGCATTTTTGGTAATTTTACGTATGTGTTAGTTCATATTTTGCGAATTCTTAGTCCATATGCATGTAGCTACATACAAAGCCACTTGTTAGTACATATTAATCCTAGTCCTGGTATAATGCATGACGTTTAAAACTCAACGTTAGGTAGACCTGAATTCTCTAATTTCCTTGTTGTACGTAACAGCTGTGCATCGGCGCACTGCAGCGATTTTTCTATCTGCTCCATTAGCAACACTGCTTCTTGAGTTCTTTCGCGCATCGCACGGCAGAAATATCTGTGCTGGACTCTACTTCCAAGTGCTCTTGTTACACCTGAGCAAAATTAATAACAAAACGAAACCTTTTGGGATGTTTTAACCAAGTACCTGTTAATTTATCCTCAAAATTTCCTTACGACAAATTGTGCCATAATGAAAAAACAACAGCCATGTCAATTTTCGGTTTTATCCACATACCGAACTTGTTATTTGTTGCAGAAAACAAACATAGGTTTTGTCTGAAACGTTTTTGTCGGAATTCTATTTTTTCCACATCATTAACCCATTAGTGCCCAGTGCCCACATTTGTTGGCGCCTGTTGGCAGTTATTGATCATGCCCACAAACTATGTAAATAAAAATTGATCGTGAAATTGTTGGTATTATCAGTTACGAGTTGGCAACAGTGATCTGCAGTAGTGTTATCAAATTGAACGTTGCATTCGTTTTGGCGCGAGCTATTGTTGAAGTACGTTGTAGTTGATAAGTCTACGAGCATGGCGAGTTCCAGAAGGTAAGTTATTTTCTCATTGTTTTTAAACAGGTCTACCTATTATTTGTTAGGGTCATTTTAAACTACTATGATCTATGTTTATTATTATAAAGTAAAAGGTTCTTTGAACTTCATAGCATAGTAACAGTATGGGTTTAATTTTTACTGCCCACTTTTGTTGGCACTGGGCACAAGAGGGTGGGTGAACTTCCACAGCAGTTTTCGTAGCTATTTTTTTTTAAACATTGAGCCGTAGACCTATATTTCACATGGATTGTAGTTTACACAAAAACATTGATTGCAAAAGGAACATGGAATATTTACTACATCGCATTTATAAATTATATACCAAAACAATTGAAGTTTATGAGTTTTCTTCATTGCGGAAACGGATTTTCTCTGTATGTGTTTTGTTATATAGCCATCGGATTATTTCTAAATGGAAGGGCATAAAAGGTAGGCTTGGAAATACTGTCATTTAATGCCTCCTTGCCGTTCGTTCTTTTCAAGTTGAATGAAATTTTGTTTATATCTAATGGTATCAGATAAATACAAGCATTTATTTTTCTTTCCAGGCTAAATGTTGAAGAAATCGCAGCTCTTCTTGAAGAGGATGACGTACTTCATGCGGATGTGTATATTCAACCACCTGAAAGTGCATTGGCCAGCGATGAGGATAGCGCTTCTGAAGAAGATTTTGATATCACACATTTATCTGGTAATCAGCTTCGAGGTGGAACCATACCAGGGGGCCTCAACAGGTAATACTATTCCTGAACTTGTAGTAGGTGGTTCTGTTGTTACGGAACTGGTCAACAAAATGCCACCTGAAACTACATATTGCCAGTACATGGACAATTTATTTACGTCCCTCAGATTGTTTGACTCCTTACTTCAAAAAGGGCACATACACATCCGCATGAAGTACGTGATGCAGTTGGTACAATCCGAGTAAATCAAGTTGAAAATGCTCCTCTCATTAATTCCAAAGTGTTCAAGAAGGAAATTCGTGGTTCGTACAACCAGGTCACTGGCACAAAATCTGCAATAACTTTGGTGCAATACAATGACAACAACGTTGTAACTGTAGCATCGACGAGCTGTGGTGTGCATCCATTGGGGAAAAGTAAAAGATGGTGTCGAGCAGAAAAGAAGCATATTTTTATAGATTAGCCAGCTTGCATTGCGAGGTACAACACTTACATGGGTGGAATAGACCAAATGGATCAGAACATATCTACTTACCGCATCACAATTCGAAACCGAAAATGATACTGGCAACTCATTGCTTATTTTTTAAATGTTACAATGAATAATGCTTTGCAGCTGTACAGATTAACACCCATTGGACACCAGCAGGGTCTAGATCTTCTCGCATTCACCCGCTTTGTGGTTCAGAATTATTTGGCTAGGTACAAACAAGAGCGTCCAAGGCAGTCACGAGTATCCACAACTGGGAAGAAACAAGTTGACGATAATATTCGACTAGATGGTGCTCTTCACATCTTAGAAACCAACAAGACACAAATACGATGTGGAGAGTGCAAGAAGAATACTTGGAAAAAGTGCAGAAAGTGCAACGTGGGATGTCACATCAAATGTTTTGAACGGTTTCACAGTCACAAGTAAACTTTTGAAAAATCGAAGAGATACTTTTCTAAATCCAGAAATTTGCATTATAAATTTATTTGAAGCTCATGTAGACGAAATATTTTGGGAGTAATTTACTAAGAAAAAATCTACCATTATATATACACAAGGAGATATTATGTAAATTCTAGTATATTTCTGTGCATAAAATGTTTAACAGACCAACTGTACTTTAATAAATTTAGAACCTATGCATTATAAATTACTTTAAAGCTCTTGTAGAAGAGTGATTTATTATAATTGCTCTATCATAATAAATATCAGGAGATCCATTACTGCCCAGTGCCCACATTTGTGGGCAAGTAAACACCCCACCCATTAGTGCCCAGTGCCCACATTTGTGGGCCCCCCTCCACTCTTTAACAAGTAAAGATACCATATCGAAATTGAAGTTAAGCATAATATCTGACCCTCAATAGCCTTATATTCAAGTATAAAACAGATATCTGAAAATAAAATATTCTGGGCACTAATGGGTTAAGAATATGAAAAGAAATCAATAATTATATAATATTTTTTATGAAATGGAAATGGTAAATGCCGTCGGAGCGTGGTGCTGGTCACATCACCTCCAAAATGACTGCGATCAGGAATGTGATGGTTCCTACCCCAACATTTCCTTAACCGTGCTATGTACACGGAGATTTTTACTTTGCTAATGACTTCACCTACAGAAGTATGCACTGATAACCTTTATATTTGAAGACCTCAGGGAAAGAACGTCCTTTGTCCACTTTTTGCCAAATTGAGGTAAAGGCATAGGCGTGCGCATGGGGAGGCAAGGGGGGCAATTACCCCCCCCCCTAATCATGGACGTCCGCAAATGTTTTCAGCGGAAGGACAAGCAAGGTATGGGCTATATTGCCCCTCAAAAAACACCACTTCAATTTGAAATTATCGCATTAATGTAAATTACTATGACTAATCAAATTATACATCTGAAATATATACTTTTAGGTTGACATTCGATTTCTATGGTGGCAATCCTTGCTCACCCTTCCAGAAAGTATATGTCCTTACATTATTATACTTTCATCACCTAGAAATTTGGTGTACAGGAATCTTATCGCCGTTGGGGAGGGACATGGCCTCTCCCCAACCTTGGACGGAAATCAATTCTAAGGGGGCAAACATTGAGGTAAAAGGAAGCAAGACTAGTAGAATCTAAGAGTAGCAGAACAAAAAAATACTCAAGATGGAATTTCTTTTCACGTCTTTCTTGCATTATTTCTTCCAGATGGCCTAGAGCAAGGGGAATTCACCCCTCGATATCAAAATTTCACAAATAAAAACACAATCCGTAAAATTTTGTCGCTCGCTTCTCTCGCACTTACTGCTTTTCTTACAGTCTTGTCAAGTTCATAGCCGTAGCTAGGGAGTGGCGAGAGTTGGCCCTGGGCGCCGAACGATCTAAATGAAAAAATTGTAAAAGAGAATGCCATGGCGCAACATGAAATTCTTGGTGCTATATTAAATCAATATTGTTTTCAGTTTGCAAAAATTTGGATCTAAAAATGTTCTTGCTCGCTTCGCTCGCGTTTTGATTGTTTTCTGTAATGCATTGTGAATTATCAGAGAGAGAAGTTATAACTAGTAAGTACTTCAGACTCTTGCTACTAAACAGTTTCGTCGTAAATGCACAATTGTTTGAGGAAAAAGAGCGTGGCACATTTCAGAGGCAAATTATTTATTCGTTATGGTGCCTCTATGTTTCACACACATACAAACACATCAATGCAATGAAACTAAAACAGTGAGTTAAAATGAGGATTTTTGTTCCCTACTGAACTTTCAAGGCTTTGCCCCCCCCCCAAATTAAAGGTGTCTACGCAAGCCTATGGGTAAAGATGCTATTAGATAGCTCTGTGAAGGGTCTTTATATAACTAGCAATTGCACAAGAATAGAACGTGCTTTTTTCCTTCCATTGCAAACAGGTTTTGGTTGGGTATACAGGGAAGAGCATGCTCATAACAATGAAATAAAGTGCTCTCCTGGAAAATCAAGAAAATGGACAAAGCACAATTATTCCCTGTGGTCTTCAGTTGGTATAGGCGTATCATTCTAAAGAATGAGGGGATCTGAACCAGTCATTGTGCAATTAATTGCAGGGTGATGTAAGTTATTCATCATTCATCCTCTGATGAGAGCACTCGTCATTGGCATGACGAGTTAACGCTTGGCAATGCGAAAGGTACAAAATCAAACTAAGGAACTAAACTGCAGAAAAGACAATGGTCACTCGTTGTGAACCGTTGAACCTGAATCATGGCTGGGTGTTAGGATAGTTACCTGTCTATCTGATGAATTAGGATGAATAGAATATACGAAGTCCTCTGTTGGCTTCTCAATTTGTTGACCAGAGCGTAGTCTCACTTCTGCCCTACTGCTCTCCTAACCTCTTCTCCCTTCTCAACTCCAATCCAAAGTCAGTCCCCTCTCAGCTTGTCTCACCTCTGTATCACTAGGTCATCGAATCGTGTTTTTAATTGCCACTATGCAAACCGCCGACTCCATAGGCAGAAGAACTACCTGTTTCCTGAATAGCTCAGGAAGTTTTCATAGCACAACACTGTGCATTGTTTACATGCCTCAGAGGCTGAGACAACTGAGAAAAACAAGTGAATGGCCTGGTCAACGTGAAGCATTCAGAGAGACTTTATAAAATAAACATATAATCTTAGGGATTGATACGTTCTACCGCCGTGGAGAAAATTTTCCATGTTGAAAATTTAAAAGTCAAATCGCAAAGCTTGACATGACCGAGGTTCGCCAATTCCATATATTTTCTTAGAAAAAACAAACATACAAAATATAAAAACAACAAAACATAGCTTTCTCTTGTTTTCCTAACGCCAAAAAAAATTATTCCATTCCCTAAAACATTACAATCGATAATAACAAGTACGCACGTCGATATGATATAAAAAACAATATTATGTATCATTACATGACTGGTATGTACAAAAGTTCATGTCATTGTATAATATAACTTGCTACGTAACACAATTGTGCGAAGTAAGCCTTTTGATGTAGGATTTCTCATTCCTACGGGTCATGAGCGCTCGGCCGTTTGTCTTTTGTCCATCGCCAGTGCGATGGCAAGGCTTGATTTCCTATGTAAACAAGACCTGCAAATGGCCGACGTGTTTTCGCAAGGAAAAGCATAGTTCACAATGTTTCTGTGGAATTGAGCCCGATGTGGACCCTTCAAATGAATTTAAAAAATGAAACAAGGTTTATAAGTAAGTACACGAAAGCGTGGATTGTCACATATGTAAGTAAAATCGTAAATAAGCATGTAGAACATATATGAAAAATAGACGTAATACGTTGCATTGAAACTAAGGGTAGACAAGTGTTCGCTGTAACATTATCACGAATACACATCTCATTGTTTCTGGGTACACCAAAATGTAATATGTTTTGCTTAATTTATAGCCACTTCACTTATGACCAAACGAAAGGAAAATATTGCTATGTATTGTTTATATCAAATCTTCCCTTCGTTGCAAGCAAAATAAGCCTCTTCAAATATATGAACTGTCAATGGCTATTTTGCTTATTCCTATGTTTGAGTAGGAAGTATTCGATGCACATAATTATTTACACTGAAAAACTGTCGCAGGCAAAAAACCTAGATATAACATTCGATTTTCTTGACTATGTTATTATGTACACTGTAGTATAGCCTTGTAAATACTGATATATAACTGCACAAAAAATATCTTGTAAGTGTCCGAAACTATCTGCTCTGATTGTAAACATCAGAAAAATGTCCTGTGTACAATTGTGTCGCTTTCTATGTTCCATGTTGGTGAAACAAAAAATAACTGCTTGGAATAAACATATGCATAAAACATTGGCATAATAAAACATACTTCCTGAAATGTTCGAAAGTGCTGTAGGAATGCTTTTACTTGCATATTCGTTTGGTTATCCATTGTGAAAATTTCTTCTTTAAAAAAATAGACACTAGTTGTTGCTAGCGCTGGTTAATTGGCACAACTGGCGCTTGTCGCCTCCTTGTATTATGATGTGAAATATAATGCATGTTAAAACTGGCTAGCATGCATGGTATGGAACTGAACATGTGAAGAACGGCCATGGAAAAATATTCTTTCCCATAATGCATGTTAAATATCCTCTTAAATATACATGGTATGAGCTTACATATGCATGTGTGGGGAAACACTGAAGCACAATTTGAACAACAACTCTGTAATTATTGTTGTAACCAAAACTGCTGCTTGTGGGATATATGTTCTCTCTGCTTCTCTTCTTCTTTTGTATTGCTTGTCTTCTTGAGTTAGTTTGGGGCAATGTAAAAGGTGTAATAAATTACCCGTAGAACTTGGGAGATGGGAAAAAATGTTGTCCCAACTGCAAACAGTGTGGAGGGAAATTTTATCTGGTTCCTTCACGAAGTTGTGTCGCCCCTGTCAACACATGCTTTTTCAAGCAAAAACTATTCAATCTGTATTGTATTAATCTATGTTGGAATCTTTTCTTTAAGAATGTGTTATTGTTAATAGGTAATGAATTGTTTAAATTAAATCAGAAATAATGTTGAAACTATAGAAATATTAAACAACTATGTAGTAACCTTGGTAAATTGTAAACAACAATATGATATAAAAGAGCTAGATTTTTGTAAGTCTACGGGACATTCTCCTGGTTGCCGAAAGGTTGATGGTTCAGGGGACGTTGGGGAATATCTTGCTTCAATCTTCGGATTGGCTGGTGTACTTGTACTCCATTTTGGCAGTTATTCTACAAACCCAACTCTGAATAAGGTGTTCTCCTGCATCATCAAAAGACCAGGGTTATAAACTTCGGTATAACTAATAGGTTTAGGCCTACAAGTTATACCGGGTGAATTGTCTGTTTGAAAAAGTGTTTGTATAACATCAGCAGTTTAAATAAATCTTCGAGTAAAATGTCTTAATGATCTTTAATTTCAAACCTACATAGGTGATAATTAAAAATAAATCCTACACCACAGACCTCGCAAGGGCTTGGTCCTACTAACCCTTAGAAGCCTTTGAGAAGTCCGATACAAGGGTTATAACCAGACTAACATAAAGCCCTAATGGCAGAATGTGCGTGTCAAAGTGTGGTTGATAAATCAATAATCTGTGATCCAGTGCACTGGGAAATTCATGGTTGAATTCAGTCCTCCCGGTAAAAGTGTAGTCCTCTTGTAGTAAAAAATGTCTGCATGCCTCCTTCAAGTTGTTGGTGACGAGTCTCCGCATGGTACTTGACTGCTTCTGCGGAGGTCCTTCATAAAAAATGCCCATGATTGGTGTAGGCATTGCTCGTCCACGTCGTTCCGTATAGACAGGTTAGGTTAAATAAGAGGAAAATTATAATATTGAAAGGAAACTGCTTAGGATAGGTGTATTTAATTCCGGTATGCACACAAGACTCATTCCATTGCCTTGTCTTAAAATTAAATTAAATTAAATTGCCTCATCAAGATAAAATACGATTAAAATAAATTGATTAAATAACTGCCATAACTCTTTGAAAATAAATAAGGAAAATTTAAATAAACTATACAACCGTAATTAAAATATTAATGTCCATCATTGACGTGTTGCCTTAAATTATAAATTATTGCTGCTCTGCTCTGAATGTACCTGTCTTGCAAGTTGACGGTGCTTATAAAAATAAAACACAAGTGTTGCGGTTAACAATAAATTCCAAATAATAAAACTAATATAGACATGGGAAAAGGGTTTAAAACTAATTCCTGAGATGAAATGCCCTTACTAATAGATTGATTAAGTTGCTTTAAGGCAAGTTCAAACAGAGTAGATTTGGGAATAGTGAAATCAGATAAATTCTTGGGAATATTAAGTGGTAATTCAACTTCCTTCATTTTTACCTGTTCAAAAGCTAAAATTCTGGTATGTAAAATTTGTTGATCCACAATAATCTGAGAAAAAATCCTGATAATTAAAAAATATAGATTGCCCCTCGTTAATCTGAATTGATCTGTGGGTGCTCAAATTATTATTCAAATTCTGAATGACAATAAATTGACCTGTACCTGATATTAAAATACCATTACATGTTCTAATAAACTGAAATAATTTGTTGTCAGTGATAGATTTCACTTCAAAATTACAAAATTTAAAATTATTAAACAAAAGTAAGTCTTGCAAGCATGTTCTGAATTCTGTTTAAATTTGTAAAAAATATTATGTTGTGAACCCTTAAAAATATATATATATAAAATTTGCGTTGCGCAAAGCAAGCTATTAGTGTCCTAAGAGGTTGCTTTGGCAAGCCTCTAATGGCCTCCTAATATATGATAGGCCGGTGCAATTTGCTGTGGTTCAATATTATGCAATGTAAAACAAAAAATTCAGTAAATGCTACTTCTGACTTTTGTTGAAACTCCAGGCGGTAACAAATATAGCATCAGGGAATTAAAAGAGTGAAATTCAAAATTTTAAACACAATAAGGATAAAAAAAACTTTCTCAATTCCAAATTTTCTTCAAACAAAAGAAATTTAACCACTCAAAACTTCTCGAGTCCGCTGTATACTCCAAGTCACTTGGTCTTATAGACAGACCCGCCGCGGAAAGAATATACTTGACTCATATAAGAATGGTGTGTCAATCCCTTAGGTTTGTCCAAACAAAATAGATCGAGAATAGTTATGCAATATATTAAAATATAAATACAATTTACTTGTTATTACCTACTGTACTAAAATTAACATGAAGTTAATCAGTAAGAAGTAATGAATTCATTGATGCATTGTCAAATAAGGTGCAAATTGGGTAAGTGAGTAACTTTTTGTTTTCACCTCTAGACCAAAACATTGTACAAGAGATCAAGAGATGTCGCTATTAAAATATACTCTAATACATTTATCTGTTCTTTAACGGTCATTGAAAAGTAGTGCTTGTGTGATGTAAAAACAGTCCCGTAGATATTTTTGCACGGGCAGGATAGCAAACACGAACATTTTGTGTGCGTTTTTTGATATTTTCTTAAGCCATTCTTACATCATACAAATTTTGAAATGAGGAAGCAAAGAAAAGCACGTTAAAAATAGGGCTCCGAAGTTGATGAAAAATCATATTTTTTTCTGAGCCTTAAAAAATAATGCTAAACCTGATATCAGTCCGTTTCCCTTCAGTTAGAACCAGAAAACATTGTATTTATTTTGCATTTTTCGGCCCTTAGGTCATTTTGCATTATTTTTTGCAATTTTAATTGCATTTTTCATACAATTTTGAGTTTTATTTTTGTCTTCCCGTGTTGTTTCGTGAAATATAAATACATTTTCTGACACAACTTCCATATTCAAATTTCCCGACATACTCTTTTTAGCAATTTCGGCATTAATCGAAAATACGGTAAATGGAAAACTGTATTTAAGTAAGCAAAAAATACAGTAGCACTTAATTGCTTTTTCCCCCCTTTTCTTCGATCGTTTAAACCAACAAACAACGGTTTGTCTTATTATTCAACTGTATTTTATTCAACTTGTAATTTATGCAAAAATAAGCATTGAATATATGTGAAAATTAATTTTAGGTCATATTTCTTTTACCATTTCAGGTATTTTTTGGTTAATTTAAGGGTCTGTAACCTGCTTATCTAATTATCTAACTTTTCATCTTTGTTTTATTCATTCGTTACACCTTTCTACTTTGATAAATTTAGTTTTATCCTTTGGCATTGGTGCTGCCATCTGTTATTATCTAAGTCAAACATTTTCCTTTTATCGCTCCTATGGATACGTAACAGGTTATGTAGTATTTTTTTAAATCATTTTTTTATGTACTAATCACCTTCCGAGTTCTAGTTATATTTTAGAATATAAGAATATTTCAGTTGTGTCTTAGGGTCTGGAAAACATCTTTAAAAGCATACTATTAGCCTACCACTACTTTGGGCAAATTCCAGTTATGAATTTCTCCGTTGCACGTTCTGACTTAGTTGTCTTAAAAAGAAAAGAAGAACACTTTTTGTGGCGCCCTCTAGGCATGACGCCGTAGGCTTCAGCCACCTAGTCTACCACTTGTTACTGGCATGAATAGGAGTCGCCGCGGTTCTTGTCGGGTACGATTCTTGGAGTGGGTGACTTCAAGTGGGAAGTTTTCAGACATTGAAGCGTGGTGCTGATCACAACACTTCCACTATGACCGAAATTGCTAACATGTTGGGCCTTACCTCCCCAATCCTTACGAGCCTCATGAAATGGTGCAATGCACAGAGGTTGATCTTTATGTGAAGAAAATATAATTTTGTTTTACAGGATGTTCATGTTAATTGCAACCTGATTTTCTAATTCAATTCTTTTTCATATTTCAACGAGATACGAGGCACCTTCGTATACATCAAAGCACAACCCCATCGATATCCGACATCTTGAATTGTACCTGTCCGCCATCTTGGATTAATTCAGCTGGAAGGAAAGCAACAGTTGCGCTCATCGAAGTCTGACCAGTTCATGGACAGAAACCACAACGCCTGGAATTAACTGTACACCGAAGCTTAATAAGACATTATACTCTTTTCTAAATTGAAAATGGTTACTTACTTTTCCAAGTGTAGTGCCAGGTCAATTTCGGAGCAGATCGAGGTGACTGATGTGGTATTGAGAATCTCTGGATAAAGGCCTCACATAACTGTAGGGAAAGGGAGCAGATCAGTGCGCACTGCTGCAAATGGCTGGTAGCTGCAGCAGTTTTTTACCCTCCATGCACTCACTCACCCTCACGCGGTCATTGGACGAAGTTTATCGAACCACTACTTGCTTGTTTTCGTTCCCGGGACACCTAGCGAGCCTACATGAGATGACGTCAGTGGGTCGCTAGTTGATTGGATGCCTCTGGACTTATGACTCGCATCCAGGTTGTAGCCACAGGTTTCGTGAAAGTAGTCTACGTGCCTACAGCTCTTTTCCAGTCTTACGGCGGGCGCCCTATAAGCCGGCAAGGGAAGTGGAGAGCGCGATAACAAAAGCAACAGCCGTTAGAACGAGGTTCACGTAGTACTTTTTCCGCCGCGTCGTGTCTCTCGGCGCCACTGCTGCTGTCTGGTTGGTCTGCGGCGTAAACCCAGCTCCCCACTTCCCTTGCCAGAACTAGGACCGGCCGCCGAAAGAGTGGAAAATACCTTCAGTAAGGGATGAACACGTGGCTCCTCTTGAGGTGTTGTGTTCCTTTTCAACCTGAGGGACATTTACTTAGGTATTACTGATTTATCTTTAACGTTGGTTTACACCTCTTTAATATAATATAGACTTCTTTGTTTTTAAAGTCTACTTGATGCTGAGATATGTTAATCGGGGCTGGGCCTACAGTTTAAACTTGCAACCAAACCACTGCGGAATATACATGCACTGGTATCAAACCCGTGAACCCTGATTTCATATGAAGGAATAAGCCCAAATGTCTTGAACAGGTATAAGGCTCTTTTTGGTATATTCGACAGTGACGTGTAGGAAGGAAAGGTCTTGCCACAGGGTAAGACGCCCCCGATAATGGAGCCTATGTCCACTGTGAACTCCCCTTTTTTCCCTGGAAGCACACTGGGCTTTAATTATGATACACAGGGTGTCAACAAATTGTCATTACAATTTTGCACATTAATTACGAACACCCTGTATTATGTACTGTGCTTTCTCTTGTGGGGACCACTGCTACGTCAGTGGGGCACCAGAAACAAACAAGGGCAATGTAAATTAACACTTTGATATTTACAGTATATTACACAGCAACGTATATAATATAGGGTGTTCGTAATTAATATGCAAAGTTGTAGAGATGATTTGTGGTTACCCGGTATTATCTCCTCGGAATTCTACAATGGGTAACCCATAGTTTTCGTACCCCTCAAATTGTTAATTTGGCCTTTCTATCACTAAGGGGATGTTTTACATCACTGTACTTTGACCGCCTTCTATTCTACATTATGGTACCTAGGTACAATGAGTAAATATGTTATTTCAAGGGGAAGGATTTGAAGGGGCAAATTATGCTCGGGAAAGGGAAAATAAAGTTCTGAAAATGTTTTCAAATAAGGTGCAAAAAAATGTGCTGATAAAATGGCTCTCTTTTTCTGCGCCTTCTGTATATAATTCGCGCGGACCGCAGAGAGAACAGTAGTTGTTCTGCCGAATAGGTTTTGTTGAAGTTTGTGTTTTCTCTCACGGGTTTTGCTACGTTATCTTGGGAACTATTGGGGCTGCAATTATTGTATTATACCATTTTATAGCTCTCGTTCTGCTCTACAATATGAGACTATAGGATTTTATGTAGATGCTCAAGAAGAGTGAAAATTATTTATTTTTCTATCCAATTTGTTAACAAGACATGAAAGAAAAGGAAGGAAAAGGGTGCTGGAGTATCAAAGATGGAGTTAAAATGGGATAATTGTGCTCATCTCACGAAAAGGTATAATAAAGCAGTGGCGTCTCGTCCCTTGGGGCTTCCGGGGCTTAGCCCCTAAAGAAAAACGGACGTATTCACGTAATAATCAATCACCATAACGCATAACTATCACACAGTCTTTTAAAAGGCGATTTTTACCCACGTAAATTCATCATCTGTTGCAATGGATACGACAGCGTTCCTAGCGGCATTGATGTCAATTATCGTTTTCCGGGGCACGTCGCAAAGGAAGGCGTGGTCTACACCCACCTACGCTACAGTGAAGGTCACGTGCTAGCAGAGAGAGGAGGGGAGAGTGCAATGGATTTGAGTGCTGATTCGGAGCTAGCTCCGTTGCGTCGCGTTCGATCTCGCTTGTTTGTTCTGTAGTGTTTTGGTGGCTTTCATTCGCTATGTTTGAGTGAGTTTGGCACGGTTGATGTTCGAACACAAATTGATGAAGGACATAGGCTGTCAATTACAAAACACAATGAATTTGTCCGGAAAAATAGGCATATATTAAATCGAATTATCGATTGCTTAAAATTCTGTGGTCGACATGAACTTGCTCTACGAGGACATAATGAAAGAGAACAATCTTTAAACAGAGGCATCTTCCCAGATTTATTAACCCTTCATAGAAGAGGGAAAACTAAAGGGAACTTCGTGTTCTTTATTGTAGTGAAGAGTTGAAAAACATAAACTCTATCAGTAGATTGCATTCATTTTTTATTTGAAATTATTTAGAGGGTACCGTTTCAGAAACAGTAAAAATGACAAACATAGTTTTAATAACTCCAGTGGCAACAGCTGAATCTGAACGATGTTTCAGCACATTGAAGCGTATTAAAACCTGCTTAAGAAATGCAATGGGACAAGACAGACCAAATGGCTTGGCACTTGCTTACAATAGAGATAGAATACATTTCAAACATAGAGGGCTTCAACGAAAAAGTAATAACAAAATTTGCTGAGCAGAAGAACAGGAATCAACGTTCGTACAAAGGTATGTTTCACAACAATACCTGTTTCTTTTGTAATCCTGTGAATTGTCATTATATTTTAAATTCTTTCAAAAAAGTAAGTCCAGTTTTGTAGTCTAGAAGAAAAAAATACATTTTTTTTGTAATTCATGTGAATTGTCATTATACGTATTTTAAATTCTTTAAAAAATAAGCGGCCAAATTTGAGGCCACGAGACGCCACTGTAATAAAGTGTATTCATTTTACTTGATTTCATGTCCTAAAATACATATCTCAAACGATCGGATTGAAAACAGTTATACAGAAGGTCGTTTCATGTCCATGGTAACAAAGTTAGAACCCACCTGACCTTAAGAAAAACCATGACGCCACGAGCGGTGGTGCTCCACGTGATACCCCTGTCTTGCAGCAATGGCCCGGCAGCGGAATTTCCATTGGAGGAGACTGCGTTGAAGAACACATTGGTCCAAACGATCATATTCCTCATGAGAAGCTTTCCAAAGACCCTCAATTGTGAGGGGCCGTCTGCTTCCCAAGACTCGTTTCAACAACGGAAACCCACAAAAATCCATGGAAAAGGCATCGGGGGATTTCACAGGGATGTCTGTAAAGGGGATTGCATGAATGCCCGTTTCACGTTCCATCCGATCCATGTATGCCTGCGTGGACTTCGCCGTATGACTGGAAGCCTTGTCCTGGTGGATGACAACACGAGATGTGTCGCTGCCATAGAGAGAAGGAATATCATGTCTGTAAAGTGGCTCCAAAATATTCGTCTGGTAATAGGCTGCATTTATTTTAGCCTTTTTTACCAGTCTGCGCAGTGGAAGTTTGCCGTTATGGCATTAACCACCAACAACAATGAACCCGCGTGGAAAACTTTCAGCACATTCACGTACCCACTCAGATCGACCTCTTGCATCACGTGGACGATAGTAATTGGCCCTTTTTTTACCACATCCCGACAGATACACCCATGCTTCATCCAGGGACACCACATACTTACAGCGGTCCCCTGCCAGATGGCGTTCGTAGAGCTTCCGACTGTTGGTCTTCCTCTCTTGGGCATGTGAGGCACGCAACTTACGAACTTGAGCCTTGTGCTTCCGCACAAGTTGTAAATCTTGGGCTATGATGCGATTTACAGTTGCAGGGAAACATTGCACTGCCTGTGCAATCACTCTTTGCTTTGCCGGGTTTTCACATCGCACCAAGGATCTCACTTTCCGCACAACATCGGAGGAACGCTTGGGCTTCCGATATGTCCGAGGCCCACTTTGACTGGTTCCAGCAACAGGTACAGTGCAAGCTCTATGGCGATTCAACACTGCATTAATGCCCTTCTTTGACACATGGAATGCTTTCATGTGGCACTGTTTAATTATCTGGCTATAACTATAACCAACGTCGGAAAGGGCACAGATGTACCCCTCTTAAAATACTGGAATTTTTGGTGCCATATAAACACTCACTCACACACCAACCATCGTTTTTGCAAGTCAACACACAGTACTTTCATCCTACTGGCTCTGGCTGCTCTCTGCTATGCCTACGTGCTGCTCCTTGGTGATCGAAATCTTTACCATCAACGCGAAACAACCTTCTGTATTTTTGGGAAAGGTACAGCACCTTAATATTCATTTCCTAGTTATTTTACATCTCTTTCAACTTGATTTAGGACGTTTCTCTGACTAGAGGTACGATTTACATCAGTTTGCATTCTACAACAGGTAACATATGGTGTTTTGCCCCCCCCCCATTCAAATTATGATATATGCGGGGGGAGGTGAAGGCGAGGAGTAGTTGTATCATAGGCTATAAAAGTTGTTTACCTTGAAATTATGCAAATGAGGGTAGATATTTAACTTTGGACGATGGGGGAGGGTGTAGGCGAGTATGACGCAATCGTACGTGAGGTTACGTAAGTATCCGAAAGCGTAGGAGTTTGTAGATGAGCATAAGAAGCGAAGATGACGTTGTTTGAAAAAAAAGCTTTCGCCCGAACAGGGATTCGAACCCTGGACCATTAAGTTAAAAGCCTAATGCTCTACCGCCTGAGCTATCCGGGCGACAGAGGTTGTAGAAGGTATGAGTAAAACATGTGTGTGTGTGTGTGTGTGTGTGTGTGTGTGTGTGTGTGTGTGTGTGTGTGTGTGTGTGTGTGTGTGTGTGTGTGTGTGTGTGTCGTTGACGTAGGTGTTGTGAAAAAATACAAAGCTGTAGATGTTATAGTTTATTGGTGATGAATAGGTGCTACATCGGTTTCCCTGGCGCTGCTGATTCGTGTAGACGATGGTAAGGTCCGTGCTGATGGCAGGCGGTATCTGAAACGAGTGATAGAGAAGAATAAATAAGACGGAGTTATAAATCTGGAATGTGTTTTCGTTATTGAGAAGGAAAGGCGAGTAAAATGTGAACTGAATAGGTAATGAGTGTTAGAGTATATACAGCCGGGAATGTGGTTGTTTAAGAGTGGGGGAACATGTACAAGGTGAGTGAGATGTTTGTTTCGCAAGGCCGGCGAGTCTGGAGCCGGAGGCGTTTGTCGGTACAGCTTTGTAGTGCATTGCGCGACGCTCGGGAATGTGGGTTAGTAAAAGTGGTTTGAATTGTCGTCGTCGTCGGAGGGATAATGTCAAGGTGAGTGCGATGTCTGTAGGTGCGGCAAGGTTGTCCGGTCCGTGGTATGTTGTCAAGGTTGTGAGCATAAGATGTAGATGGGAGTGCGTTCCGTGAATACGTAAGTGGTGTTGTCGGTACTTGTTTGGGTAATGTGTCCTTGGCGTAAGTGTATATATTGAGAGTACAGAGCCGATGTGTGGTGTGATTTTGTTTGCATCCGCAGCAGGTTCTGGCAGTAACGAGTAGGTAAATATGTGGTATTTGGGGGGAGAATGTGTTTGGTTCGAGTGGTACGTTAGAGTATGGTAATAATATAAACGTTTTGTATCGTTACAGGTTGGATTGAAGGTTTGTTTGTTTCGATTGATTGTGTTAGGTCAAACAAAATGTCGAACAACATGTTATATTGGCGTTTTTGTGTGGACGTGGAGATTGGTGGTAAAGGGGAGATGTTAATAACAATGGGTAAACACGATGACGCCGATCCGTTTTCGATGGCGAAATGGTTTTACGGACCAAGCGATAAATGTAGGTTCGAAACGAATGTGGAAAATGAAAAAGTTCGTATGTGCGAGTCGTTCATGCTCCACAATAGATTACCTGCGTATAATCATTTTAGTTTCGTGACTGATGATGAGTCTGTGATTCGCGAGATGTTACGGACCGGGGAATTAAGTGGTCCGTACTACATTCATGCTGCGGAAGACAATTTCAGGCAAAAGTGTGTTTGTATGGAGAGGGAGAGGGTGAATTTTGGGAAGGAAGTGTGGTCGTTAAAAAAATGTACGACGCAATATGAAATTAGAAAAGGTAATCCGATGAAATTAGATCTAGAGCATATAAGTATGCCGAAAGGTACTCTATATGCTACTTTGGAGGAGTTTGTTAGATGTAAAGTGGGTGAGCATACGATAGGAAGAGTGGGTGGTTTCCAAAATTGTTTTATTTTGGATACGGGTAAAATGTCGCGCTTAAAGGAAGCTATGGATGCTGCGCACGACGAATTTCTGTATGGGTGGAATGCGGTGTGGGGTTATTTAAGTCTGTTTCATGGTCGTCTGACACCGAGACACACAATAGGGGATATGTTCATGGGGGACATGCCGGATGATATGAATTTAGTTGAGTGTCATTATGTGGAAAAAGATAAATATTTACCGATATATAGTGTGTTCGGCAGTTTTTTTGACCAACATGCTCAATCGAAAGAGGGTTTGTACTCCTCATTTTTTCCTGGCAGTGAGAATAAACGTGTGAAATTAACATCTATGTTATCCTCATTGACAGAAAGAAAAGAGGAGACAGAAGAAGAAGAAGTGGTGTCGACGAAAAGTTCAGAGAATACAAAAGAAGACGGAGAAGACGAAAAAAAGGAAGATTCAATTGTGACCGTGGAAGATTCGTCGAGCACCTCGTCCCCGTCACTGTTAGCATCAGATTTATTCGCCAAAGAATAAACAAAGTACGGAATATAGTATGGTGAGTGTGTGTCTAAACAGTTTGTTACTTACCTTATGGAGAGGTTGGTGATCGTTTGCACACCAATGGTAAAGGGTCCTCTTGTTTGATCGCTGCTGTATGCGCTGCTATTCCCGTTGGATATAATGCCATTACAGGTGAACGAGATATAGTAGAGGTTGCGGCGGGGATGTTAGCCCGCGGGACGAATGTGGAGGTCCGTGATAGAGGAGAAGGAGGAGGATGTTGTGAATGAGGTTGTGGAGGGGAAAGTGGGGGTGCTGAAGGTTGTAAATGGGGAGGTAGTGGTGGTGGTAGATTCAGAGGCACCCCGTCACTAGGAGTCGCTGCAAATGGTAAATAAATGATGTCAGCGCGACGTTCCAATACGCATGACGACTGCCAGATGACACGTCCGTCCACCTCAATAGTATCTCTCTGTACGGTGTCCACGGTTCGAACCTGGACAGAAAACAAAATCACCATAAGTATGTGTGTGTGTGAGATGGATGAAGTAGTGTGATTTGTTTTGTATTCACAGGGCCCATCACCAAGAGGAGGAGGATCACAAAATTTCCCAGGGGAGTATTGCCTACCCTGCAAGAAAACACACCGAGGCGAGCCTTGCGAGCAAGACAGCAAGGATAGTAACGAGACGTCGTACTATCTGCAATACATTGTGCGGAGGGAGCATACGAACGAATTTCTTCAGATACTAGAAGCGAATGCCATGCGCATAGAGAAAGAGATACAAGGATTGATCGCCCTGTATACAACAATGCAGCAGATGCGGAAGGAAAGTCCGGAGATCGATGTTTTTTTTCAAAATGTGCTACAAGATCCTGTGAAATCCCATTGGACCCTACGAAGCAGCTATGATTTGTACAAATTTTTTCGTAAAGAAAATTTTGTAGGTGTCGATAAAAATCTTGCGGCAAAGTACGATATGAAATAAGAATAATGGTGATGGTGTCGAGTACTATGATGATGTGTTTGTACACAACAATAGGTGAATAAAAAATCACTGACCGAGATTTTGTTGTTGTTGTTGTTGTTGTTCGGAGGTTCTCCTATGAGTTGTGATAGAAAAAGAATACTTACACCAGCGATAGTGTTTGGTAGCTGCGACGACGAGGACGACGACGACGACGACGACGAAGAGTAGCGTGTATCCATGATGGTTCTGTAGTAATGATTGTGCTAACAAGAAAATATTTTGCAGAATAAATACCGGTGATTGTGGGTCAGCAGCAGAGTGGAATCGGGTAGAGAAAGTACCTAAGAGGAGAATTACTGAAAGTTGTCTTGATGTAGGTTTCGAGTATGTGTAGGTAATATGTTATGCGGTCGATTACATATGGTAACGTAATATGTTATGGGGTCAGCATAAAAGGTCAGAGTAGAGAGTAGCGGCGAGCGAAAAAAGAAAGAGAGAGAGGAAAAGTGGAACAAACATGTAGTAATGGTTGTGAAAATACAGAACAAGTTAGGTGTGTGGTTGTCGGGACGAGGATTCGAACCTACGACCTTTGAATTCGAAGTCTGTCACGTAAACCACTCACCTAACTTGTCCGGTATGCATCCTTACATGTAATGTTTTGTATTTATCGTCGACCGTGGGAGACAGAATAGCGGCGGCGGCGGATAAGATATAGTGTTGTTGAGGTCCCACCGACGGCGGCGGGTTCGATACTCTGTGGAGACATAAGAAGAAGAATATGGTTCGATTCCCGATTAGCCTAGAGGGTTCGAATCCCGCCGCCGCCGCCGCTTGGATTCGAGAAGCACACTATAGCGTAAGGTGGATCCTGTTGCCTAAAAGAGGTCCCGCCGGCGGCGGTGGCGGGTTCTGGGGAGACATAAGAAGAAAATGGTTCGATTCCCGATTAGCGTAGAGGGTTCGAATCCCGCCGCCGCCGTCGCCGCTTGGATTCGAGAAGCACACTATAGCGTAAGGTGGATCCTGTTGCCTAAAAGAGGTTCCGCCGACGGCGGCGGCGGGTTCGATACTTTGTGGAGACAAAATGGTTCGATTCCCGATTAGTCTAGAGGAGGAGGGTTCGAATCCCGTCGCCGTCGCCGCTCGGACTTGGCTGACCGAGAAGCACGCTATAGTGTAAAAAGGGTCCAGCAGATGACGTGTTGTGAAGAAGAAGAAGGAGATAGTTCGATTCCCGATTAGCCTAGAGAAGGGTTCGAATCCCGCCGCCCGGACTTGGTTGATCAGAGTAGACTGTAGTAGTAGTAGTAGTAACCTATCGGGTAGATAGATAGATATGGTTCGTCAACAATAGGACACAAACCCGGTGTGTGTGTGTGTGTGTGTGTGTGTGTGTGTGTGTGTGTGTGTGTGTGTGTGTGTGTGTGTGTGTGACAAGGCCAAGCATGGCCTGCGGCCATGCTTGGCATTGTGCGGGGGGCCCCCTTCGTTTCCGGACGACCGCCGCCTTCGAGGAGGAGCAGGAGGACGACGACGTGCTGGGCTAACAGTAGTAGTAGTAGTAGTAGTAGTGAGTTTCACGAGAGTGTATGGTATGGACGCCGCCGCTGTCTCCACGACGTCTCCGCTGGGTACCGAACTGCAACGTAGGCTCGGAAGTGCCGATCCAAATTCCGTGTGCATCAACAGGAGGTACCCGATGTTTCCGACTTACGCCGATTACCAGGGTCGCCTGTCGACATACAGTCCACTTTGGCCCGAGTCGATAACCATTCGACCGGAGGAAATGGCGGACGCCGGATTCTTCTACAGTGGATTCGGGGACGTGGTTCGATGCTACTACTGTGGACTACGTCTGTATCAATGGCAGCGGGGCGAAAATCCATGGATAGAACACAGAAAATGGTACCCTCAGTGCATCTACCTTCGTCTGATGATCGCAGACGGTCTGTCTGCGGCGACGTCCACGGTCGTCGACGGCGCCGTCGCCGACGCGGAGCAACCTCCAGCTACAAAACTCTACAAAGGTATCTCTGGAGCAGCAACATCGGGAGCAGCCGATTCCTCGGACGTGGATGGGGAAGAAGAGGAGGAGGAGAAAGAGTTGGACGCAACGGCCGTTATCGCCCCTGCGGTGAATGTGAACATGGAGGACAATCAACACTGTGTCATCTGTTATGTGCATCAGAGACAGATAGCTTACCTACCGTGTGGTCATTTTCTGGTGTGTGCATCGTGTGCCGTGAAGACCACGGATTGTTGCGTTCTGTGCCGTGCACGTATTGCGGTTCTACAAAAAATATACATGTGAAATGAAAAAACGTAATAAATGTGTATTAAACTATTTATTTTTTCTTTGTTTGTAGTGTTAGTACGTACAAGCTTCATATACTAGAGAATACATATAGTGGTGTTAGTAGTAGTAGTAGTAGTAGTAGTAGTAGTAGTTCTGGTAGTCTCCGGTTTCATTGGGCGTGCCAGTGTCGGTAGTAGGTCTTCAATATAGGGTGATACATGTGCATGAAGGTCTCCCATTGTCGTGCGTCCAGCAGCAGGATCTCGCCGCCATCCTGGAGGGTTACCGTGAAGTTGCGAGCACAATCCTGAATGATGATGCTGAAGTCGGGTGTAAGTACACATTTTACGGTGCGTCGTTTGCTGCAATCTAGACGACGGTCGTGGAAAATGTCTGTAAGAAGTCCCATTGATTTGGTTAATTCTGTATATTTGTCCGTGCCGAGACTGATTCGGGAACCATCCTTCCGGAACACGATCCTAGTGTCATCCTTTTCGCCAACAACGGAAACCTCGAAGGCGTCATCCACGGTGAAGAGAATTGCTCTGGGGTCGACGGCGACGGCGGCGGCCATTGTTGATGGTACTAGTAGTAGTAGTAGTAGTAGTGGGTGACGAGGGTCTTTCGAGCAGCAGCAGCAGCGACGGTCACAGGATCCCAAATATAACTGGTCGGGTGGGTATTTCACTTTGGGTATTTATGTTTGAAGACATGAGGCCACGTGCGCACGAATGATGCGCAGTAGCCCAGCACTGAGAAGGTCGATCCGAGGACATACGAGTGGGTGGGACACATCATCACGGCTGACGACGTTATGTTTTGCGACACAGTATCGCATGTACGCAGCAGCCTGTGGGTGTAACCCCTCGTAGTAACACATGTAGGCTGCCAGCGTGCGTCGTGCTCGTAGAAATCGTTTCAGTTCATCTTGTGTCAAGCAAAGTTGTTGGTCGCCCACTAGAAACACAAGAATGCGTTCTGAAAATAAATAGTCTGTATGGACGACCATCACGTGGTCGTCGCCGTCGCGGAGTACTCTTGTGTAACCGTCACCTGTTTGGAAAAATGTTATTATTTGGTTCCAGTTGATATTGAGCAGCAGGTCCCGGAAGAGAGTCCAACAGAGGGGCACATCTCGTTCTGAGAAACGAAGCAGCACCGCCGGGAAACACTTCTCTAGTCCATTGGTATCGCCGTCGCCGCCGCCAAGTTCGTACCCTAGAATTATAATTTTAGTTGGAGACAGATATTCTAGAGATTGCCGTAGGCAAATCAAATGCCCACTGGTGGAGTTGGTGATCGTGGTGTCCGCCGGGAACGTCGTCGTCGTCGTCGTCGTCGTCGTTTCCATTATCGACGTCCGCGATGCGTTTTCTTTGTCTTCTTCTTCTTCTTCTTCTTCTTCTTCTTCTTATGTCGAATGGTCGCTGTTGTGAGGTGTTTGTCGTCGCCGCTGCCGTCGCCTTCGGTGTCGTCGTCGTCGTCGTCGTCGTCGTCGTCGTCGTCGTCCAGGAAGATGATCTCCAGGTGAGCAGTGACAGGTACCGCCTTCAGTTTCTTAATGTCTGCAACAACAGGAACAAGAGAAACGATCGATGAGTCTACAGCATGATTGCACACATTGTATATTAGGGTTAATGGTACAGCTAGTCGGGGTGGGAGTAGTGGTAGAAGGAGGATGCGAAAAATACGCACCAAACATTTGAATCGCGATGTGATCGTTTCGGACATGGTCGTTTGTGAAGTGTACGTGAAAGGGTCGTTTGGGAACTCGCATGCATTCGTGACGTAGGTATATGCAGCAATATTGACCGCAGACGGTACTGAACAAATCTTGATACTGACGTGGATTGTACTCCCACGATATGCAGTTTCGATTCATGAACCGGGCAAAGGCTGGCTGAATAGGAATGTTTCCGTAGGAGTCGAAATATTTGCCGTACCCTTCCTTGTCGATGTACACGGCGACCCAATGTTCTCCGTTTTTGGTGGACGGATGAGTGTTAGCAACGAGGGCTGCTGGTTTTTTTGTAACTACCACGTCGGCAAGAATATCACTCGGGTAAACACCGTGGAAAACGTCTCCGGTCACAGCATCTCCAGAGAGTACGTTGTGGATGTCGTACGTGTTCATCCGGAGTAGTTGTAAATGACGCCCCTCTCTTTTGAGACCTCCACCGAAGTATTATAGAGGAGGTATATCAAACACGTCATGGACCGTGTCAAGGGTGAATTGAATCTCGCTTCGATGCGTACCTCCCCTTTATCTGGTAAACTTCTGCATGACGGGTCATCGCATTGATCGGGTGTCAACTGGTAACATAACATGAAGTAACCGTTGGTAAACATTTCTCTGGTGATCATGTGCCCTTTGTCTGCATGATAAATATTTGTTCCTGTGAAGAGTGTATCATATGCTCGTGTGATGCCTCCATAGTTTCCGGATGTAAAGTTCGGTTCCAGGGGCGCCGTCTGTACCAGCTGGTCCTTGAGGTACAATGCAAAGTAGTTCAAGGATTCGGGTGTCAAATAAAACGGGTTCGTGTCTCCGCTCCCCACGAAGGCGTTGTTTGGAACCATTGTGAATATCAGAAAGGTTGGAATTGTTCCGTTGGTGATGTTGTTTAGTGTCAGGGATTTTCCTCCGGCCGGAACGGTGTAGGTTTTCAACTCGGATCGTTTGAAAAAATATTTTGCGTTACTCTTCTCTAGCGCTCTACTGTGTGCCAACAGGTAGGTTGGGTGTAGTTTAAAATGTGGGATGTGTAGCGTTGCTCGCTTGATCTTTATTGTTACCGGTGCATTTGGGGTGTCTCCCCACATGATGAATTCGTTTTTCGCCTTGGTGAGCACAACCTTCAACTCGACGTTGTTCAGAAGGTACTTTTCTTGCTTGAAAAAATCCGCATGCAGGTTGGTGCTAAGTTCCACATGGTTCTGGAGTTCCGTGCTCTCCGTGGCGGAGGAATCTGCCCACTGAAACAACTCTCGTCTTTTTGCAAAACCCTCGTTTGTAGCAGCATTCGCTTCATTTTTTGTGTCCTTGTAGAAACATCTGGATGTGAGGTGAGTTTTCGCCGCATCCTCGCCGTAGCCGATTACCGTCTCCAGAAAAGCCTTGTAGTGGTAGTTGGTGCTCGAAAAGGTAACCAGTTTGTCGTTCAGATAAACGGAGCACTGACAGAAGAGCGAATGTGCCAGATTGTTCACAACTCCCCACTGTTTTGTCGTAAGGTCGTTGTATTTCAATAGGGTACCGTC
Source organism: Lepisma saccharinum (assembly GCF_977018435.1). Taxonomy (NCBI): domain Eukaryota; kingdom Metazoa; phylum Arthropoda; class Insecta; order Zygentoma; family Lepismatidae; genus Lepisma; species Lepisma saccharinum. Next base: position 46,372,079 of record NC_139250.1, on the reverse strand, counting down.
CAGTTTTGTCATTATCAGGTCTAAGTATAGTTTTGTCGTAGCCAGATCTCTGTAGGACTCGTCCGTTCCTTGACTCACAAATTCTATAACATTTTGATTTTCTATCGAGGCTATAGGGTGACAAATCTCTATGTAATTATCCACAATGCCTGTTTGAATACACGGCTCCTCGAAAATATCCAGTGACGATGCAACACCTTCCATTCTGTCTCTAGGTGATTACGGCGGCGAAAATATATCCTTATGTCCGTGTTGGCGACGACGACGCTGACGCTGGGTTACTGTGGTGACCTTCTTCTTCTTTTTGCTGCTACGGGTGGTTGTCTTCTTTTTCTTCTTGGGTGTCTTACGCCGACGACGACGCTCGTTACCTGCTGTACTGACACGCACACGTTTGCACCCGACTTTCGACTGACCAACACGTTTTCGTTTTCTAGCATTTATACCGGAACCGGTCATGTTTTTTAATTTAGCTTCGGCTTTTGTCAGCAGGTTTGTCTTGCTTTCGTGTAGACGAGTAGACCTAGTGGCCCGGTACTGGGCCATCATTTGGAGCTCGAACCATCATTTGGAGCTCGGTGGGGCAGAGTACAGTTTGGTTGCACATATTCACTTTCCCGGCACACAAGTACGACAGTGTCTTTGAAAATGTTGTAGTACAAGTGGCCCGGTACTGAATTTTCATTTGGGGCTTGTGGGGCTCGTCGTAGCCTTTTATGATGTATATTTTGAGGGGCACAGAGTTGGCGACACTGTGGGTTTTTACTGTAGCCTTTTATGAGGGGGGGTTTATTGCTTTTTGTTTACATCTGGTAACACTGCCGTAGTTTGACAGTGTTGTTAACCTACTGGGTTTTTTTACTGAGGCTCGAATCATCATGTGGGGCTCATCGTAGCTTTATATGATGTATATTTTGAGGGGCACAGAGTTGACGACACTGTGGGTTTTTACTGTAGCTTTTTATGAGGGGGGGGGGGTTTATTGCCCTCTGTTTACATCTGGCAACTCTATTGGATGTTCCTTTTTTGAGGCTCGAAATTATTATTTGAGGCTTGAAATTATTATTTGAGGCTCGTCGGTGTTACCAACCCACTCTACAAAAATTCTACTATATGATTTTTCACTGGCTAAGCTAACCTACAAATAGGAGTTATATATAGCACTGACTTATAAACCCACTGGGTTCTCTTGGTATGTTTTTTCATGATGTGTTGCTAGACTATTGAGCATCTTGGCGTATACAATGTATATATTTTGAGAGTAGGTAAACCTACATCCAGGAACTGGCAACACTAGTTTCTGACAGTGAATTTAAAATAAAATATTAAACAAAATACATGAGTAAGCACTGTGATTACAAATAGTACCAGTGTTATGCCCCCCAACTCCAACTGGACAACTGGGGAAAATAATTGTACAACAATTTGTACCTAATTGTACAATACTTGTACCTAATTGAGAGAGCCTTCCCGTAACTTACTTCGTGTACAATTTATATGTTTTTACAACTGTGAAAAGAAAGCATATGTGTTCTGTATGTACACATTTATTCTTATTTTTCGAAGTTGAATGAAAACACGTGTTTTTACGCTCTCGTAATACTGACCTTGCCCCAGTGATTTTAAATTGCTTCCATCCGCTTTTTTTTCTGTGTTATTTCCGCATGCACGCAACATTCGCTTTCAATAGACAGAAGGAGTTTTAGTATAGCAGGCTCCGAGTTTACAATTTATTAAATTAAACAATAATTTATACAATAATAGAATATACTTGTACTTACCGAACACAAAATAATAAAAGCACATGTGAATCTTTGCGTGTGTTCATGTTATATGACGACTGAGTAAAAAAATAATGTTGACTCCCCGAAAGATAAAAGTTTCCGGTTCGACATCAGATGCATGCAAATTTTATGTTTTGCTCTCCAAAATCTTGATTTTTATGTTTGTGCTATTTGTCATACAGCAGAGGAGAAGAGGGGAGAGGGGAGGGGAGGGGGTACTATTAGCGCCATCTATTAGCAAACAATAGAAATAAAAAGTAGCGTCAAACTTTTTCAACACCCAAAAATTTTAAACGTCCTCGCGTAGTAATACGATCTAGCTGAAGATGTTTGAAGGAGTACTCTTAGTCGACGAAGCTAATTGCTAGGGCCCATATATTGCTAAAATGTTCTTTGATTTGCATATTTCTCATACCGCCATATGTTGTTCTAGTTGACTTCTTCCAAAAAAATGCTAATTAGCGAGAGTTAATTAAGCAAGGCAAGTAAAAGAAGCAAATAGAACAACATATGTGCCGGCGTGAGAATATGTAAAAATTCGATTCAGAGGTGGATCGAATTAAAATTGGGGGATATTTTGCATTTTTTCCCTATAATGTACAAAATATTTACCGTACATAATCTTTTCCATTTACAACAGTATAAAATAAGAGGAATGTGTGACAATATCTATATTAATTAGGAAAGTATGTTGTATGCTAGGTTAGCTAATTGTGTCTTCTACAGTTTTATTGTATAGACGGTGTTAAAGGCGGAGCTACTGCGGAGCATGCGCACTCGTCTGCCCCCCCCCCTCGAACATCCGGTTACGCTTACAATATTATGGATGTTAATATGAAAGGGCAAAGTGGAGATTCTTTTACAAGGAAATAGGGTGTCAGCTGCGTAGCATATGGTTGTACAGTTTGATTGGGAACAAATTTATTGAATCAAGTATCACTTCGTAGGTTTCCGAAGGACGTAGACAGACGAAACCTGTTGATACAAGCAAAACGAGAAAGGATTGGTACCCGGGAAAGAATATTTGCGATTTGCATTTTGTTACAAGCATGTTGATCGTTTATCTGCGTATTGTGTTGTGGTGAAAAGCATGCCTTTTAGTGAGGCGTCAAACCGAAGCGACACAGGCCCATTTAGTCTATAAATAAGCATTTACCACTCATGGTAAATCAAGTCTTAGGCGGCACAATACATGCCATTGGGAATCTGAGCGACACGTGCAGCTTGTCGTGCTTCGATTACACACCGAAGCGACAAGCAACAGCTCTTTTACTCTAAATGAAACAATTTATCTTGCATACGAGTACAACAGAGCGAGGCGACACGATGTATTGTACTGAGAAAACAACAGTCCAGTCCAAGCGACACGTGCATTTTCTCGTGGTGAATTGGTTCGAAAGGAAGCTTTCAGACTGCAGCGATACGTCTCTCTTGGAAACCAACATTAAAAAATAAACAACACCTTCCGAACGACAAATTGCAGGTGTCGCTTGTTGCTCGGACTAGACCGTTTTATCAATACCTTGCATTGTGTTGCCCCGGCCTGTTATTTGTGCAAGCGTGACTGATGAATTGTTTGCTTTAGATCGAATGCTTTTGTGCGAAATTCTGATATCACTTGTCGCTTCAGTCTGAAAACTCCCTTGTTGCTTGAAGTAAATTCGTGCGGGTGAAAGTGGCATGCCATATCATAGATTTTTCCTAAATCCCTTATGCAGAAAGGAGACGTTGAAAGCATATATATTTACTAGCATTTGTTATGTGTCATTACAGCTGCAGATTTGTTGGCAAAGATTCACTTAAGCATACTTTATATCATATAATAGTATCATTAGTTTTATAGAATTATCTTTCCCTCACTTTTCTATTTATAAAATAATTTAATATACTGTATAAACGTTCGTCGTACATGATATACTTGTATGTACGTAGTGTGCTATAGAACTGGCGGCCACAAAGATAAGTCATATTTTAATAATCTGTTCTGCAGTTGATCATTCGATGGATTCTAGACGTCCACTTCTTCATAGTAGAACTTTAACAAATGCCTTTCTTGATTATCGTCGCACAATTGATTAAAACAAGCGCTCATTTCTTACTTCGTATGCCGGTGAATTTGCACTGGCAACAATAGGGATTGACCTAAACCGGAAGTTACGGGAGGACCGGGTAAGACCTCACCAATGTTTATGTTTACATTTTTAACACGGTCTATAGAGGGAAGATGGAAAAAGAGAGCTCTACGGAAACTGACGCTCTTAACAATATTGTACGCCCGTGAAAATTATATATAAATAAGGCATAAGCGTATTATCTGCTTTCACGTCAGATTTTCCCAACCTGTGAGCTGTAGTGTTTAGGCGACAAGCGACCTGCTCAAATATAATACTGTTGACAATATTGTATGCCTCGTGAAAATTATATATAAATAAGGCATAAGCGTATTATCTGCTTTCATGTCAGATTTTCCCGACCTGTGAGCTGTAGTGTTTAGGCAACAAGCGACCTGCTGAAATATAATACTGTTGACAATATTGTACGTATATTGTATTGTATAGGAGACTAGAAGCATATAATTTGGCGAAAAAAAACCCAAGTAAGGTCATAGAGAATAGTTAAAAAAAAGTGAACAATTATATTTTGCATTGCACAGCATTGGATATTAAATAACATACCCCCAAAAATCTCTGCATTATGCGTTCTGTAAAAAATTGCCCTACGTGCCAAACTGCTGTTTTCAAAGGCACTGTCGTACTTGTGTGCCGGGAAAGCGAATATGTGCGACCAAACTGTGCTCTAAGTGTGGAAAAAATATTTCTATTGCCAACTTCAAGTTGTTTTTTTTGACACGTATATATATTATTATTTTTTTAACAGAGGAAGAAAGTCCGTGCTTCGGAAAACGTGATGATGTGCGTAATGATATTTTCCGTCTCCTGCATAGACTTGTACCAATCTACTGTGTACCGTCTTCTTCCCTGCATTGCCTCGTCCAATTCGTCCAACCTTTCATTCAATTTTTCCCCTGCAGCCGAAAGCAGAATGTTGAGATCACTGCACCTCAGACTGCTGATCTCCCGAAGATGGTTCTTGAGAACCATTTCACAAGGGATGCGAAATTCCGGCGTTGTTCTTGCTATGATTACAAGTTTCCCTACATCCTTACAATCTCCGTTTACTGCGTGTTTAAATATTTTACATAGTAGCTCGGGCGGCAAATTAGTTATACGAGACATGTTGTTATTATTATTATTTTTTACTCTATGTTAATTATATACTCTACCCCAATTTTTGTTTCGTGTTCATGGCGATGGTGGTAGAGTGCCACACACGTAAATTTACCGTTGCGTAGAAACGAATTTTCGTTTCGTCTCCCTCTCTCTTAGCATCATGTGTTCTACCCTGCTTGATAACCTTCGCTATTGTTGCCACATTGTTATTCCATTCCTGGACACACTCGTGCAAACATCATTGAAAACAATTGAATAGCGCTCCAGCTCGCGGTTCCCACCGTTCGGTAGGGACGCTAATGTGGCAATATAGCACGGCGTAGTGCTTGCTTTTTTTATGCAGTGCATGTTTATTGGCTAGCTAGTAACTAGTGTTGCCAACTGTAATAATGAAGTACTATTTCTGTCATGGAAGGGGAAAAGGCAGGTAAAGTGGCGGTGAGTTTTGTTGGATTGGAAGCACCATATTTTTATTTTATACTAAGTATTTGACCGGTTTGACGTTGTGTGCGTGTATTGCGTGTGTGTATGTAAAAGTGTGTGTTTGCTAATGAACGTTAAATTCCATAATGCCTTCAGTTCTGTCGAAGTTGAAATCAAAAACCTTGCATAGCCAAGCTCGGGAAATTCTAAGCAACGTGCACGAGTTCATGAAGGAGGAAGCCAGTCATGGTGTTAGCATCCCAATAAAGCATTTTGGCAAGAGAGCAGCGAACAGCAGCAACAAATTGTTCATATTTCATAATTTTGGAATTATTCAAAATAAATAAATTATGTAGCTCCAACATCATTTCAACTCTGGCTCCGGCACGTGTTCTTGTAGAAATTGCATAGAGGAGGCTGTCATTTTTGCTGCTTAATGCGATACATATTGTTTTCTGTGTTAAAATTGCCATGCTTTGATGGGTGATAAGCCTATTGAAAACTGTGATTGAGCGAGATATTCTTTTGCGCTGAATAGTATTGAAATAGCATAAGAAGTCTTATTATTTATTTTATATTTTGATGTTTTAGTTAGGAATATATTGATTTTCAATTTTCCGTTGCTGCGTAATGACCGGGGGAGGTCGAAATAGAGCGGCATCTGCCGCCACCTCCCAGGGAGGCAAAATGACTAGTGCCGGCTCTGGTTCATAACAAAAGAAAAAGCCGCGCAGCTTATCGTCTAGTGGCAGTATATGTACTTGTTATTGTTGTGGAAGCCGGCATTCTTTGTAAATGTACAACAAAGGCAACCGACTGTCGCCGATCTCAGAGAGGAAATAATAATACTGCTTCAGGAGGAGTGTTATGGTGCAATTGTAGCGGTTTAACACGTTGGCATGTTATTATCTGCCGTTGCAGTTCCATACCAGTGTATACGGGTTTTGGAAGTGAAAAGTTAGAACGCCACCAGTGCATTAATGCAATGAAAAATAATATATATATTTTTTTATTTTGTTTGAAATTACTCAAATAAGGAATCGTATGAAGAAGTCTTCTTTGCAGCATTTTTGGTAATTTTACTTATGTGCTAGTTCATATTTTGCGAATTTTTAGTCCATATGTATGTAGCTACATACAAAGTCACTTGTTAGTACATATTAATCCTAGTCCTGGTGTAATGCATGACGTTTAAAACTCAACGTTAGATAGACCTGAATTCTCTAATTTTATTGTTGTACGTAACAGCTGCGCATCGGCGCACTGCAGCGATTTTTCTATCTGCTCTATTAGCAACACTGCTTTTTTAGTTGTTTCGCGCATCGCACGGCGGAATTATCTGCGCTGGACTCTACCCAGTGCGGCGACCCGTTCACCCAGCGATGCGTCTCTGCTCACGAACCTTTCGAAAGCTGCGTGCTCTAACTTTCTGTCTGCTTCGTGACGTGCATCCAGATCCGTCTGCGTGGTGTTGTAAGCGATGTTGTGATTTTTGCATGCGGCGTCCAACGGATTTACACCCTTGTCCCCTCTCTCCAATTTTTTCTCGAGTTTGGTACCCGGTCTGCAGTACTGGTAGCCAGGTAAATGCATCTCAAAAGGTAACTGTACGATGGTCTGGACATTGCAACGTTCGCCTCGGAAATAAAACCACTCGACGATTGTCGTGAAAATTCAGTCGTTGTGTTCGACGACGCCATCCTGGAAAATCAAAATGAAATTCGCAATTTTTTTCACGCAAGGTCGTCACAAAAAAATGGATTGCTTCTACCTAGCTCAAACGTTTTCCAAAATTCCAAAACAGTTAGTACGTCGTTTATCGTTTCTCACAACGTTGCAACGTTTAGAAAGTCGTTGATTTTGTTTCTATATTTTCCGTCGTTGGGTTTCCTCGTCATGTCGATCGTCGCGAATCCGAAATCGTCACCGCTCCAGCAAGTAGAGCAGCAGCGTCCCGAAAATTGATTGTAGTTCATGTCTCCGCCTACGTAGTCATCGTACGCGTGCTTGAGGTTAGTGTGATCTTGACGAAACAAACATATGAAATTAGCGTTGTCGCGTACTAACTGTTTTGGAATTTTGGAAAACGTTTGAGCTAGGTAGAAGCAATCCATTTTTTTGTGACGACCTTGCGTGAAAAAAATTGCGAATTTCATTTTGATTTTCCAGGATGGCGTCGTCGAACACAACGACTGAATTTTCACGACAATCGTCGAGTGGTTTTATTTCCGAGGCGAACGTTGCAATGTCCAGACCATCGTACAGTTACCTTTTGAGATGCATTTACCTGGCTACCAGTACTGCAGACCGGGTACCAAACTCGAGAAAAAATTGGAGAGAGGGGACAAGGGTGTAAATCCGTTGGACGCCGCATGCAAAAATCACAACATCGCTTACAACACCACGCAGACGGATCTGGATGCACGTCACGAAGCAGACAGAAAGTTAGAGCACGCAGCTTTCGAAAGGTTCGTGAGCAGAGACGCATCGCTGGGTGAACGGGTCGCCGCACTGGGTAGAGTCCAGCGCAGATAATTCCGCCGTGCGATGCGCGAAACAACTAAAAAAGCAGTGTTGCTAATAGAGCAGATAGAAAAATCGCTGCAGTGCGCCGATGCGCAGCTGTTACGTACAACAATAAAATTAGAGAATTCAGGTCTATCTAACGTTGAGTTTTAAACGTCATGCATTACACCAGGACTAGGATTAATATGTACTAACAAGTGACTTTGTATGTAGCTACATACATATGGACTAAAAATTCGCAAAATATGAACTAGCACATAAGTAAAATTACCAAAAATGCTGCAAAGAAGACTTCTTCATACGATTCCTTATTTGAGTAATTTCAAACAAAATAAAAAAATATATATATTATTTTTCATTGCATTAATGCACTGGTGGCGTTCTAACTTTTCACTTCCAAAACCCGTATACACTGGTATGGAACTGCAACGGCAGATAATAACATGCCAACGTGTTAAACCGCTACAATTGCACCATAACACTCCTCCTGAAGCAGTATTATTATTTCCTCTCTGAGATCGGCGACAGTCGGTTGCCTTTGTTGTACATTTACAAAGAATGCCGGCTTCCACAACAATAACAAGTACATATACTGCCACTAGACGATAAGCTGCGCGGCTTTTTCTTTTGTTATGAACCAGAGCCGGCACTAGTCATTTTGCCTCCCTGGGAGGTGGCGGCAGATGCCGCTCTATTTCGACCTCCCCCGGTCATTACGCAGCAACGGAAAATTGAAAATCAATATATTCCTAACTAAAACATCAAAATATAAAATAAATAATAAGACTTCTTATGCTATTTCAATACTATTCAGCGCAAAAGAATATCTCGCTCAATCACAGTTTTCAATAGGCTTATCACCCATCAAAGCATGGCAATTTTAACACAGAAAACAATATGTATCGCATTAAGCAGCAAAAATGACAGCCTCCTCTATGCAATTTCTACAAGAACACGTGCCGGAGCCAGAGTTGAAATGATGTTGGAGCTACATAATTTATTTATTTTGAATAATTCCAAAATTATGAAATATGAACAATTTGTTGCTGCTGTTCGCTGCTCTCTTGCCAAAATGCTTTATTGGGATGCTAACACCATGACTGGCTTCCTCCTTCATGAACTCGTGCACGTTGCTTAGAATTTCCCGAGCTTGGCTATGCAAGGTTTTTGATTTCAACTTCGACAGAACTGAAGGCATTATGGAATTTAACGTTCATTAGCAAACACACACTTTTACATACACACACGCAATACACGCACACAACGTCAAACCGGTCAAATACTTAGTATAAAATAAAAATATGGTGCTTCCAATCCAACAAAACTCACCGCCACTTTACCTGCCTTTTCCCCTTCCATGACAGAAATAGTACTTCATTATTACAGTTGGCAACACTAGTTACTAGCTAGCCAATAAACATGCACTGCATAAAAAAAGCAAGCACTACGCCGTGCTATATTGCCACATTAGCGTCCCTACCGAACGGTGGGAACCGCGAGCTGGAGCGCTATTCAATTGTTTTCAATGATGTTTGCACGAGTGTGTCCAGGAATGGAATAACAATGTGGCAACAATAGCGAAGGTTATCAAGCAGGGTAGAACACATGATGCTAAGAGAGAGGGAGACGAAACGAAAATTCGTTTCTACGCAACGGTAAATTTACGTGTGTGGCACTCTACCACCATCGCCATGAACACGAAACAAAAATTGGGGTAGAGTATATAATTAACATAGAGTAAAAAATAATAATAATAACAACATGTCTCGTATAACTAATTTGCCGCCCGAGCTACTATGTAAAATATTTAAACACGCAGTAAACGGAGATTGTAAGGATGTAGGGAAACTTGTAATCATAGCAAGAACAACGCCGGAATTTCGCATCCCTTGTGAAATGGTTCTCAAGAACCATCTTCGGGAGATCAGCAGTCTGAGGTGCAGTGATCTCAACATTCTGCTTTCGGCTGCAGGGGAAAAATTGAATGAAAGGTTGGACGAATTGGACGAGGCAATGCAGGGAAGAAGACGGTACACAGTAGATTGGTACAAGTCTATGCAGGAGACGGAAAATATCATTACGCACATCATCACGTTTTCCGAAGCACGGACTTTCTTCCTCTGTTAAAAAAATAATAATATATATACGTGTCAAAAAAAACAACTTGAAGTTGGCAATAGAAATATTTTTTCCACACTTAGAGCACAGTTTGGTCGCACATATTCGCTTTCCCGGCACACAAGTACGACAGTGCCTTTGAAAACAGCAGTTTGGCACGTAGGGCAATTTTTTACAGAACGCATAATGCAGAGATTTTTGGGGGTATGTTATTTAATATCCAATGCTGTGCAATGCAAAATATAATTGTTCACTTTTTTTTAACTATTCTCTATGACCTTACTTGGTTTTTTTTTCGCCAAATTATATGCTTCTAGTCTCCTATACAATACAATATACGTACAATATTGTCAACAGTATTATATTTCAGCAGGTCGCTTGTTGCCTAAACACTACAGCTCACAGGTCGGGAAAATCTGACATGAAAGCAGATAATACGCTTATGCCTTATTTATATATAATTTTCACGAGGCATACAATATTGTCAACAGTATTATATTTGAGCAGGTCGCTTGTCGCCTAAACACTACAGCTCACAGGTTGGGAAAATCTGACGTGAAAGCAGATAATACGCTTATGCCTTATTTATATATAATTTTCACGGGCGTACAATATTGTTAAGAGCGTCAGTTTCCGTAGAGCTCTCTTTTTCCATCTTCCCTCTATAGACCGTGTTAAAAATGTAAACATAAACATTGGTGAGGTCTTACCCGGTCCTCCCGTAACTTCCGGTTTAGGTCAATCCCTATTGTTGCCAGTGCAAATTCACCGGCATACGAAGTAAGAAATGAGCGCTTGTTTTAATCAATTGTGCGACGATAATCAAGAAAGGCATTTGTTAAAGTTCTACTATGAAGAAGTGGACGTCTAGAATCCATCGAATGATCAACTGCAGAACAGATTATTAAAATATGACTTATCTTTGTGGCCGCCAATTCTATAACACACTACGTACATACAAATATATCATGTACGACGAACGTTTATACAGTATATTAAATTATTTTATAAATAGAAAAGTGAGGGAAAGATAATTCTATAAAACTAATGATACTATTATATGATATAAAATATGCTTAAGTGAATCTTTGCCAACAAATCTGCAGCTGTAATGACACATAACAAATGCTAGTAAATATATATGCTTTCAACGTCTCCTTTCTGCATAAGGGATTTAGGAAAAATCTATGATATGGCATGCCACTTTCACCCGCACGAATTTACTTCAAGCAACAAGAGAGTTTTCAGACTGAAGCGACAAGTGATATCAGAATTTCGCACAGAAGCATTCGATCTAAAGCAAACAATTCATCACTCACGCTTGCACAAATAACAGGCCGGGGCAACACAATGCAAGGTATTGATAAAACGGTCTAGTCCGAGCAACAAGCGACACCTGCAATTTGTCGTTCGGAAGATGTTGTTTATTTTTTAATGTTGGTTTCCAAGAGAGACGTATCGCTGCAGTCTGAAAGCTTCCTTTCGAACCAATTCACCACGAGAAAATGCACGTGTCGCTTGGACTGGACTGTTGTTTTCTCAGTACAATACATCGTGTCGCCTCGCTCTGTTGTACTCGTATGCAAGATGAATTGTTTCATTTAGAGTAAAAAGGCTGTTGCTTGTCGCTTCTGTGTGTAATCGAAGCACGACAAGCTGCACGTGTCGCTCAGATTCCCAATGGCATGTATTGTGCCGCCTAAGACTTGATTTACCATGAGTGGTAAATGCTTATTTATAGACTAAATGGGCCTGTGTCGCTTCGGTTTGAAGCCTCACTAAAAAGCGTGCTTTTCACCACAACACAATACGCAGATAAACGATCAACATGCTTGTAACAAAATGCAAATCGCAAATATTCTTTCCCTGGTACCAATCCTTTCTCGTTTTGCTTGTATCAACAGGTTTCGTCTGTCTACGTCCTTCGGAAACCTACGAAGTGATACTTGATTCAATAAATTTGTTCCCAATCAAACTGTACAACCATATGCTACGCAGCTGACACCCTATTTCCTTGTAAAAGAATCTCCACTTTGCCCTTTCATATTAACATCCATAATATTGTAAGCATAACCGGATGTTCGAGGGGGGGCCAGACGAGTGCGCATGCTCCGTAGTAGCTCCGCCTTTAACACCGTCTATACAATAAAGCTGTAGAAGACACAATTAGCTAACCTAGCATACAACAATACTTTCCTAATTAATATAGATATTGTCACACATTCCTCTTATTTTATACTGTTGTAAATGGAAAAGATTATGTACGGTAAATGTTTTGTACATTATAGGGAAAAAATGCAAAATATCCCCCAATTTTAATTCGATCCACCTCTGAATCGAATTTTTACATATTCTCACGCCACCACATATTGTCCTATTTGCTTCTTTTACTTGCCTGGCTTAATTAACTCTCGCTAATTAGCATTTTTTTGGAAGAAGTCAACTAGAACAACATATGGCGGTATGAGAAATATGCAAATCAAAGAACATTTTAGCAATATATGGGCCCTAGCAATTAGCTTCGTCGACTAAGAGTACTCCTTCAAACATCTTCAGCTAGATCGTATTACTACGCGAGGACGTTTAAAATTTTTGGGTGTTGAAAAAGTTTGACGCTACTTTTTATTTCTATTGTTTGCTAATAGATGGCGCTAATAGTACCCCCTCCCCTGCCCTCTCCCCTCTTCTCCTCTGCTGTATGACAAATAGCACAAACATAAAAATCAAGATTTTGGAGAGCAAAACATAAAATTTGCATGCATCTGATATCGAACCGGGAACTTTTATCTTTCGGGGAGTCAACATTATTTTTTTACTCAGTCGTCATATAACATTGAACACACGCAAAGATTCACATGTGCTTTTTATTATTTTGTGTTCGGTAAGTACAAGTATAATCTTACATAAATTATTGTTTAATTTAATAAATTGTAAACTCAAAACCTGCTAAACTAACACTCCTTCTGTATTTCATTAAACTATTGAAAGCGAATGTTGCGTGCATGCGGAAATAACACAGAAAAAAAAAAACCGGATGGAAGCAATTTAAAATCACTGGGGCAAGGTCAGTATTACGAGAGCGTAAAAAAACACGTGCTTCCATTCAACTTCGAAAAATAAGAATGAATGTGTGCATACAGAACACATATGCTTTCTTTTCACAGTTGTAAAATCATATAAATTGTGCAGGAAGTAAGTTACGGGAAGGCTCTCTCTTTTATATATGTTAGGTACAAGTATTGTACAATTAGGTACAAATTGTTGTACAATTATTTCCCCCCAGTTGCCCAGTTGGAGTTGGGAGCATAACAGTGGTACTATTTGTAATCACAGTGCTTACTCATGTATTTTGTTTAATATTTTATTTCAAATTCACTGTCAGAAACTAGTGTTGCCAGTTCCTGGATGTAGGTTTACCTACTCTCAAAATATATACATTGTATACGCCAAGATGCTCAATAGTCTAGCAACACATCATGAAAAAACATGCCAAGAGAACCCAGTGGGTTTATAAGTCAGTGCTATATATAACTCCTATTTGTAGGTTAGCTTAGCCAGTGAAAAATCTTATAGTAGAATTTTTGTAGAGTGGGTTGGTAACACCGACGAGCCTCAAATAATAATTTCAAGCCTCAAATAATAATTTCGAGCCTCAAAAAAGGAACATCCAATAGAGTTGCCAGATGTAAACAGAGGGCAATAAACCCCCCCCCCCTCATAAAAAGCTACAGTAAAAACCCACAGTGTCGTCAACTCTGTGCCCCTCAAAATATACATCATATAAAGCTACGATGAGCCCCACATGATGATTCGAGCCTCAGTAAAAAAAACCCAGTAGGTTAACAACACTGTCAAACTACGGCAGTGTTACCAGATGTAAACAAAAAGCAATAAACCCCCCCCTCATAAAAGGCTACAGTAAAAACCCACAGTGTCGCCAACTCTGTGCCCCTCAAAATATACATCATAAAAGGCTACGACGAGCCCCACAAGCCCCAAATGAAAATTCAGTACCGGGCCACTTGTACTACAACATTTTCAAAGACACTGTCGTACTTGTGTGCCGGGAAAGTGAATATGTGCAACCAAACTGTGCTCTGCCCCACCGAGCTCCAAATGATGGTTCGAGCTCCAAATGATGACTTGGTACCGGGCCACTAGGTCTACTTAGACGTTTCCGCACAATGTCTCGTACAGCTGCTCCGTCCGACGTAGCCACATCCGCTAATATATTCGCTCCGGTACGTAACGCCTCACGTCCTATTGTCTTGGCTCCGGACATCACAAGTGGTTTCACGGCGCGAAACAACCAAGGAAAAAACGACCCTAGGATCCCATGTCCGCGTTGATATCTCCGCCCCTGGTAATACGGTCCGATTCCACGACCTGTTTGCGCCTGCCGAATGTAGTAATCGACGATGGTATTGGTCATGATCGGGGTTCGTATCCAACTGTCTGGGGATCGATTGATGCACGTCTATTTATTTATCAATCGTATAGTCGACGACGTGGACGTTTACGGAATTCCAGTAACACCATCGACGGCGAGCTGTTCCCGTGAAACGGTATAATTTCGTTCTTATCGTTTCGAAATTCTATTTCGATAGTTTCGAACGAATATCTGGTGAGTGGGTAATAGTGAACATTTCGAAAGTCATGCTGACCGGTGTTACCTGCGCCGGCGGCAAAATCGTGACATATGGTTCGTAGGAGTCGTGCTGTAGCATCCCCCACGATTTGATATGGGATCAAATCACAGTATACACATATCAGTTGCGTGTTGAATGGTGTGACCGTTGACGACGTCGATGTGTCCTCCTCCTCCTCCTCTACGTTTTTCTTTTCTTCCATCGTGTACAGGACTTGTCGTAACGTGTTTGCCGTGTCGATCATCACGTCTTTCACTTCGTCCGTACTCAGGCTGTCGGGAATCAGGTTGTGAATGTTGGCTAGTAGTTCCTTCGTCGATGTGTACAGCTGCGGTGGTAGGTTCATGATCACGTCTCGGCCCACTTTAATTCTGTTCGCTGTGGATAAAATTTTCACACTGTTAACGTTATGAGGAAAATCGTACGATTTTGGTCTCGAATACAAAATGCTGTTTTCGTTCGCCGCCGCCGCAGCGACCGTGGCCACCAAGGTTTCTCTGGCAATAGGTAACACCGTAAATGTTCTACCGTCGTCGTCGTCGTCGTCGTCGTCGCCGCCGTCGCCCTCTGATCTTTTATGTCTTTTTACCGAAGGTTCCTCTTCTCCGTATACTCCTCCTCCAAAGATAGACTCGATATCGTTTATAAAACCATCCACGTATTTTCGTTTGTTTGGTTCCTTTTTCAAATCTCCGAACATAACCTGAGCAAATTCACCGACATTCGCGTACTGCATAACCGGAAACGTCAACGACCTCGTCTCATCCAACCGTACTACGTTGTCAAAATACAGAGGATATGTCACCTCCACCAATCCCACTTCCCAGTTTTCGTCCAATTCTATTGTTTCCGGTAATTTTGTTGTAAAATGTGATATTGTGTTTCCAGGGAAAATATCCATCGAACTGTTCGAGAAGAGACGCACGTAAAATCTCTCTATCTTATCCATTTTCTCCCTTCCTACTGCGGCGACACACGATGAACGTTTTCTGCAGGTACCCACGACGAAAATGTCGTAGGATACCCCAGCCACTTCACTTTATATTCCAATCGTCCGTTTCGTTTCCGACGTTGCAATATTTTTTCGATCCTGTACTCTTTCTCCTCGGGAACGATGATTTTCTGTAGTTCTTCCGTGTAAAACGATCCGTCCAACACGTTACCTTGGAGATCTTCGACCAGATAAACTGGAACAGGTTTACGCTGAATTCTTCTGTGTATTTTGAAATGTTCACGACTCCAATTCGGTACGTACCCCTTTTCGAAAGGTAATTTCACCTTACTCACTCGTACCGTATCTCCTGTACGAAACACTTTTTTGTCTTTTGCGTCGGCGACAAGCGACACTGGTTTCGTCGACGACGACGACGACGAACCTTTTTGTAAATTTTTCCACACCACATACACATTATGTTCGTTGACGTCGACAGGTTTCATACCGATACATCTATGATACGATTCGTTGTATCCTCGAACTAATTTTCCCAGAACATCGATATACCTGTACGTTCCACGTGTGGTAAAATATTTCCACATACGTGTTTTTAATGTCCTGTTGAAACGTTCCACCACGCTTGCTTTGACGTCTGCGTTTCTAGGAATACGATGCTCGATACCCTCTCGTTTCAGCAGTTTCTGGAATTGAACGTTGGTGAATTCTGTTCCCGCATCTGTCTGTAACACCGTTGGTTTCCGTTTACACTCTCGGAGAAGTTTACCTAATGATCGCGTTACCTCTACACCAGTTTTGTTTCGGAGGGGTACTGCAAACGCTTGCTTGGAAAACACATCAATTACAGTAAGTAAATATTTGTAACCTCGATTGTACCTTTTCAGATTTTGAAGATCGTTCAGGTCTGCTTCCCACAACTCATCAATGTTGGTCACGTTGTAGTTTACTCTCGGGTACTTTACACGTTTGGGTCTATGCAACGTGTACGTGTCCTGCTCCATCAACCATTCCTGGACCTGCTTCTTCGGTATCCTCTTGTCTACGGCCTTCCACAACTTGTCTGCAGTGGTGAACGATTCTCCCTTCTCCGGTGAATAATACGCTGCACCCAGGATCTTGTTTACATCCGTAACGGTTCCCATGCTACGTGTCTCGACCGTTTTCTGCTCGCTGTGCCACGTGCACTTCGTAGTCGGGATTTGATAGGAGTACGTCTCGGTGATTTCTTCTTCTTTTTACCCTCGTCGCCTCCGTCGATGTCGTCGTCGTCGTCCTCGTCGTCGTCGTCCTCTTCTTCTCCCGCTGTTGTCACACCTTCCTCTTTCACCAGACGACGTTCTACCCACGGCAATCCGCTAAATATTGTAGCACCTTCTTTATTTACGTTTCCAACCTTCTCGGGCGGCGTCGTCGACGTCGTCGTCGTGAGTACCGGTATGGTCAAAGGCTCCTGCTTCCTACGTACCACACGTAGGTACTTGTCCAATGTCTGACGATACAATGACCATTTTTCGTGATCGTCCAAGTTTTTGGAATATAATATACGATGCATTTCCTGATCTAAACCCGTTAATTCCACGTTGGCTGCGTTCCCTTTGATTTTTTCAAACTGCTCCGGGGACATCAGAATCAATTTTTTGTAATGCATTTTTCTATACCGCCGCTCACCGATTCAACAATGTACCCAGTAAACCACTAATGACGCTACCTAAAAGAACGGGAAGAAACCCACCCTTCTGTACGAGAAGACGTTTTCTCTGTTGTAACGGTACGCTCTTTGTTGCTAATTTTCGTAACACGTTCTTGTATTTTGCAAGTTTACGTTTTGTCGCCTTTGTGATTGGAACGTTGTTGTTTAATACGTTCAGACAACACTCGGACAACGTATTCACCAGTTTTGGATCGGCTTCCTTTAAAATAGCTCTTCGAAGTCTAGGTGGCGCCGAACGAAGTGTTTGGAACAGGCTTCTATTTGAGCGAATAAATTTGCTCATTGTGGTCGAAGGTCAGGCATCGATCAGGATCTGGAACGTGCACCACACAGTAACTAATGCCGTTTTTCTTGTCGTCCTCGGACTGTGTGAACAATTCCGATCGTACACGGAGCGGTTCGGGTGTGTCCTGAGTGAAGTCCAGCAAACAATAACTGTACGGCACTCGCGTACATTCCTTAAATAGTTTTTCAAAGTTTCTCCACATCCCCGGGTAGATTTGACGTGCCAACGTTGATATTTGCAGGTGGTCTCTGGGATTCTTAAATATAACCATGTAGTTAGCGTTCAAGGCTATATCACGTGCTTTTGAACCTTTGGGGAATATATTTTGCGTTAGAAGTAACACACTCACGCAATTGTGATGCGACATTTTCGTAAACAAATCTGACACCCCGTTATCGTTGTACGCTTCCGTCATCATATCATCCAGGATCACCAGACACGGACTATGACTTGTGATCACATTGTAGTCCGGTATTCCGTTATAGTGTTCCACACCCTTTATATCCGGCGGATGAAAATTTGAACCTGTACACCAAAGAATTTTTGTAAAATCTCCTTCGATCGTGTCCTTGCGGTTACGCAGCAAATTGGTTACAAATGTCGATTTTCCGCAACCACTCGGTCCGGCAACGATACAACGAAACGGTTGTTTCCATCTCAGTGCCATCGCATCTACTAATCTGGTGGTCCCACACGCGTCTTCATTTATGTTCTCAATCTTGGTACCCATATGGTAGTGTGTCGAAAGTGTCATTTTTCAAGCGCCTTTTTGTGTTCACAACCCGGTACGTTTTCTCCTGCGGTTCGCTTACCAGAATAAACGGACGTTTTCTGGCGATTTTTTTCGGATATCGTACTGTAATCTGTCTTTTTTCCTCAAGTGTCATAACAAATTCCTTGATAACATCGAAATCAATTGTCATACTCGTACCATAGTCCAATGTTATTCCTTTCACTTTCACCACTCGACATTCCTTTTGTTTCTCCGGCGACCATACACTTAATGCGTAATTCTTCGGTCCACCAGCTACAAATTCACGAATGTAGGACCCCTCACCAAATTCCGCCAACTCGTCTGTCAAATCACCGAGATAATCTCCCAAACGTAATTTACCTCGGTTCGTGTCTGTCTCCCTGAATATCACACTATCCGTGTCGCAATACAAGATATCCTCCTGTAAAGCGTCCAACAACTTATATAGACGCAGTCTGGCAAATGTGGTTGTGTACGCTCCTATGGCAACGTTACCCTTTTTGTTGGTGGGTGTACATTCATCCAGATACGTCCAGTTTACAAAAACTGTATCGTCGTTCACAAACAACAGCTGTTTTACTTCGATACCCGGTTCACTTAATTTTTCAAACAAATCTCGTGGTTGTTTGATTATGGTCGTTTGGGGTTTGTTTGGATTTTCACAAAATTTACCCCACAATGAATTCAAACAGAGTTTCGCCACTGCACGTAAACCAGGATTTTTTTCCACTTTTTCCTTTCGAAGTTCGATCCCTTCGTGTTCACGATAACGTAGAAGATACTCGTCTTTTTTTTTCTCATCCGTACACCATGAAGGCCAACCGCTACTCTCCTGTTTGATCTGAAGGAACGTGTCCACGTATTGAGCGAACAAACCGCCAGTCTGGGTTCGAGGATCGTAAACACTCACTTTGTACTTCCACACCTCGTACACGTTCAGAATCTTATACCCTTTTTCCACAGCAACACGAACTTCATCCAACACCCACGTTCCCACAATAGCTCGCTCCTCATCCGTATGCTGACACCCATCTTTTTTTCCTTCTAACTGATCGCACAATACTGCACATGTACGACACAAAGGAAACAACAGTTTTCCACCGGTCCTCAACGGTAACACAGGAATGTACAATCGTTTCGGTGGTAGTACCCGTACTTTTACAATCCCATCCATCTCCAACATATCCTCCGTTGTGGGTATATTCTCACCGAATAACACCTCCGGATGACCTACCGGGGCCTTGGCGAATTTATTTACCGTAGGATACAAGGATGTAATGTCGAAATATTTTATCTTCTCCTCGGAACCTGACGTCGATGAGTACATTTTGAACACTTCCACCCGACCTCCATATAGAGCATCCCGCACTCTCAACGGTAGACATTGGAACGTGGGGTGTTCTTCCAACTCGCTACTCAGTGTAGGACGATCTTTTAATATCTGGAGAAACTCGCACTCCCACATTTCGACTACTGTATAGCCCAACTTACGAAATAGATCCGATATTCTCTGGGTTCGCTCATATCGTGCTCCCATCGTGTCCGCTGGATCGGACTGTATTTTCTTCGATACCGGACTGTTTCTTTCCTTGAAACAATTAGGACAACCATGAAAGTAACACCCATGATACTGATAGATGGTCTTGGAGTCTGCGTCGTATCCATCCACAGGAATACCGTTCACAACTTTGTGCTCCCTTTCTTTCCCTGCATACTGTAATTCCACGTGTTCTGTTTTCTCCACAAACATAAGCCATTTTATAGCATTTTTCGATTGGTTACCGAGCTGTCTGTAACCATCGTTGGGAATTATTCCCACTGTACTCGGAGGAAGAAAATGACGTCTGTACATCAAGGAACAGGCAGATGCAATCGTGAAACATTCTACCAGAATATCCAACCCCGCTATGTCCAGAAAATGTTGTCTGAATTTCAACACACCAAGACGTAACACGGTCACATCCTGAATACAATATCTTCGACACTCGTATGCGTTGTCGTACAGTACACACCTATCGGTTTCTTGCTCATACCACTGGTAAAATTTCTCCCGTTGTTTCGAGGACATATGGTCTGGATCGAAATAACGTTGGTGTGGAAATGGACCTCTGTAATTCCGATTTGCTTTTGTGTTGAAAAAGTGTGGGTAGAATCCTTTTGTCTCTTGTAGTCCAAAGGTTTTCGAAAAATTTGACAACGGCATTTGCAAATAGTTTAGCGAATCCAGAAAACACACCTTTTTGCCTATACTCATGTACATTATCTTTGTCCCATCCATTATAACCTCCGGTGGTTCCACGTCGCGTTTCAACAACTCACCCAACACAAACATCCCATCATATGCTTTAAAATTGTGGGCGACTAGAACAATCTTTTTGAAATATGGCCGTTCGATACATACGTAATCCACAAACTCCTTTACTGGATCCTCCTCGAAACAATGCTGTCTTATTCCACACACGTTACAATTCTTTTGAATGTCACCGTCGTCCATACAAAACCTACACACCTGCTGGACCACACACAAACACGGTTCATGGATATACGTTGATGGACGACCAACAAACGGCGTACATTGTGTAGCTTCGAAATCGTAAAATACAAAGAGGTACCGTTTCAACGCGTTTCCTTCTCCCCGTCCTTGATGTCTTTCCATGTAACACAGGTGGTTGAATTCTTTTTGTTCCTTACACGTTTTACAATATCTGTAGCCACATCTGTGTTTTCCCGTGTACGGATGCGTTTCGTCTAATAGTTGGAAACAACCAACACAACTTCTGATCTGACTACAAACCGTTCCCTTACCGTAACGTGTCGTCAAGTGTTTTGCATAACAAATGTCACTGTTAAAGTTTCTGTTACATCTAGCACAACTCACGGTACGTTCCTTTTCGCACACAGGTTCTGACCGACACTGAGGACACATACTCTTACAAACATGCCTTTCGTTCCGTGCGAATAAATAGCATTTTTCGCAAAAATACGGAATTGTAAATGCACCCACAGGATTTACAATCACATCGTAATGGTTTGTGTCCTGATTCAAAAGAAGGTAAATTGACTTTTTGGCATCGGGAACATTTTGTGCAAACACAACTTCCGGCTGTTCCAAACTGTTAAACACAAATATTTTGTATTCGTTACGAAAATAACGCTGGAACGCAGCCAACTGAATAAGACCCCCTCCTGTTTCCTCCAGATCCACATCTGCTTGTCGACATAAATCCAATGCACATTCCGTCAATCGACCATCGCCATTGATGAACATCTGCTTATGTTGACGAAAATATTCAGGATCGCTTTCTTTATTTGCATACATTATGCCGATCACCAACGCCTTTGCAAGACATATCTTCGCATCCTTGGAACCACTCGCCTTTGTACTCTTCACCGTCACCACACTCCTTTTCAACTGCACATAACGTTCCTTCGATAACACACCCCTACTTGTATATTTTCGTCCATATCCTACAGGCATATCGATTACCGACACCTCCATCTCCAACAGATCCGTAGATAGAAACGTAGTATTTGATTGGAGCACTCGAGCAACCACATCCCATAATATATCAGGATGCATTTGACTCATTCGACGTAACGATAAACCAACAGGTTTGATACTTTCGTCTGTTACATTTCGCAACACAATACCAATCTTATCTGTTGCTTTATACTGTCCGACGATATGTGACACCACATGGTCCAAACCTTGGTGCACCCATTGTAGCGCATCTGTTCCATCCGGTCCATTAAAACTAAACGTCATTGTTGTACATTCCGCATTGTATTTTTTTATACGACGAACGCCCACCTCTTTCAAATTCACATATTTATTGTACGGCACCTCAACACGACGATTTGTTTCCTCTTCTACCACACCTTCTTCATCTTCTCCATCTTCCACCCGCCTCAACCTCGATCGCGATGATGTACCTGCACCATCTTGATTTCCACCGGCCACTTCCACTCTCAGACGTTCCAATACACCCAATTTGCTACAAGGTTCCCCTTCACCCATTAATCGAATCACCTCCTGCAGTATCAAACGTTTCCTATCCACACTTCCAGTCGTTCCTATTCTCTCGTACTGGTCAAGTAAATAATCACACGCACTCAAATAACTACCGTGTGGTGCAACCATTGTCGTCACCAATCAAACCACCTTACCAACACAACAGTCGAACAAATATAAACGTTCCCCCCGACACAACTGTACTTATATTCTCTACCCGGCCATGACGTCAACTCACCTTCACACAACCCCAACCGACGCAACAACAAAGGACTCAACGCCTTCTCCAAACTCAAAACACGATCACGGAAACGACAACGATCCGACGCTAACATTACTCTTGGCACCTCGTAGTACCTGGCGACCTCGGAAAAACACACACGTTTCTGCATTCCACACACACTAATCTTCTCCCATCACAGCCTTCCTTTTTGTACCTGTTCACCTTGAGACAAAGACGACTACCTCCACCCTAACATTCCGTACCACACCCAGTTCACCTCGATCGAGCACGTACTCGCATTTTGAACAAGGACACCCACATTTCACCACAACGACATTTTATACATACTCACCTTGAAACATCTCTCATATTCCGTACCACACCCAGTGCACCTTGATCGATCACGTACTTACATTTTGAAACTATCTCATTTTGAACAAGGACACCCACAACGACATTTTATACTTACTCACCTTGAAACACACACATACTTCCCTTTTCCTTATTATACTTACTCACCTTGAGAAACCACGGACCCATTCGTTCAGTCTGATACAATCTCCCAACTCCCGCATCACGTCACTTTTCACGCAGATATTCTGCAGAACGACGTAAAATTTACGTTTGCCCTCTTGCCCTACAATCTCCGGATGGGTGCGCTGATAGAAATCAAATAGATGAGGCGTATTATCACGATCGCGAAAATACCTTCCAAGACGTTCCATCGTATGCTCCAAACACGTCAGGCAATTTTCTTTCTCATACTCTCCCGAACAATAATCGGAATGATACGTCAAGCATTCATGACCCAATTGATTTGCATACCCTTCGAAACAACCGTCACACATTACCCTATACATCGGTGTATAACCCTTCAGCGTATTCACCACGCACGTCTCATCCAAAACATCCGGAAAGCAACCGCAACTAGCCAGCATACAACCCGCCACATCCGCACCACACGATGTCCCTGCCACGTCGCTCATTTTGCGTAATAACACACTCCCGCTCTTTTACTTTAACTTTTATACCAATCTTACCACATCCCTCCTCTTCCCAACCTGCTCACCTTCGATTCGTACCCTACCATTACACATACTAACATTTCACGACAGCATGACTCAGTCGATACAACAATAGACTCCTCGTACGGGGTTCGAACCCCTACTACACCTCTATATTCACCCCCACCTCTTCCATCTACCTACAAGCTTCTACGCTATCATTTACTCCCACCCCTTCACCCACGTTGCGTCATACTCGCCTACAACACTCGGTAACCTTCAATTATTAAATACCTACCCTCATTTGCATAATTTCAAGGTAAACAACTTTTATAGCCTATGATACAACTACTCGAGGAGTTGTCTTCCCTATTATCACTTAGAAATGTATTGATTCATAGAGTTGGTGTTTCAAGACCACTTTATGCACAGTAAGGTTATTCGGAACTAGACCTACATTTTAAAGTGGGATCCGAACCACGTTGTGCCTCCACCGGGTATCGAACCCAGGACCCCTTGATTACAAGGCGACGAAGCTACCACTGTGCTATCCGGAGGCTCATTTGGAAATTTATTGTAGATGGTACTAAACAATATTATACTATTAAAAAAATAAGCATTTTCAATCCGACGAAATTTATGTGATATGCATATGATAACCTAAAAATTGGAAGTTTGTCTGTTCTGTATGCTATAAAGTATCCGTTATATGGTACTCATGGTATTTTATTTATATTTTTGTCGAACATGGTGGTATATTGTTGTTCAACTTATGTGAATCATGTTTTATCTCCCATGAACAGACTTCTACGTAAAATGTCATTGGCACCATTATATTTTGTATGACGAGGTTTATGATCAATGTTACATAATATGAAAATATTCACTAATTGTAAGGAAACATTTATCAAGTATGCCATCATTGCAGGCCCGTACCCAAGGTTGGGCCAAGGGGGTCATGCCCCCCCCCCACCTCGAGCCATGAAATGTCTTAATGCAAACCTATAAAAACCTACAGAAATAACGGACGATTTTTAAGATCTTGCAAGAATTTAGATTTTCTTCTTTCATAAATGAATGTGTTGTTTCTGGAGAGAGGCAGATTCCAGAAGTCCGCAGTCTACTATATTTAATAATTTTAGTTTTATAACCATTTATGCGAAGCTACTAAAAGTTCCAATTTGGTCGGGACAGTTTTACTCCCTGTTCTGGCTTTTTCGAACTGCAGTCTTGATGAGAAAATGTCCTTTTTTGTGGTTAATTCACGTTCAGACATCTTCTTCATTATAAGGATAATTCCATAGCGTTGGTAGTCACATTCAGGGTACGAATTCCCATGGCGGAAGGAGGATCACCCACCAACAATCTTGTTCTATTAAAATTTTCCTCCCACCAAAATTTTCCAAGGGTAAGAGTTTGTGTTATAACAACAAAAATAAGCAATTACGAGTAGTTTTGACTTCAAACATACTTTACTTAGAATAATATGATAAACATATACAAAAAATGAAGAACAGAGAATGATGTCTGCCTTTGTGTGAATGTTGCATACATCTCTTATTCTCTCCCTCTCTTTTTTTAGGGCTGGTAACAGCATGGGGATAAAACGTACTTCTACAGTCATAGATAAGATTTTAAAATTATATCAAATTGGCCTAGTAAGAAATGGAGCCGTAGCTGCGAAGGGGGTTGCCCCTTGAATACAAAAATTAGAACAACGTATTATTTATTTTATATTTCTCACCTCCTTTTGAGGGGAATAAAATATAGCACTTTATTTTTTGTCCCTCCACCTAGTTATCTTTAATTTGCAATCGAATTTGCAGATTTGAACAATAACACACACTGCTTGAAAGATGATGTGGGATGCACAACCGACTGTCCTTTCATGAGCCACATTTCTTGACTGCTAAGTTTTCTTTTCTTCAGATTCAACAGAAAAGAGTAAGCACGTAAAATTTCTACATAGTCTAAGTGTGCCAGCTAGATAGGGGGGAGGGGTGCAAATTCGGTGCAGGGAGTGCGAAAAATCTATTCTCGTCCTGGGTGTTGAAATCTCTAGCTACAACTCTGATAAGGAAATATTTCCTTTCGAGAGACCATTAATAGATTTACACCATTATAGAAACATAACACAATAAAAGTATGAAAATTTAATTATGATTATTAATAAAAAGCAATAATTAAATAAAACCTCACATTGAGCTATCAAAAACATTTCACCTATCTTCTAATTTCCAGACATTTTGAACCTGTTGTTAAAGGAATTAATTTGCTAGTTTATAAATGTTGCAAATTAATTTGTTTATATATGTTTATAATTATAAATATATAATTTAATAAATTAATTATATTAATTAATTATTTCATAATTGATATATATGTCACGGCAATTATATATATAACCACGCTTTCGGGCTTGACCCCCCATCAAAAAAATTCTGGGTACGGGCCTACTTCATTGTGTATACTCATTTAGTGTAATGTGCAGATAATGGTTAGATATGGACAAATTAGTATGATACGGTACATTAATTGTTATTTTTTAAAGGAAAATTGTGAAATTGTGCTTTAAAAATTGAAGGATGTTTCGTATGTAGAATTGCTGTTGAGAATGGGCGCCGGGAGGAAAGTACGTTACTTCTTCTCTGCTTCCGTCTGATGCAAGAGGGTGCCAATCTTTTCAGATTTTGGCGTGAATTCTTTCCAAATACTGGAAGTATATTTTATTATGATATATCGTTACAAGTGTTCACGTAAGTGTTATGTTAATTATGTGCCTTTCATGTTGGATCAAGAAGCTCGATTTCACTGAGATTGCAGCACTGTCATGTGTCATGAAGGCCGGAATAGCATCGTAGGAAGTTGATCGAACAAGAAGCCATAAAAAGTAGGTGATAATTTTCAATATTTATTTTTTGAAGCTTTCTACTGCTGCATGATTAGTTTTATCGTCTAAATGCATAGTCTCTGTCCCACTCGTGGATAATAATGTGTATGACTGTATACTAAAGTGATATCTTGTTTTAAAAACATATACATGTCCTTTTTCGCTAATGGAAACTGAAAGTTCTTTCTCAAGATAAGTAAGAAAAATTTGAATTTCGAACTGCTTATAACAAGTGATTCTACTCCACTTAAGGACATATAAATGCATTATCAGTATGTTCATTTTATAGTTTGTGCATAGGACTAATTCTGTCATAAAACAGTAAAGAGAAGAGTTATATTCACATTCTTATTATTGCTAAAAAATTCCATATTAAACATTGTCTATTGAGATTAGTGACAATGTATTTTCAGTATAGTACAGTGTAATACAGTAAAGTACAGTGTAATACAGTAAAGTACAGTATGGAACAGTAGAGTTCAGTAAAGTAGGACAAATCGTCGTATCAATGCCAAAACGGGTCGGGTACCCTATTCTACACCCTCGAATTTTCAATTTTTTTTTTCATTATGAACATTATTTGATCCTATTTGTGAATTAAAAAAAATGGAGCGCGGAAAGAAGTATTTACGATTGTACAGCCGTTTAAAGTTGAAATTTTGTCGTTTGAAATGGTTCGCAATTATTTCCAATTTCTGATCGTGATACTAACACGACACCAAATTTTAACTATCGATCTCAACCTAACTGAACTAACCTATCCACGCGCCAATGGTTCGTGCGGCTAGCGCCAATGGTTCGTGGGGCTAGCGCCAATGGTTCGTGGGGCTAGCGCCAATGGTTCGTGGGGCTAGCGCCAATGGTTCGTGCGGCTAGCGCCAATGGTTCGTCAGGCTAGCGCCAATGGTTCGTGGGGCTAGCGCCAATGGTTCGTGGGACTAGCGCCAATGGTTCGTGAGGCTAGCGCCAATGGTTCGTGGGGCTAGCGCCAATGGTTCGTGGGGCTAGCGCCAATGGTTCGTGGGGCTAGCGCCAATGGTTCGTGGGGCTAGCGCCAATGGTTCGTCAGGCTAGCGCCAATGGTTCGTGGGGCTAGCGCCAATGGTTCGTGGGGCTAGCGCCAATGGTTCGTGAGGCTAGCGCCAATGGTTCGTGGGGCTAGCGCCAATGGTTCGTGGGGCTAGCGCCAATGGTTCGTGGGGCTAGCGACAATGGTTCGTGGGGCTAGCGCCAATGGTTCGTGCGGCTAGCGCCAATGGTTCGTCAGGCTAGCGCCAATGGTTCGTGGGGCTAGCGCCAATGGTTCGTGGGGCTAGCGCCAATGGTTCGTGAGGCTAGCGCCAATGGTTCGTGGGGCTAGCGCCAATGGTTCGTGGGGCTAGCGCCAATGGTTCGTGAGGCTAGCGCCAATGGTTCGTGGGGCTAGCACCAATGGTTCGTGGGCCTAGCGCCAATGGTTCGTGGGGCTAGATCTAAAAAAAATACTTTCGCGCTATTTAGAAACATCGTTTCTTATGAAGAACTAATTTTCGTAACGAGAATATTTGAAATGTGCGAAAAATCGAGGGTGTAGAAAAGGGTACCCGAGCCGCCAAAACAACGAATTTGCAAAATGTTAGTTTTGAGATAAACGGGTTTTAATATTCAAGGACCAAAAAAAAAATCAGGTTTTACATTTAGGTAAATATTGTCATTGGTGAAATTTGTACCCACTTATAGTGTGTTAAATTATGTATTTTATTTCTATCCTTAAGGATTTTTATAGGATTTTTAAAGGATTAAAGCACTTGGATTGTCTTTATGAACTCTACAGTTACAACATAGTTACAATTTCAAAGAGCGCATGTGTCCCAGTTTTTATGGTTTTTATTATTTATTCTAGCTATACATTTATTAATACACACATCAGAAATGACGTTGAGTTACAAATAGTATTGTAAAAAGTACAAAAGAGAACACACAATTATTATTCATAATCCGAATCTTCATCATCTTGAGGTTCAGGTAAGCTATCACGAACCGTTTTGTTGCTTTTCAGCGACGTGTAAAATGGATTGTACTCCCTAGGAGTAGAGGTCATCACACATTTTTTGAAGGTCTCGTAACTTGGCTTCAGCAATTGGAAGTTCTTCACTGTAGACCTTCGCTTGGTCTGCCTCTTGATTGCTTCAGGATGACTTCATCGAAATCAGAATTGAAATCAAGCTTGAAGAATATTTTTGTGGTCTCCATTCTTCGATATTGCAACCAACAAACGCTTCTCCATGGATTTTTTTTCGGAATTTGATCTTGAGAAAATGACTTGAAGTCATCAAAATCGTCATGAAGTAGAGTTTTCACAATCACTGGAGAAGGTTTGCTTCAGCTGCACCCATCCTTCAATGATGTAAACTGGAACATGTTTCGATTTCCTCTCAATCACCGAATGTACAGAATCACGTTCCATTTCTGTGTGTCCACTTTCAAAAACTCTATGATCTATGATTTGCAAAGAAGGATGTTGTTTTAAAATAAATATGCACATACCAGCAAAAATAGAATTCTTTTGTTGTCCTCCACAACAATCTTACATCATACGGACTGCAGTTACCTCAGGTTGAGCCATCACATAATTATAAACACAAGAAGCAATTTCAGTCGCTCATCTCTTCCCTTGAGTCTCATCCCGGACATAACAGTGTGCATTCTGATTTCCCAAATTGTATATTGTCAAATTATAAGTTGCCAATTTGCGCAGGTAAAATATTGGACCTGCCGGTCTCTTTGGTGCATTTAAGACTGCTTGAAGGTCAAAATTGGAATACAATACGTTTGAATCCTGATGAGACAATGCTTTATCTTCATCCCTAGCCTTCCTTGCAGAGTTAAATCTTTCCATTTGAAGCTTATAATCATCATCATGCATTTTTCTTTCTTCCTCGGTCATGTTGTTATGAGCCACACATTTTTTACATGCATCTTTTTTTTGGTTTGAAGAACCCAAGATTGTACTCGTTGAACACTTGCCTGCATTTTTCCAAACTTACAGCATTATGATTGTTCTTGATACAATCTTTCTTATACATCCTGTACATAATATTTATGCTTAACGAAGGATCCAAGTACTTTTTTGTTCATGACTTCCTACAGTAATGAGACTCCACAGCTGGAAATGAGGTAATGTGCTTTCCTATAAATTCTTCGGCAGCCAAATTGAACTTATTATGAGGGGTGTGCTTCCCTCTCTTGTCCTTTTCCAGTATTCCTGTTGCGGTAGACTTCCTTAGAGGACTTCTTATTAATGCATCTCTGACATTTAATATGGACATGAAGAACCCTCGACAGACTGGACTTTTCACATTCTGAACTGTCAAGGAATAGCGATTTGAGAATTTTCGTCTTGAATCTCTAATATTTATTGTGGTTCTTCCTTTTGGATTCTGTTCTATGTGGTTCCTTATGAACTGGCGCTGGTCGTCAATAGTGGAAAAATTTCGAAACTCCGAATACAACTGTTCTCTATCGGTTTCACTGATCAAGTGAAACTTCATTTGTGCTTCACTTTATTAGAGCATGGGGCAGGTAACATAGGACGAGCAGCATGTTCAATTCCATGGTGTCCTGTGTACGATTCTCCTTTCAGCCGTCTACGCTTTCTCACACTCTTCTTCCACTGAGACGGATTTCCTTTCCTCTTTCTAGGTATGTCACTTTCGTTGTTATCTGCTCCTGGATGTAACTCTCTACTGGTTTCATCAGCATTGTCATCTGCAGAATCATCACCTGAAGGATGGTATGAACTCCCAGAATCTTCGAATTCATCAAAACCCTCGTCATTCAAACCACGAAGTGCTAGAGCCACACATCTTGCACCTCTACTCAGCTCCATCTTAGTCTTACTAATAATTCGACAATGGATTTATTTTTGTTTGTTCAAAAGAAACCGCAATAATGATACCTTACATTATTGCAGGAAGAAAACGAGACAAACCGTTCTCTAGTAATAGCATGACTGACTGTTCTCCTTTGTTACAAGTCCACACGTACATGGCACATTCGTTGCTTTGGCATTGTAGGACCTTGTCTTGAAGGACATACAGATGACTGAATGTGCTCCTTTTGATACAAGTCCAATGCCAAACTCACGAATGTGAGACATTCGTCGTTTTGCCATTGTAGAAACTTCTCTTCAAGAACATAAATGTTTTATGAATTGAAAATAACTCACATTGGAGTGATCATACACATGTGCGACTCTGGCATAGGAATCAATCATTGAAAAGTATTCAGAAAATGCACTTAGGTGAAAAAGTCAAATTTTGCACATTCGCGGTTTTGGCATTGGTGCGACGAAATGTCAACTGACATTGAATACTTGAACAGTTTCAATACTTATTTTATCAATATTAGAATATTTACATAACATTTGTATGAGTTTATAGGAAATATTGCCTTTTTTATGTTTAATACACATGATATGTTTATAAACACATAATCATCTGATATCATTATCCTCACTGTCATATTTAATATATGGGTTATTTTCAAAATATCTGAAATTATGTGTTGATAAATAATTTGCATATCTGACCATATTACCTAAATTGAAAATAATCCAACTGTCCATAGGTGTTACCTACAATAAATAAGTTAATTAACTCCCTTGATCGAATATTTTTCATACTATTTCAGTACTTTTGAAAATAAGTCAATTAAATCATGTAAACAGCATATCATAATAATTAGAAAGGTTATTTGATTGCATGAAAACATATCTGTTATATTCAGATTTATTAATTTCAATATTGGTCAGTGAAGATATAAACAGTCTAGTCTTGGAAAATTTGAATATCACATAAATTGAAATAAATTTGGAATATTATGTAGAAGCAGCATTTATTCTTGGAATTATATTACATTCATAGGTTGTTTAAACTTTTGAATTATTGAGTTGATATCAAAAATATTCATGAGAAAAGTATTGAAATACAATTTAAATAAACTGTTATGAAGTGTTGAAATATTATAATCTATATATATATAGACCACTACTATGTTTATGCTAGATTCTCTTTACTCGTATTATTCAAGGTCATAATGTGTATATGAGACCTACTGCTACGAGAAAACTAACTTTTAGATTACTTATTAATATTATTTGTAATACATTCCTTGCATGTTTAGATTTAAGAGTGATTGCTGGTTGATTGATATCGGGGCGCTATTCATTTATATGTTGATGTTCTGTTCACGTTGTGACGATATACAGGGTTTTCGTAAATGATTGTCGGGGTTACAAACAAGCACTGTATTTTACATAATAAAGATAGATACATGCAATTTTTTGCAAAATGTTAGAAAACTCACCAAGTTTTTATGACAAAGTCACAAATGTTCCATGTGCTCGCCTCGCGATATCCTGCAGATATCTAAGCGATAGTCCATTTCCTGCCACACTCGGGATAGCATATCACGTGTAACACTGTTGATGGAATTCGTTATGCGTGTTTTCAGTTC
The DNA here is from genome assembly GCF_977018435.1 of Lepisma saccharinum. Taxonomy (NCBI): domain Eukaryota; kingdom Metazoa; phylum Arthropoda; class Insecta; order Zygentoma; family Lepismatidae; genus Lepisma; species Lepisma saccharinum. Next base: position 46,340,021 of record NC_139250.1, on the reverse strand, counting down.
CTCAATGGTAGTGGGTAATGGGAAACTGTATCTTTTACATATCCCCAGAGAAAAAAATCGCAAGGAGAAAGGTCAGGGGAACGAGGTGGCCATGATGAAAGGTATTCATCCTCATCACTCCCGTGCCCAATCCAACGTTGTGGTAATGTTCTGTTGAGCAATGATCGCACTTCACAGTGGAAGTGAAGTGAGGCTCCATCCAATTCCATGATGAAGGTGTTAGAATCTTCTTCCACTTGAAGATAGCCACTCATTCCACATATCCAGTAATGTCAATCCCGTAACCGTTTTCTCCATGAAGAAGAATGGGCCGTGCACCTTTCTCGTGACACAGCACAAAAAACATTCACTTTAGGCGAGTCCCGAACCAACTCAACAAACTGATGACGATTTTCCGTTCCCCATATGCGCACATTGTGTGTGTTTACTTTTTCACTTAGGTGGAATGTCGCCTCGTCAGTGGAAACGAAATTCCCGATGAAATTGTCATCGTCAGCCATGAGATTTTGCATATCGCTGACGAAAGTTTCCCGTACACGACTGTCGTTACGTGTTGGCTTTTGATGCAGACTTAGGCGGTATGGTTTCATGTTTAGCCGTTTTCGTAGAACACTCCATAATGTTGTCTTCGGAATGTTGAGTTCCTTGGATCCAGCAGGAATCGATTTCTACGGGCGCCGTAGATAGGTTTCACGAACTCGCTCCACATCATGTTCAGACACTGATGGTCGACCACTGCTTTTGCCTTTGCAAATGCAACCTTTTTCTTTGAACTGTGCGTACCACCTTCTAATCGAATTGTCTGACGGTGCATCTTTCCGACATCGCGCACACAAATGTCGTTTCACAACTGTAACGGACCTCGTTGCGTGATATTCATGGACACAGAACGCCTTCTCACTAGTAATATCCGCCATTTTAGAAAACTGCCGCCTGGCGGCAGAATCGGGAAACAGAGGTCTATGAAACAAATAAGGAACAAAACTTGTTGAGTTTCTCAACAATATGGTGCATTTGTGTTCACCGTGTCATTTACCCAGATCGATTACAACAATGAGGAAACCCCGACAATCATTTACGAAAACCCGGTATAAGGTCTGAGAGCGATAATTACTACTGCGCACGACGGTCTCTGCAAAACGTCAATTTTTAAAAGAAGATTTGATTTCAGGTATTGGTGATATAGCTGGCTTTGGAAATGATAGTGTGATGATCTTAAACATTTTGTAGAGTTCGAGGCAACCATTTTAGGAACCTTCACAATGTGATAACAAAAAAATGCATTTATGGGCATTAAAAACTCTTTAAACTCTCCGCTCTGGCGTTGCAAATGATACCCATAACATTGAAAATAATTATCCTTCGTAGATCTATGATTAAATTTTTTCTATGCAGTGTCGGCGATTAGGGGTGGGGGGTCAGTTTTACCCTTCGTTTTGCCACTTTTGACCCCCATGCTATGCTAAACCTTATCTACCAAGAGAAAGTGAACTATACTACACAAGAAATGCCTGGTGGCAAAGAAAGTTCGGATCTAGGACATTTTGGTGCCAGAACGTTTTGGTGCAACATATAACTGGTGCACAGAAAGAAAATAACGTTCTTTTGAATTGACCTATCTTTATTGTGTCCCTTCATACAAGCAATTTTATATGTAAAAGTTACGAGCTACACCTCGCAGGTTGCGAACGATGTCTGTCCTATCATATGCAGCAACCAGTGTTTCAAGTCGAAAACAACAGTATTTGTATTTCTTTCTTGGCCGCCTGGCGTTTCCACTGATATTATCTGTCCATAGCGAGTTTCGTTCAGAGCTACTTCTCGACGCAGGACTTCCAGGAACCGCCAAAATCGTGGGATGGTAAGCGGAAACATGCGACATTGTTTGTTTTTCCATCTCCATTTAGGATAGCTCCGTAGTGATTTCAAAGTCCGACGGAGAACTTTGGCTGACGCCTTCCACCTCCTCGCTGCGGACGTCCTACGTAGTTGTCTTCGAAGTAATCCAGAACAGGTTGAAGATCATCTGATACTTCGCTGCAAAGTTTTTCAAAAGCATCAGCTATATCCATTTCTGGTACCAATGCGAAAGCTGGTATCATACGGCACTGAAGTGAGAATGCTGCGTCCTTTGCATATCTCATCTGCAACCCTTCCGACTGCTCTCGGCGATGTATACATTATGCCAAGTGGAAAAATCAAATCTTCACTTGTATTCCTTGGAAGACATGACGAAATTCGTTTGATGCTGCCTCTTCCATATCGAGAATTACACGATGTGGTTTTGCATTTGGAACCAAGTCAGTGACCTGAAAAGATAGATAGATAAGTAATAAATGTAATACTAAAGAATAAATAAATAAACAAATAAATAAATAATAAGAAAATGCACGTATGCATAAAACAATATACAATTGTAGTCTTTACAACAAACTATAACAAAAGAAATAATTACCTTTTCCAGTAATTCTACGTATGTTTGTTGCTGTTTGTTTGCCATCAATACGTATAACACTGGTAGTACCGAGCTCTCTATCTGCACGTGGATTGTATACAGCTGATAAAATAAAGTAGGTGCAACCTTAAATGTCCCACCCGCAACCCATCTTGATGAATACTTGATAAGTTAATTGAGTTAAGTTAGTAAAAGTAAAAAAAAATAAAGTGCTCCCCTGTGCTTAGCACCACGCCATGAAGGCGTATAGGGGGTGTGGGGGTAACGCCCCACACTTTCTTGATCCGGTCATGAGTGGGGGTGATGTGATCAGCATCACGCCCCTGACCGCCTTTACCCCCCGGGGTTTCCCCCAGGTACCCATGTTATTCGACGCTGGGTGGGCGCCGGGGCCGCTTCCAACGTTAGAAAAGTTCCCGGATTTGAACCGGCCGCGGATCCAACCCGGGACCTTGAGCATGGTAGTCAGACGCGTTACCGACTGAGCCACCGCGGCCAGTTCAGTTAGTGTTACTTCCAAATAGAAGAATCCTATTGGTCATCTCTTGGCCAGAATCGTACAACAGAAATTAATGTCCGGTTTTTGTGATTCTCTATTGTTCTGGAATCTCCAATTCAGAAAGGCTGGTAGGCAGTGGATGCGCCGTAATACACTGCTGCTTCTTTCTGCGTAGTGTTCTTTTCATCGTGTCAATAGGCGGCAGATGAGATGCCACTTCAGCAGACTCCAAAAATCTCCCCAAAAGTTGTCGACTGCTTTCTTGATTTTCCCTGGCACTGGTCTTCATTTCAGTGTATAGTAATCCAGCGTTTAGTCCACAAACATCTGGTGCTTGTGTGTGTTCATTTACAAATTTCACAACTTCACCGTTCACAGTTTGGACACTGGCCTTGCACTGCTTTTTCAGAGAGCACTGCCAGTACACTTTATCATTTCTGGCCTTTTCTTTTAAATACGAAAATCCATCATGGATTAGTTTCTTTCCACCATGAGAACTATTCACTACAGAACACATTTTTGAAGTGATAAGGAAGTAACTAACATTCAGTATTTACAGTCACTGGAAAGTGAAAGTGAATGACAGAGGTCAGAGGTGAAAGGCTATAAAGAGAAAGGCACAAAAATGTCCTAACACCGAAATGACCTGGCACCAAAATGTCCTATCACCAAAATGACATGGCACCAAAATGTCCGGCTCCCAGAAAGTTCGCCTGGCCTGGCGCGCACGCGATCCTAGCTGAAAACACAATGTGCCTACGGACAACGCAATTTCTTTTTAAGTTACGATTGAGTACCGCATCACAGAACTTGAGTCCTAACATAATGAACTTGAGAATAGATACTGCGAAAATCAGTTTTTGTCACCTAAGTTTCCATTATTTTATATTTTTTTGCGTAACTTGAAGCTTGGGTAGAGAAACACCACTTTTCTGAACCATTCGCGTTTCTCTGCTTTTCGACTTTTCCCCTGTTCGGTCAGAGCTGGGAAGACAACAATATGCTGTGATAAATATTTCGTCGGGAGACTTCGAAGGCAAAGTTTCTCAGTGAGATTTGGCGACACTAACAGGTCTCCACTGGAAATGCCGGGTGAGAATACCGTGCATGAATATTTACACGAATATCAAAACATTTATGTCAAAGTTTTAATAACACGTGGACGTAATACCACATATCCCATAAATATCCAGGGAGATACCATGGACATCCAAAATGGGAGATTCTCTGGACGGGTTATCCCATGGACGTCTCATGGATGTCCAGAGCTGTATATCCAGGACCTGATATCCATCGGACGTCCATGGGATGTCCACAATATCCATGGATCCAGTAGCGGCTTCTGCCTATTCGCACATTCGCACGTTCACACTTAAATAAATTTGCAATACAATTATTTCTTATTAAACCTATTCCATGATGGATCTGATCTGGACATCTTGGATATCTTATTAACGTCCTTTGGAGATTTGTGCAGTTTGGGCTCTATTTTGGCCCCTGTACCCCAGTTTTGGAACCCAATCGCCGCCACTGTGTCCATGTATGCTAAGACAGGGCACTAGTAAATGAAAGAACGGATGAAATTAGGCTCTTGATTATTGCAAACCTGATGTTGTGATATGATGTGTAAAGTATAAATTTTTACAGCAGTTTGGAATATAAATGTTTCACAACAAAATATTGCTCCATAGTATTTTCAAATGTATTTTTATTCGTATAGATTTTTTTCCTCGTGCATTTAAGTGGGGCGTTTGCCCCTTCAGCCTATCCTTGCGTATGCCTCTGTTCTAGAATTCTTTACCTATGCACGTGAAAAGCATACCAGTACATTCTCAACCGACTAGTGCTTGTATTTATCTCCCATAGATGTCAGCACATTTTTATTTTTTTATTTTGGTAAAAAAAAATGACACAATCCACAAAGTTTATTAGCATTTATATGCCCTCTTTGCATAATAATTTAGTCATTAAATAACGATGAAAATTACAGACTCTGCTTACTTTGATTACACTGGGGAACAGTGAAATTGCGGCACAGTGTTTGAGAGCTAAGGATCCCGGGTTCGAATCCCGGTTGGGCTTGGTTGTTTGTGAATGTCCATTCATCAATTTCATCATTTCATCACTCATCCCCATCTTCGCAAATTAGCCAAGAGGCACAAAACGCGAAGTAAAATAAACTAAATCAATCAATCAATGTTTGAGAGCTAATTTAGGGCGATTTCATGCTGCTGAATAATGATATAATAATATATTTCCTGAATTGGCTCTAATTTATGAAATAATGCAACTAAATCAAAATGGCGTAAACATAAGACATACATATAAATGAACTTCCAACAACAATTTAATATTTCTTTTTGTGATTACAATCATTATTATAAAAATAAATTTATATAGGCCTATGATCATAATAATTATGAACATATGTACACAATGAAGTAACAAACTATGTGAAACGTTTTCTATACGATATACTGCTGTATTGCTTTTTAGGACAATCCCTCTGTAAGCTCCAACAGTAGTCGGCCATCATGTGGCGATCCCACCGTCCCTGGTACCTTTCTTCCATTATCCTTATATCCTGATGGAACCTTTCTCAATGTTCTTCACTAAAATCACCAAGGTTCTCAGGGAATCTGTCAATGTGGCTATGTAGAAAATGTATCATCACACTCATATTAGATCCCAATTTCTCAAAATTTTTCAACATATTTCCAAATATATCGCGGTAGTTTTCTGCTCTGTGATTCCCCCAAAAGTTTTTGACGACGGACACAAAGCTCAGTCAGGACTCAGATTCGATGTAAGACATATAAGTTGTAAAATTGGCATCATTTATAAGTGTACGAATTTGTGGTCCGTCAAAGATTCCTGCCTTCAATGCTTCAATACTTAGTCCTGGAAAAGTGTGGCATATATATTTGAAACAATCATCACTTGTATCTAAGGCATTGACAAACTGTTTTATCAACCCAAGTTTAATATGCAGTGGCGGAAGGATGATTTTGTCCCTATCTATCAGCGGTTCATGAATTATATCACCTTTTCCCACTGTAATATTTTCCCTTGGGGACAAAACTTTTATCGTCCAATGCTTTTCTCTAGCACGGCCATCCCGCAAACAGGAGATATATTGCCTAGCAATGCTTCATAAGTTGTCTAGCAACAATTAAAAAATATATTAATAAGTTTCTTAATGGGAATTTCAGCCCATTATCAAATTTTGATATTACCGAGAAAAGCGTGGAGTAATTTTATCTCTTACATTTTCCATGGTGTGTTTATTTTTTAAACTGGAGTCAATTCAACTGAACCAATCATACAATTGGCAATCACAGCTGTTTTGTGTGCTGAAACTGTTATTAAACTTTATGCCACAAAATAAAATATTTTTTTTGTTCCCCAGTGTTATAGAAATGTACCTTTATATTATATTGAACTTCTTTCAAAGAGAACTTTATACATAGCTAAAAAGGAAACAATTGGAAAAACGTAAGGATCGAACTCATCAATGTTAAAACAGTCTCTTCCAGACACTCAATAATATGAACTGACCAGGTATGCTCTTTCTACTTCTGAAATGTTAGAACTTTCTCTTTGTTTAAATTGTTACACCTGGGTTACACTACACTCATTCAGACAACATTCTCCTCTAATCCGTCCACCTTTGCCACAGCATACTTTCATTTTTAGCAAGGTGCCGTACTAAAAAAATCCACAGTTCATGTATTCCGTAGAAAAGGGGCTCTTCAAGAAAAGCAAATTGAAGATGGCAATATACGCTCTGTCCGTGCGCTGCCGATAGACAACTGTCTTCCATTTAATTTTATTTTGATTTAATTTAGTTTATTTTACTTCGCGTTTTGTGCCTCTTTGCTAATTTGCGAAGATGGGGATGAGTGATGAAATGATGAAATTGATGAATGGACATTCACAAACAACCAAGCCCTACCGGAAGTCGAACCCGGGACCCTTGGCGTCGCAGCGCGATGTGCTAACCACTGTCTTCCATTTAAATACATGCGGAATTATTTGGTGGAGGTTCTCCTCTTAATGAAATTACACGTTTAAATTGGTTTTAATTAAATGAGTACAATAGTTGAATAATTATTCAATTATAATCAATGCTTTCAAACTGAAATTTGTATGGCAATTATATTCAACAACAGGGAAGATATCGGAACAAAAAAATGTTATTTTTTTTTAAAGTCACTTGCAATTTTTGCAACATGAGTGTTCCATTATTAAGTATAATTGCGTTAAGGAATAAATGTACGACTGTGTTGTGATTGAGCATTATAGTATGTATAATCATGTAACTACGAAGAAGAAGAGCAAATATGTTCGATAGTCTTTTGTTGATTACGATAGCTGGAGTTTCGGATTCCTAGGGCGCAATATTGTACGCATGTTGAAAGTTATTAAACCTCGTTTGTGTTTTTATTTCGTTTATCCGTGTTTTCACGTGTACCTAAGCATTCCACAATCACTCGGTAACGTTTCATTCTGGCGCTGTAGACAGGATACGATTGAATCGAAGGATTCGTATAATCAAGTTACGACGGAATGCTTCAAGGATAGTCTCTGTACGTATGTGGCACGATTTCATTCGAAGTGCATATTTCGTTCATGAATATTCAGAACTGAACTTGTTTACATAGAGATTGTACGTACATCTCTCATTCTACCAGAATGTGTACATTTGGTCGGAACAACCGAACGCAAGTACATAAGTTCTGTAGATTTCTTGGTCACAAGGTTGACGGATAGCATTCGGGGGCTGAACATTTAGTTCGATACTTGCATCCATCACCGTGTCATTAGTAATTTATACAATGGCACTTAACATTCCTTTCAGTGAGTTTCACGAGGAAACTGAAGACGTTGACAGTTATGTCTTAAGGTTCGAGCAAATGTGCGTAGCTCAAAATGTTTCTGAAGAGAGGAGGGTTCCTGTTCTTCTTGCAGTTATGGGTCCAGAAGCTTTTAAAGTTTTACGTAATATTACTGCACCCGAAGATATTTCTCAGTTGTCGTACAAGACAATTAAAGATAAGATGCTACGGCATTACGGGCCTAAAGTGAACAAGTTCACAGAGAGGATTAAATTCAGAAAATGCATTCAAGTACAAGGAGAATCTGTTTCTCAGTTCATAGTTAGGTTGAAACACCAAGCTTCAAAATGTATGTATAATCAATACCTTGAGGAAGCTCTTGTGGAACAAGTTATTATAGGATTGCAGTCTGATACGACACGCAAAAGATTATTATCAGAAACTGATTTAACTTTTGCGAAATGCCAGGAATTAGTTTTACAGCTTGAAATTATAGAACGTTAGAACGTGAGGTGAGATTATTCTCCGATCCTAACCATACAAATTCGTATGTATATCACACGAAGTCTAGCTCTACTTTTCATTATAAGCTTGATAATTCATTGTATACTAAAGAATCATCCTATTCTCAAGATTCGTGTACGTTAAAGAAACGTGGACAAGTTACATACGAAAAATCTTACATTAGTCAGTGTGACAATTGTACTAAATCTCATGTATACAATTGGATTGATTTGGTGCTTTAAGTCCACTTTATGCACAGTAAGGCTAATCGGGACTGGACCTACAGTTTAAAGTGGGATCCGAACCACTATGTGCCTCCACCGGGTATCGAACCCGGGACCCCTTGATTACAAGGCGAGGACGCTACCACTGCGCCATCGGAGAGGCTCTCATGTATACAAGGACGATGTCCAGCTTGGAATGCTTTCTGTAATTACTGCTAATGCGAAAGACATTGGAGTAGTAAATGCAGAAAGAAACAAAAGATTAAAGGTAATAAATCTGTGAAAAAGACATCCAGAGCGCACCTACGTTATGGAAATACTGATGAGGAACTTCCAGATAATATAACAGGGCTCACTCTAACTCATCTCAAAGTAGAAGCGCTCAGTCAACACTCTGTATTAGCTAGTTGAACTGAACGTTTGGTAACTTCACCGCAAAGTTCTGCAAGCAATGTATTTTCTTCTGAAAATTACACAATTAGCTTCTCTATAAATTCACGGGTTATCAAATGTGAGATAGATACTGGTTCAGCTATTACAGTTTTCAATGTACGATATTTCGAACAACAGTTTCCGAAATGTATAATTTCTGCTACTACTATCAGACTAAAAAGAGTCAACGATGGATATGTACAAGTTGTGGGACAATCTACAGTTATACTTGACTTAAATAATTAACAGTTTCCATTACCTGTAATCTTATGCAAAGAGCCGTTAACATATCCACTCATAGGAAGATCGTGGTTAGACGTAATCAATCCTTCCTGGAGAAGGTTATTACTTACCAACAACATTTTACTTTCTTGTAATACATCAATTTCGACGGCAGATTCGCTGAAACAAAAAATTGCTTCATCATACAGCAAAGTTTTCGATGGAGATTTATCGAAACCTGTTACTCCCTTCTTGATAGATATACCACTAAGGCGCAGTGCTTCTCCCTTATACTTCTCTCTTATGGTATAAGAGAACGAGTACATCAGAGCATTCAAGATTTAGTAAAAGTTTGTCTTTGGGAACCGATAGTTTATTCAGATTGGACATCGCCATTGGTAGTGGTGACGAAGAAAGATGGAACATTACGACTTTCCATTGATTTTTCGGGTGCTGTAAACAAAATGACGGAAAATGTGAAATTTCCCATTTCGAAACCCGAGGATATTTTCACTCGTCTAGCAGGTTGCCGTTATTTCTCAGTGGTCGATCTACAGATGTCTTACGGTCAGCTAGCTGTCAGAACTGTCTGAGCAAGCACAGAAGATAACTGCAGTCAATATTCCTTGGGGTCTTTTTTAGATCTAAGCGCCTTACCTTGGGGATAAACATCAGTGTTGATCTGTTCCAGATGGTGTTGGCCAAGATCTTAGGCGAGTCTCACCTGGTGTAACATTCTATTTTGATGAACGTCATAATAGGAGGGAAGACTCTGGGAGAATGTTTCACACGAACATGTGAAGTACTTGAGCGTCTTGCAAAACACAACGTTAAAGCTAGTGCTAGCAAGAGTTAATTGCTGTCATCAAGTATCGAGTATTTGGGATATAAAATCGATGGTAATGGGTAGAGCCCGGAAGTTTGGCAAAATACCTCTTTTTATTTAGTGCATATATTGATAAAATGTTTCCGGATATACGTTTTTTATGTTGTTTCGAATGTTTTAGAAGCCTTTTCATTTTGCCTATTTTGCCTATTTGGGACGCCACTGCCTATTTTTAATTATAATGCCTTTTTCTGCCTTTTTCAATGAAATTTGACCATTTCTTTAAAAAAAAATGTTGGCATTTATTTTTCTTCCGTTTATTACGTGAATATTTTTCGCCTTATTTAAGTAATATTGAACTCACGCATGTTTCAACATTGCTGAAGGAGAAAAGTGTGAGAAAAAAGTATTTCATGCTGAGTTAGTATTGCCTTTCGGTTAACATTTCCTTGTGAATGATTGACTGCTGAAGAGGAGAGGTTGATTTCGAACACAAAGAAGATATTTCTGAAATCTGCCTCTCGAACCCGAAAATTTCAGTAAGTTACGCCTGAGCTTAGGTTTCCTCCGCAACCAGTTTTGACAAGATGGGGAACCTGGATATCAGCAACTATATATTATGCTAACAACCTTGAAAAAACCAGTGAGGTGATCGGTGCTCATCCAGAAAATGAAGCGGCTTCAATTCGTGAAGTGAAAAACTCCTGTGCTATTCAGAACTGAAGAATGAACTGTCGTTTATTTTTGCACATTATGGTTCATTGCCAGATACAATTACAAAGCTAGAAAAAAGAGGTGAGACTCTTGTAGCATCCATGAAAATCTTCGAGGAATCTATGCAGCAGATGATGGAAGTGCCAGGAGAAAAGTGGTCAGCTGTTGCGGAAAAGTGCAAACGGGTAGTGAGTGCAAACAAGGACTTGAAACAATTGAAAACAATTTGTGATATTCTAATAGATGAAAAAGCTGTTACCAAAATGAGTCCAGCTACATTAGCTTGTTCTATGTATGCTCCAATAACTTCTGTCGAAGTAGAAAGATCATTTTCTATTATGAAAAACATTCTCTCTGACAGACGACTATCAATGAATGTTGAGAACTTAAAAAAACACCTTGTAGTTATGTGCAATCAAGACGGAGAAAATTGAAATGCTCTTCCCAATGTAGATTTTAACATGTTGCCAGAAAGTATATATAAAAGTAAGCGACATCCAAATGTGCCATTTTTTCGGTTTATTTTGCCTTTTTTTCATTTTAGTGCCTATTTTCTACATTATAAATGCCTTTTTGCCTGCCTATTTTAACGAAAATAAATGCCTGAACTTCCGGGCTCTAGTAATGGGATACAGCCCTCGGAGAAGAACCTAGAAGCCATTCTGAATTGTCGCCCAACGGAATATAAGAATTCACATGAAGTTCATCCCAAACTTAGCATCGAAGATGCACAACCTACTTGCACTTTTGAAGAAAAATGCACGGTGGGACTGGACTTCGGATTTCCGCCGTGAGTTCACACATATTTTAAATGAGCCACCACATGTCAAACCTATCGTACCCTTTGATCCATCCAAACCGCTAGTGTTAGTCACTGATGGATCTTCTTATGGATGCGGTGCTCAACTCTGCTACAGAATAATTGGTGAATTACGTACCATTTCATGCTCGTCGGCAATATTTACAGATACGGAAAGAAAGTACTCTCAGGTTGAGCGTGAAGCATTGGCAGTTATTCATGGAATCAAGAAGTTCCAAAAATTCCTACTAGGATTACAGTTTGATATTGTCATGGATGCTCGTGCAGTTAAGTTTATATTCTCTCCAGATAGATCTATAACGAAACACACCTCTAACAGGTTAACTCGTTGGCCATTACTGCTGGCTGCGTACAGGATCACATTGTCGCATCCAGTAAAGTACAGCCATGGAAAGTTCGGGGTTGTAACGCTTCCATTGAAAGTGAATGGGATTGTTACAACGCAGAACTGTCCGTGACTGTACAAGTAGCCGATATGTTGAGGCGATTACCTATGCAAGGTGAAACGTCGGTGCCACTAGATGAAGAATACTATTCCTTCTATGGCACAATCGCCGATTCTGCTACTCCAGTATCTGTGGATATGATATCTAAAAGCACTAAACAAGATGCGTTATTATCTACTGTAATTGTGTTTGTTAGTACTGGATGGCCGGAGAGATTGAAAGCAGAACAGACCCAGAGTGGCCTGTCTCCTTATTTCGAGAAGAGGAAACAAATCACATTTGAACAAGGATGTTTATTATGGATGGGCAGATTCATTATCTCATGAAAGCTTCAGAATAAGGTACACCATTGCCTACATGATTGTCATATAGGGATCAACGGGATGAAAGAATTGTGTCACTCTAGATTTTGGTGGCCGAAGATTTCAGCACATATTTCGGAATTCATTGCACGTTGTTCCACGTGCGGAGCAAATGCACCGAAGGTTCGAAGTTGACCGCCATCTACGTGGCCTCCTGCTTCTGCAGTCTCGGGAAGCTGGCCTCGTAGATCATTTCTTTCTCGCGGGACGCAAGTTCCTTATCGTTGTTGATGCATACAGCAAGTGGACAGATGTGTGGCTAGTCTACACCCTAGATACCAATCAGACTGTGCGTTGGATTTTACAGTCATGTGCGCACCTAGGTGTACCTAAAACTATAGTCTCCGATAAAGGTCCGACTTTCACGTAACTAGAATTCCAAGAGTTCTGCCAGAAGTACGGTATTTCTCATGTCACAACTCCACCATGCCATAGTCCCAGTAATGGTCTTGCAGACAGTACGTGCGGACAGTAAAGAATAGTTAAGTAAACTCCTACAGGACGAACCAAACATGAGTGCTTTGGAATTAGATACAGGAATAGCCAACCTTCTTGCTATGCTGCACAACACGCGTCTTGGTGAAGCAGAAAGTTTACCCTCTGCCTCTGTGTTGCGGTACAGACCACGCTTCTGGTGTGCGGATGACACCTTAGCCAAGTTCCTTAAGGGATGTAAACTCATCTCCTTCAAGAATCTTGGGAGACACCGAGAAGATAAACAATCCTAATAAGAATGACGCAGTGTGGGTTCAGTCACCAAGGCACGGAGCTTCAAATCATGTTCCAGGTGTAATAATATGTCCGGTAGCAGGAAGCATCCTATTCAAGGTTCTATTAGAGGAAGGTACTACAAGGATAGTACACCCTAGATGGCTTCGGCGGCGTATGGTACCGAGAACAGACACACTAGCCGACGGAGAGATGACAACACCCCAGATGGAAGATGAAAGCGAGACTGAAGCCACCCCAAATAGTTCTCTTCCAGCCGGATCATCAAGGACTTCAACCCCTCAACCAAGGAGATTGACAAGAGTTCGACATCCACCTGACCGATATGGTTACAGGGTTACCTAATGATTTCTGGTTTAGAAGCATTTCGTATGTCTTTCTTGTTCAGGTCACTAATGTTAAAGTGACCTTATTTTTTCTTGTTCAGGTCACGAATGTTATTCTGACCTTCATTGATTTTTTTAGCTGCTTGGATGAATGTTGTGATTGAGCATTATATACTGCTGGACAAAAAAAAACCGGACACTTGCATTTTTTGTGATAACGCAATGGGTCGATAAAAGCTCTGGTACAAGGGCTAACTAAATGTTGCAGAAACTGAATTAAGTACGAATGCATAAACAAAGTCCGAGCCTATGAATGGTGCATATGGTACTACATGATCTGCCGAACATTCTGTAATATACCTGCGAGCTGTTATTGCAATTCAGATGTCAAATATTAAAGTGTCCGGTTTACATTGTCCAGCAGTATAGTATGCATAATCATGTAACTACGAAGAAGAAGAAGAAGAATATGTTCGATAGTCTGTTTTTGATTACGATAGTTGGATGTTTCGGATTCCTCGGGCGCCATGTTGTACGTATGTTGAAAGTTACTAAACCTCGTTTGTGTTTTTATGTACAGGATGTATTTTATTTCGTCTATCCGTGTTTTCACGTGTACCTAAGCATTCCACAATCACTCGGGAATGTTTCAGACTGTATCTTTATTTCCATACGTGTTGCTAATCATTGGTCTTGGTTTTAGGTGCATATTTAGTCAAACTTCTCGTCATTGTTAGTGAAGATGGTTGTACAGGGTGGTTATAAATTTGAGCACATTTGAAGGATGAATAACAAAAAAAATAAAGTAAAGTACTCACAATTAGTTTTTTGTTTTAATGACAATAACAGTTTTATTTATAACATATGCAACATCTCACCCCTTTAAATAACTTCAGAGGAGCTCTTTTTGTAGGACGTAACACGTATGTGTTTTGAAGCATTTGAGCAGGTATTTTTCTAACTTCACTCATTCGCCTTTTTAGTTCATCATAAAGTTTAATACATCCACAATGTAACTAATTTTCGTTGTGTACAACCTGCCTTTGACAAGCACCCAAAGAAAGAAATCCAGAAATGTTATATCACACATTTGGTTTCATGGAACCAAAGAACGCACATAGCTTTCTCTTGTCAGGTTCCGTACCAATCGCATTTTTTTGGATGGGAGAGGGGCAAGTACTAGGATAAATGTACCAATAATAATAGTAATAATTATGCTAATAATAATAATGTTTATAATAATAATGTTATTAATATAACATTATTATTGATATTGTTATTATTGATTTGCTATATTTTACTTCGCTTTTGTGCCACTTTTTGCTAATTTGAGAAGATGGGGACGAGTGATGATATGATAAAATTGATGAATGGACACTCACAAACATCCATACCCAAGCTGGGATTCGAACCTGGGACCAACATTATTATTATTAGTAGTAGAAGTAGTAGTATTAGTGGTAGTGGTTGTATGAAAGATGTTATTACCCTCATAAATTATGCAAAATGGAGGTAGAAGTTGGTGATATAGTATTTGTGTTCGAACAAACAATTTGAATTAATTTTTTCAACACATTCAATTTCACATTCATAAATTCACTAAATTTCTTTGCTTCTTATCTAAAAGACCGTAAGCAGAACGTATCTTATAATGGAATTTTAACAGAAGAGTTCGCAGTTTTCTCAGGAGTCCCCCAGGGTTCGAATCTCGGACCTCTGTTGTTTTTAATTCTAATCAATGACTTACCAAAGTACCTGTGTGACTCATTCAGACTCCTATACGCGGATGACTTAAAATTCGGTAGGACTATTTGTAATATTGATGACTGGAAATCCTTACAAAATGAAATCAATACAGTAACAAAATGGTGCGAAATAAATGATCTTAATCTGAACATAGAAAAATGCTGCACGATGACATACTCGCGCAACAGAAAGCAAATTGAATTCAATTACAAAATAAATAACACAAAAACTAAAAGGGTTAACGAGATGAGAGATCTAGGAGTTACATTTGATTCAAAACTTACATTTGCAACACATGTTGAAAGGGTCGTAAATGAGGCACACAGGACCCTAGGGTACGCAATTAGAATGAGTAAAGAGTTTATGAACAAAGAAATAATGAAAATAATATTTAACGCTTTAGTCCGAAGCAAAGTAGAATATGCAGCAGAAATATGGGCTCCTCAGGACAAAAAGTACACGCATAAAATAGAAATGCTACAGTCGAAATTCGTAAGGTACGCCACTTATAAAGAAACAGGCATATATCCCCGATACGAATCATACACTTCCCTCTGTAAACACCACAAACTGCCTTCTCTCAGCAAAAGAAGGAAGATGCAATTGCTCTGTTTCTTATACAAAATCATTAACAATAATATTCAAGTGCAACATCTTCTAGAACAAATACACATACGTGTTCCTATCTCCAAGACACGATCCAAAGGGGGTCTCTTTTACTGTAGTAACAGAAGATCGAACATTATAAATAAATCACCTATCAAGAGAATGTGTGAACTGTACAACAGATGCAAAGAAAGGGAACCAAAATTAGATATATTTCACATGCCTATTGGGACATTCAAAAATGTTATTCAAGGAATGGAAGAATAAATATCAACAATGTAAACATAAACGCAATATTTGTAAATATATATTTCTTTCGTAGTTTATACTCAATTACATATATGTACGTACTTTCTAGTGTGTCAATTATTTACAGGTCATTTATTACACACATAATTAATATATTCCTTTAATGTAAATAACTTCTATCCTTGATTTATCCTTGTTTATTTTATTTCCATATTTTATGTAATTTATAATATATTAAATCAGTATCTTATATATATTGTACATGGTGGTAAAGATCTGATATACTAAGTGTAAAGATAAATAAGAAATGTAGAACACTGTAATTGGGCATTCACCTGTTGTGTTTAGTAATAAATAAATAAATAAATAAATAAATAAAAAAGCACACAAAGTATTTTTGAAAGACAGAAAATGCTTCATAAATGCATTCAAACTATTTTTTTTTACATTAGCATGTATAACTATGATGCACGATATATGTTTCACACATATTCAACATGTAGCGACGTGGACACTAAATTGTGTAGGTATTCAAAGTTTCTTTAATACTACAAAGTTTCTTAAATACTAACCAATTCATCCATCTCACAATAAACGAACAGCAAAAATTACATAAATTGTCTCTCAAATGTGCACGCTTCCTTTCCTCCAAACAATTATTGATGCATTTAAAACAAAATGAATTAAGACAAGTCTTATTTGTGCCTGATAGTTTACAATGCATTACAGAGAACAATGACACATAGCGAGCTAAGCGAGCAAGAAAATTTTTGGATCCAAATTTTTTTGCAGGCTGAAATCAATGTTGATTTAATAGGGTGCAATTAATTTCACGGGACGCCAATGCATTATCTCCTTTACAACTTTTGTGCCTCCCCGATGGTGTAGTGCTAACATCGTTGCCTTGTGATCAAAGGGTCCCGAGATCAATACCCGGTGGAGGCACATGGTACAATGATTCGGATCCCACTTTAAACTGTAGGCCCAGTCCCGATTAGCCTTTCTGTGCGTAAATCAATCAATCAATTTTACAACTTATTTTAATTTAGATCGTTCGGTGCCCAGGGTCGACTCCCACCGTTCCCTAGCTACGGTTCAGAACTTGAAAATGGCCGAGATCGAGAATGTGTAGGACCTTCCCCCCACACCCCTAAATGTGCCTTCATAGCATGGTGCTATATACGGGAGCAACTTTACCTTTTAAAGAAAAAAATTAAAGTGTTCCCCTGTGCACAACGCCATGAAAGCGTATAGGGGGTTCGGAGTTAAGGTCACACACTTTCATGATCACGGCCGAAGGTGGGGGGGGGGATGTGATCAGCACCATGCCCCTGGCCGCCTTTAGCCCACAGATCATAGGCGTCGACCCCATGAAAGGGGGGGGCTCGAGCCCCCCCACCAATGTTAACGATGCGATGGCAGAGCCCCCAAATATTTTTTGTTAAGAGGATCTAAGGTATTATTTTGCTTCTCTTGTAAAGTTTACTCTGAATTGTGCCACATGAACTAAACTTTAAATACACATTTGAAATGTTCTAGACCATCAACTTGGGGGGGGGGGGGCTGAGATCGCAAAACCATCAACTTTGGGGGGTCTATAACCGGAGACAGCAAAATACATGACTTATTACTATATACTAAGGATATAATTATGAGTATTGTTAACATTTTTACTAAAAAGAGTTTCTAAATAAGGAGCTGATATGACAATTATACCAGTATGTTGTTTAGTGAATTCTGAACAATTTGAGGTCGTAAACACGACTTTCAGGCAATAATGATAGGCTATGTACGATACCCGAGACCTCCGGATCAAAGCGAGTTGAGTCGACCACCCAACACACTCGGCTACGGAGGCCGGCATAAAACTGTTAGGTTGGCCTCTTAATGTAAATACATACTTTTCAATAAAAATGTTAATTGTTATCTAAAAAACAAATGACCAGACACAAAAGACATAAAAAGACCTTGAAACATTTTCTAAACGTTTTTCATGCTACATTTCTTTTGCATGAGGAATATATGTAATAGCTGCTTAAAAACTGCTATACGAAGACGTAATTTTTATTTTTTAAAAAGGGAGGGAGTGAGTCATTCATTCATTCATTTATTTTACTGATCAGAGGCCCCCCCCCAATAATTTTGACAAGTCAGCGCTGCTGCCCCAGAGTTTCCTTTAGGTACCCACTTTACACGATGCTCGGTGGGCTCCGGAACCGCCTGAAGAGGTGGAAAAATTCCGGTTCTCCCCGCCGGGGATCGAGCCTGTGTCTCTCACATGATAGTCAGACGCCCTAAATGCATTCAATAATTTATAACGACTCTGTATATACATTTATAAAAGGAAATTGCCACGAATGAATATCGCATAAGGGTACTTTCTATCCATGTACCGTAGTACTCACCTGTGTCTGATAGCCCTCAACAATCGTATAGTCATTGAAGTCATCGTGACATTCTTAAGTGTTGAAACCCATCAACGCCCTTTGGTATTTACAAGATGTCTGCCCACGTCAAGCGCATCCGAAGTGAACGATCTGGGCGCGATCCAGGAAATATTTGCCAAGGCTGAGAGAATGCCCTTCCGATCAGGAGCAGCAGATCTCCAATGCGGAGGCCAAGAACGTGACGGAAACTTGGCAACACTGGATGAGCATGGCCGGAGGGAAGGGCGGATCCTGGACCCCCTCCCCTTCCTCTTCGCCACATTACAAGGGAGCAAGAGGGGAAGGGGAGATCAAAGATGCTGGCTGGATTGTTAGATCTTCAGAGGCTCGCTGTAGTTGCTGGACAGGCTCGACGCACGTGTTTTAATAGTGCCAATCCATGGGCGTCCGGAAGGGGGCCACGGCCTTCCCTGGAAAATGAATGTGTACTTAAAAATTATACAATTCACACATAATTTCATTTCAATCACAGTAATTTATGTTAATTATTATAAATTCGTTGAAGAAACATGATAACTTCAGACTGAAACAGTGTTGTTTGAGGGGGCATCATTATTTTGGAGGAAACTATGTGTCCTTTGCCCCCGCTGGAAAAAATTACCTTGCTTGCCACTCCCTGGAAAAAATCCTGCGGACGTCCATGTGCCAATCTATATTTGATTTTCTTTCTTGTACGTCTCCATGCTCACCGCTAAAATATGAAAGCTAGTAGAGGTCTTCAAGATGAACTTGAATTTGTTTTTTCTCATTCAGTCCTCGTTTGGGCAATCGAGCGCTCGGACAACGTTTGGTAGCATGTATGTATGCAAATACGCAGGTCAGATTCATGCTTGCCCTGGCAAGGGGCCGGCCCCCGTGGCGGAGTGGTTAGCACATCGCGCCACGACGGCAGGGGTCCCTGGTTCGATTCTCGGCCTAGGCATGGATATTTGTGAGTGTCCATTCATCAATTTCATCATACCATCACTCATCCCCATCTTCGCAAATTAGCCAAAAGTGGCACAAGAAGCGAAGTAAAATAAAGCAAATCAATCAATCAATATTTTATAGGGAGCTTTCAGACTGAAGTGACAAATGACAGGCGACACGTGCCACTTGCAACATAACCCACAGTAATCAATTGAACATTACGAACCAAACATAGAAGTTCGGACGCGGGGTGGGGCGGGGGAAGGAGGGGAAGTTTTCCCTCGTAATACTCACCTAGAAATTTAGTGTAGAGAAATCTTAAGTATTTTCAAATCGACGAAAGTTCCAATCAACTATGTTTTTTTTTTATCCTATGTAATTGAACTATCTCACTTCGTTCTCCAGCAAATTACTTGCTATTAAGACTCACGCATTTCATTCGTTAGCCTAGTTGTGTTACACGTATGTGGTCGCAGAATGAATTGGTCACACATTGGAAATGAGCTACATTATGTGTAGTTGTTTTGAATCTGCTGTACGAAATCATGTTTATATGTAAATTAGTGTGAACCACAGAGAAGGTAAATATAGGGGGAGGGGACAGAGAACCTTTGGGCCACGGAAGCTGGAGTTCTTCTAATAGAGTGACTTTCGGTGGGTCCAGACACACACTATATACGCCCCTGTTTAGTGTCCATCAATACAATAAGACAGTGAGATGGAATGAAGATTTTCTTTCTCCGATTGAACTTTCATCGAGGCTTTTGCCCCCTTAATCAGAGGGTCTACGCACCAAAGTAACCAAAGTAACGTGGCAAGTTGCAAGTGTAGCTTGCTGCTTACGTGTAGCTCGGTCTGTGCCGTTTCCTCAATAGCGCGCATTGTTCGCGCATGCGCAGTGAATATTTTTCTTTAGACAGAAGAGGCCCGTGTCGTTTCTCACACTCGTCGGTGCGAAACTCTCGTGTCGCTTCTGCCTGAAAACTGCGTTTTCCCCTCCATGCACTCACTTCTCTTCTCAACCGTTGATTGGTCGAGCACCCTAGAGTCACTACTTCGCAGACACTTGTTTCCGTTCGCTTCCTCCACAGATTCCCGAGAAAGAGTGTAGTTGTTTAGAACTAAGTTTTCAAACAACGTGTAATGTAGGGATTGTGAAACAGGATTCGGCGACATCTGCATTTATACAGGGTGGTCCATAAGTCAATTGACACTGGCGGCTATTCACCTCTTCATTGAATAGCGCAGTAGCCACTTGACTGGAGCAGTAAATTATTTGAGGTTAAGTTGTTAGTGAGCGGTAACCTTAAGTACCTACTGCTTCAGTCAATTCTACTTAAGTATGCTAAATGAAGAAGTGAATACATTCTAGTGTCGTGATTTAGGATATTGATTGATTGATTTGTTGTTTTAAGTCCACTTTATGCAAAGTAAGGCTTAATCAGGACTGGACCTACAGTTTAAAGTGCGATCCGAACCACTATGTGCCACCACCATGGACGTCCGCAGGATTTTTTCCAGGGAGGGGGAAGGTAGGTATTATCTTTTCCAGGGGGGCAAACAAGTCACATTTTCCCCAAAAAGTGTGTTGTTTCCTAAAAAACATTACTTAAATTTGATTTATGGTGTTCGTACAATAATTAACACATATTATTGTGGCTAAAATCAAATTTCATTTTCCAGGGGGGCCACGGCCCCCTTGCCCCCTTCAGGACGCCCATGGCCACAACCGGGAATCGAACCCGGGACCCCTTGATTACAAGGCGACGACGCTACCACTGCTCCATCGGAGAGGCCCATGTGGTTTAGGTTATTGTAACCCGCTTGAGGCCCTTTTAGCTAATAGCGATGATGCGGATGCTTGATGGTATGATGAAATCGATGAATGGACACTTCGGGATTCGAACCCGAGACCCCTGGCATCGTATCCCGCTGTGCTAACCATTCAGTCGCGGTAGAAGGCGTGAAGTCCAAAGAAAAAAGTGGTCTGACTTGGTTGTTGGTGGAGTGGGGTTCACTAACATAGCTGGGTCATTCCATGTCAAATCAACCAATGATAAACTATTTTTGAATATTTAGGATTCAGATTATTTAAAAGATTTTTTTTAATTCACTGTACCTATCAAAAGGACAAAAGCTGCCAAATATCGGATTTTTTGGGCTCTTAGTTTTTGAGTTCTTTGACTTTCAAGAAAGCAAAAACAGCCGCAGATGAAAAATTATTTAACCTACACAGCTCAAATTGGTGTCCTTCTCTTCTGTTTTTAATGAGCTTTCATTTGAAATGCTACATGATTGTGATATTTGAATTTTGTAATTTTTAAAAAATTCGAAAAAAATACATTTTTTGTCAACTTGACTGGTACTATCACTATACCAAATATTATCAATTTCTGAGATGTTAAGGATCAGCCCATTAGTGCAGTCACTTTAGACGATTTTTTTTTCGGAAAAAAGGAACTAATTCATAACAAGCTGAAATTTGGTGTGTAGCGTATTTATAGCATTAATAACAACATATCAAAAGCCCCCAGCTGTCACCCATACGGTAAGGCCGCCATACTGAAAATGGCGGACAACGAAATTTTTACAAAATAAGGGAACTCTGCATAATTCAAAACAAGTTGAAATTTGGTGCATAGCTTCTTTATAACATTAATAAAAAGATATGAAAAGGCTCCGACGATCACCCTGCCGCGGATAAATTCAAGTTTTCACTAATAAAGAACTATTTGACAATAGCTTGATACATATCTTTCTTATAACACTAGTAACATCAAATACAACATGTTAAGTTTTCTGCAGATCATTGACAAGGTAGGTAACGGCGCCATATTGGAAGCACGGCGGATAATTTCAATACGTTGCATGAGAATGGAATTGACTTGTGTTGTAACAGAATGGAATTTGGCAAATGTGTTTGGTATGTAAGGTATGTCAACATTCTGTAATATTTGCCGTTTCATAAGGCGGGCTATTGTTTTCTCGTGTCTCGTAACATGACAACGATACAAGCGACGAACTCTTTGATTCAGATATGTCTTTTGTGGTGTGTTACCTACAGGTGTGCATTAAGATAGTGACAATCTGATTTAGTTTGTGAACAGAACGAGACACGTGAAAACAATAGCCCGCCCGATGAGACGGCAAATATTACAGAATGTTGACATACCACCAAACACATTTGCCAAATTCCATTCTGTTACAAGTCAATTCCATTCTCATGCAAAATATTGAAATTATCCGCCGTGCTTCCAATATGGCGCCGTTACCAGTGTTTGGAAGTAACTAGTTACAAGTAACTCAGTTACAAGTAACAGTTACTTTTTGTTAAGAATATGTAAACTGTAACTAGTTACTTTTAAAACCAAGTAGCTGTGACTGTAACAGAGTTACTTCTTACGATAGAAGTAACGTTTTAACAGTTACTTCTACAGTTACTTTGCGCCACTTAAATTGTTATGTAAGTGTCATAAATTATTGGCGATTTAGGACTCAAAGTGAGCCGGAATTTAGTTTCTGCTGTGATATAAAAGCCCATTCTTTGATATATTAATTCTTGCAAACAATATATGAAGAGGAAAAAGAGGATGCCAGGGACGTGGTACTCATCACATCATTACTAAATTTGTCTCCTGTCCGTGGACAGTCGGTAAGCTCCAGCCAGGTGCTAGTAATTTCAAGGTTTATCGTATGTTTCATCTTTCGTTTGGTAGACCTAAATTCCAAAGTGATGTATACGCCTCGGAAGAGGGGTGGATTTCCCAGAAGCGGGAAGATAAGCCTCTAGGAGGAAAATTCCTTCCTATTGGTGACAGTTTGTCATTGTCAGTTGTGCGCTGTGAAGTGTCTCTTGTTTCTGTAGTTTGCCCCCCTGTAGTGTTCCTCTGTGACCTTATAACTTCCCTCTTCTGTAAGCAGAATCCGATAGTTTTTTCTTTGCTATAATATTGGATTAAGCTGAAAAGGGACGTACTGCAATATTTCAGTGTTTTTACGAAAGAATTCAACGATACTGGTAGAATGAACGAAACTGCAGAAGACGAGAGCTAGCAAATGCGCTTATGAATGGAAAACAATGTAATTGTTTCCACGTGATTTCATTTATCTCAGTTCCTAATAATTTAAAAATGGAAGTAAAAATATTTAAGGTTAGAATTCGCTTGTTTATGACTATTCAGCATTTCTGGACATTTTGAAAAAGTAATATATTTTGGTAAGTGCTATTCGTTTAAGATTTAAATGAGAACCCATTTTATTGCAATAACAGATACGACAGATCTCACCATTATTATTGATACAACAGTGAATTACAACACTCAAGTGGCAAACGAAAGAATCAGGAAGACCCTAACGATCATTCTCGCTTGTTTATGTAATCGTCTCAGAGAGAACTGGCCATTTTCACCTTAATTGATAACGCACAATTATAGGCTACTACATTATATTTTTTTATTATTTTCTGGTTCATAAACACTTGAAATTGTACAACAAATGTATTTCTCTCGGACACGCCCTTTATGCGAAACAGACCTTCCTTCTAAGAATATATTCTACGTGAGTGATATCTCTCTCTCTTGCTATACAATTTCTAGAATCCCACCCCCACTCCAATGTACATTCCTTAAGAACAACAATGGATAATAAATACAAATGTTTAAGTCGTAGTAGCTCAGCTCAACCTCCGTTTCGGAGTGCTTAGCACAACGCACTATAGTCCCGGATTCTAGTTCGTTTCGGACATGGATGTTTGTGTTTGTTCCAGTGAGAATATAGAAAACAGAAAATTGACATACATGAAAACTGAGAAAATGTTAATAACTGGGGATACTACCACATAGGTGTATTCCTTAAAAAGAAAAGAAAAAGAAAAGTCGTTTGGGTGCCTGACCACCATGCGAGAGACCCTGGGTTCGATCTTCGGTGGGGGAGAACGGAGATTTTTTTGGCACCTGTTGAAGGGGCTCCAGGAGGAAACTCTGGTGGGTAAAGGATGCCAGGGACGTGGTACTCATCACATCACCACCACCTTGGGCAATGATCAAGAAAGTGTGGGGCTTTAACTCCACACCCCCTATATGGCTTCATGGTGCAAAGCACAGGAGAGCATTTATTTTGTAATAAATATAAATATACGAAGACTTATATTATGTGCCAGTAACGTAAGTAAAAGACATGTTAGTCTTCACAAAATATTTTATTACAATTAATGATCTATTTGTGTAATTTCAGCTTGTTATGAATTAGGCTATAGTTCTCTTATTTCGTGATCACGGGTGATCACCGGGAACTTTTGGTATGTTGTTATTAATGCTATAAAGACGCTACATACCAAATTTCAGCTTGTTATGAATTTGTTCCTTTATTTTTCCTATTTTGACTGCACTAATTATTGGTTGATTTGACATGTAATGACTCAGAAACAACATAGCCTAACGAAACGATTCTCTCGGTCTATCGACCAGGTGAGATGTGGAAACGATTCCAAGCTTTCGAGAGCTAACGTCACTCTCATCTTCAGGGTAGAAGTGGTAGTAGACCGAGAGAATCGTTTCGTCATTCGTCGCCAGGAAAGCTTCAAGTCTTACTTCAACATAGCCTAACTACAGCCAACCAGCCTAGATATCACGGTATGTAGCAAATCAATTTCGATCTAGGTAATTGTTGATTTTCTTAAAAAAAAAAAGAATGTACATTGTAAGCTACTATAGTCTCAAACGAGACAGGACAGTAACAGTAAAACTTCTTCTCCTCTCAATTTTTAAATCAATAACCCCCCTCCGTTCTCCCTATTCTTAATTCTTTATCGTATTTTCTCCCTATTTTAAATTCGTTATTCATTTCTCCTGAAATCCTCCTGGCAATGTACAGTGACGAACACTACTTAGTTGTAATAATCCCATTAACTTTCAATGAAATCGTTACAGCCTAGAAGTGTCCATGACTGTACAGTCACTGACAATGAAAATGGGACACCTAGATCCTGAAATATTTGGTTCAATGGCAACTTCCACCACCGCCGTGGAGTTAGGCAACATACATAACGCCTTGCAGGGAGCGAGTATTTCAGGATCTAGGTTTCCCACTCTTATTGCCGCTGACTGTACATAAAGCAAGTAATGCCCTCGGTCGCCAAGTCACTTATATTGTCATCACTCATTTTCATCGTCGCGACTAGCAAAAAAGTGGCAGAAAACGTAAAATAACAATAATACAAATAAAAAACGAATAATTTAAGAATCGTCCTGTTCTGTTATTTCATAAAGAAAGAGTAAAGACTACATATTTTTCACAAATTAGCCCACTTCCTCCACTTACAACAAACGTCCATCTCAAGATATTGAACCCGCCCTTGCTTCGTACCTAGTACAATGATCATGATGATGATAGAAATAGAATAAGCGGATAATGGCACTAGAAAACTGTGTAGGATGAAGATAAATAATGAAATAACACGAGTAGAAAAAATGAGAAGTAATCAAAGGATAAAAAATGTAAGGAAAGGTTTATGGGCAAGAATATAATATTATTGCAATGAAATTAAAAATATATTAAAAAAGACAGACCGGAAAACGGAATGTAAAACATTTAGAGATGTGTGAATTAGTGAACAGACACATTTCAAAATAGGTTTATTGATTTGGTTTCATTTACTTCACTTTTCTGCCAGTTTTAGCTAAGGCGCAAAGATCAGGATGAGTGATGATAAGATGAAGTTGATGAAGGGACGCTCGCAAAGAACGCACATGCCCAGGCAGGGAATCGAACCAGCGATCCCTGGCGTCACAGCGCGCTGTGGTAACCAATGCGTCACAGAGGTCGGCAAATTGCTTATCAAGTAGCTCCTCAATTGTCCTCACGATGCTCTGTTAAAACAGAAATTAATGTGAATATTATAATTGCATCAATACGTGCGTATTACAGTTTTCAGGCATTTCAATATACTCCAATATAATTTTGGTAACAATTAGGAATTAGTCAGATAACCCATGCTTCACTCCCGTTTAAGGTATATTAATAATAAATAAGGATATTAGTAAGAAAGAACCAGTGTTGCAACTGGGAACGTAAATTATTACTAAAAATTGGGCCTCCCCAATGGCGCAGTGGTAGCGTCGTTGCCTTGTAATCAAGGGGTCTCGGGTTCGATACCCGGTGGATTCACATAGTGGCTCGGATCCAACTTTAAACTGTAGGTCCAGTCCCGATTAGCCTTACTGTGCATAAAATGGACTTAAACACCAAATCAATCAATCAGTTACTAAAACTTTTGTGATGCAATCAATCAATACATTACTGAATCTGCGAAAATATGTTGTAGCACAAACTTGTCACACTTTTGTTAATTACCTTCTTCAAGAATTTAAATTTTAAGGTTGACATTTTATGACAAAATGAGTAGAACAGACATAGGCTGCATTATGCATGTTAATATAAATTAGTACATCTTTTGATTGTTATGTAACAGCAGCGCTCGGAATAATTATTAATCTTTCAGCTGCCCATGCAAAGGAACAGCTTTCACTGCCATCGCGCGGTGATTTGAGGAACTACTTTGCTGTTTCCGCACCACGCCCATATGCTGTAAACAGTGCAAGAAGCTGCAGTTGTCTGAGTTTACCACTTGTCTTATGTTGCTCTACCGGTCGGGAAATACGACGGAAAAAAAGGGCACATAACAACAGTCCCCAAGCGTTTTGTGGGTTGCAACACAGGATAATAGCAATTCAGTGTGTCACTTTATTTCACCCGCCATTCGGACTATATATAGGGTGCCCCCCAAAAAAAACCACTGATTTAATTTCGGGGCTATGCAAATTTGTATATGTTACCAGCTTACCAGTTAGTAAACTAAATTATTGCTTGGCAGTTCTAAGCAGTGATCGGAACGCTACATTTTAAAAGTAACTTCGCTACAGCTACAGCTACTCTTCCAAAATGTAGCTTCGCTACAGCTACAACTGCATTTACTAAAAAGTAGCTCGCTACGCTACTCCTGTTCGCTACTCGCTACTTCGCTACCTTTTGCGCTACTTCTGCATAAAAAAATGAAAACAACGATATGGGTATTAAAAAAATCCCCTACTACTGGTAAATAGATTCTGTTATTTGTTATCATGATTCCAGTCATTCGATAATTTTGATACCAATGTTACTTCAGTTACTTATTTTTACAATAGTTTTTGAGAATACCATACCTATGCAAGTGGCATATCAATTCAAATTTGATATATGAATATTGCAATTAGGGTGTTACCCAAATTAATTATTACAACTATACACAAATAAAATTTGGTAGGATTACGTATTTATGTTCACATCAACATATTTTTCTTGAGAATAAATATTTCATTTTTTATAGACTGATATGAAGTCAGCATTTTGAATGAAAAGTACCTGGAGTACCTTGACTACAAAAGGGGCCCCAGGTTTGATACCCAGCGGAGGCACATAGTGGTTAGGATCCGGTCTCGATCAGATTATCTATGCATAAAATGGACTCAAAACAAAAACTAGGAAAGATGCCAAGTTGGGAGGATGGGATCCTCCTGCTCCTATTCCCCACACTGCTCATCATTCATCATTCTTCCTCGTTCTCACAATTAGCCGAAAGTGGTAGAAAGCAACTATAGATAAGAGAATAATTAAATAAACCATTCATCCTCATTGTCATGATTGAGAGAAGTGGAAGAATAGATGAGGAGGTAAACAGAAGAGGACAAATGAATGGTGGTGGACTATATCAAAGCGTTCGAAGAATAATATGGAATAGGGATGTACCTATGAAATGCAAGAAGGTAATATGTAACATACTATGTGCCAATAATTACGTATGGAGCAGAGACTTGGACAATGACATAGAAATACAAGGAAAAGATGCAGGCAGTGGAGATTAAATTTCTAAGGAGTCTTTTGAGGAAGATTAGAAGGGGTGGACTAAGAAATGAGGAGATCCGACAGACAAGGGATGTAGTGAAGCTTCAGGACAGGATAGATCAGGCACAGATGAGATGGTTCGGACACATGAAGAGGATGGATGCAGAAAGACTACCAGTAAGAGCTTACAATGCACAAGGAGTGGGAATAAGGCCAAGGGGGAGACCAAGATGTCGGTGGAAAGAGCAGATAGTGGAGAGTGTTAGGAGACAAGATTGGAACACCTTGGGAAGAGAGGAGTTGTGAAAGACCAGGAAAAAATGGAGAGGCTTGACTTCTATGCCGACCCAGCCAGAGGCAGGAAACAGCGAAGAATGATGATGATGATGTCGTGATTAGCAAAAGTTACAGAAAAGTGACGCAAAAATAGGAGAAATACATAAATTTGAAAACTATGTATGTTAATTAAAGAAAATTGTCGTTTCTGCAGGAAAGCCAATAACTCGTACATACTTTTTGCAATATGATAAAATTATTGAGGAAAGTGTCGTATAAACCTGAGTGTTCTAAACGTATTGTAATTTTAAAATTTGTGAACAAATACTATCTCGAAAATAATTGTAATTCCAGAAACTCTATCATTCTTGTAATAATAATTTCTTGCTGGTGAGATCCTATATACTGACGATGATCAATGCTGTTAACGTACTGAGCCATTTATTGCTGGCACTATTCCCTTGTCAGTGCAGTGGATATTCCATTGCTCGTTTTTGCACTGCAAGTTGTGTCTTACACAGCAATTAATGACATTTTGGTGTCACTTACACCATGAATATCCACAGGATTTGTTCCGGGGGTGACGCAAACGAGGCAATTTTTTCAGTGGTGTAGCAAACGAGGGAAAATAGCGATGCAGCTAAAAAAACGTAGCTGTTAGCAGGAATATATTCATATATGTCAGTTAGTTATCTGGATATCTGAATTCTTCAGATACTAATTAAATAAATTACGCAGATATCTATAATCTACAATCTAGATAATCTGTATCTCCATGTAATAGACTGTCTTTATGAACCTCCTGCAAAATTAAGGGTTATTGTCGATTTTTATGATGCTGTTGCCACATTCAAAATTCACCTCAAAATACGTCCTCAAAATGCCGAGAAAAAAATGTAGCTGTAGCGAAATTTTCGCTACAACTACAGGAATTTTGTAGCTTCGCTACCGCTACAACTACAATTTTCAAAATGTAGCGTCGCTACAGCTACAGCTACAATTTTTGTAGCTAGCTACAGTAGCGACGCTACAAGTAGCTCGCTACTTCTGACCACTGGTTCTAAGTACCGTAAAACAGCGGTTCTTACCTAGGACATTAAATCTTATGGTGACGGAGAAACAGGTAGCCGAGATCGAGAATGCTTGGCGCCCTACTCCCACATCCCCTAAATGTGCCTTCATGGCACGGTGCTATGTGAACGGGGCATTTTACCTTTACCTTCAATTCTCCTTGTTTGTCGAGTGGGTGGTAGGAGAGGGATCTGGGGGGCATTCGTTCGCGCTCCCCCTCCCCCCCGGCCTTGCTACTGTCCTGATATTTTAGTGACATACTTCCATAGGCGCCGATTTCATCCGATTTGGGGGGGGGGAACATACGTAACTATTTCTATCCGTCGGCTGCGGGGGGGGGCAGTTTATTCAATATTAAGGACCTAGGAATAAATGTACTTGAGTCAGCCTTTTCAAAATATAAATTAGAATTAAGTAGCTCTGAAAGCACAAACATCGAACTTTTATTAGCTGGACAAAAGATTCATTATATCTTATAAAAATTCAATATGCTGACCAAGGCAGTAATTTTATTTTATTATAAAACGTAAACTAAACGTAACGTTTCAACCTTATAGCAAGGTCTTCTTCAGACTCTGCACCAAGTACAAATGTAACAAGATACAAAAACAGGACGATTTATATACACAAACATTACTCCCCTCCAGACTATAGAGGTGGATGAGGCTAAGCAGATAGGAAGGGAGAAGAGAATAGTAGTGAGAAAATGGAAGGAGGCCAAGGAAATAGAGAAGAAAGGTGAAGAAGACACAATGAACTGGAATGGGGGACTGAAGATAAACAAAGAATGGAAGAAGGTGTTAGAAAGAGTGGAAAGGACAAGAGAGAAAGAGGAGAGAAGAAGGAAGAAGAAGGAAGAAGAATGAAGGATAAAGAGCGTGAGATAAAGAGTCCAACCACTTTCTAGATGGAAGTTAATATTTTTAGCCTTTTAGGTGAAAGTACAGTTGACAAGGGAAAGCCACCTTCTACAATGTTCCAGAACAACTTTCTAATAGTCTGGAGGGGAGTAATGTTTGTGTATATAAATTGTCCTGTTTTTGTATCTTGTTACATTTGTACTTGGTGCAGAGTGTGAAGAAGACCTTGCTATAAGGTTGAAACGTTACGTTTAGTTTATGTTTTATAATAAAATTAAATTACTGCCTTGGTCAGTATATTGAATTTTTATATCATGGAAACAAGGCCTAATGGTATTACTATATTTTAATTACATACGAGGTGTTATCGTAAAGTTTTAATTATCATTCGGAAGTTATTGACCTATGTGAATGAAATTTCTGTGTGCATTATGGTATAAAAATGTTCTTCGTATGCTGTTTATTTTTTTGACAGGTGGCGGTAGATGTCAGTAGCCTACAAGATGGAGAACAGAGGCTCGCAGAGTGACTAATGTCCTGCACTTGAAGGGTTACAGTGCCCGGCAAATGCATGATGAAATGAAGGCTATCTGTGGTGATACTTGTCTGCCATATGACAATGTTGTGTGGTAGATGAGAAATTTCCAAAGTGGCCACATGTCCCTCATAGAGAAGCCAAGATCGACCATCACTCACGGACGATGCGGTTACAGTGATGAAGGTGAAGGAGTGACTCTCCACACGATCTTTCATGCAACTGGTCTTAATTACGGCAATGTGTGGAAAAAATTACTCACGACGAACTCCACATGTCTAAGATGTCGGCACACTGGGTTCCGTGGTCCGTCTCCTTACCCACAATGCACCCGCTCACTCATCTCAAGCTGCTGCTGTGGAAACAAGGCAATGCGGCCATGAAATATTGCGGCATCCGGCCTATTCTCCTGATCTCGCCCCAAGTCACATTTCTTGTTCCCCGAAATGAAAAATCCATTGCAGGGTCAGCGCTTCGACAACACAAATGATGTCATACAAGAGGTGGAACACTGGTTTTGACGCAATCTGAGGACTTCTACAATAACGGCCTGCGGAAGTCGAGAAACGACGGGAGAAATTTGTGCATCTACAAGGTGACTATGTTGAGATGTCTTGAGGACCACAACTTAAATTAAAGTTTCTGTTTCATGTAGTTCATGTTGATAATTAAAACTTTACAATACTTCCTCGTAATTATACAATCTGATACTATGATACTACATATGTAACTTTTGATTGAAAATGTATTACAGTCTCTATACAATCCTTCATTGTAGTATCTTCACACATGCTGATACACATTCGCACACCCACGGCTCCGAGTTCGATACCCGGTGGAGGCACATATCGGCTCCTACCCCAATAGGTCCAGTCCCGATCAGCCTATCTGTGCATAAAGTGGACTTAAAACAAAAACTCAAACTTAGCTTAAAATTCATACACTCTTCATCCACATTAATTAAAATTCAATACCTTTCATACAAAAAAAATTGATTGTCTTTCCAGAGGTAGGGAAATATTAAATCTTGAGTGTACTTCCTACACAAGAAATTGTAAAGCTTAATAATTATAATTCTAAAGTTATAGCTTAGTATTTATTTGAAGTATTTATTTGACATTATCCATTGTCTAGTGCATATTTAAAAAATGTTGGAAGTTATACATTGAGCCCCTTGTAGGGAGGGGGTAAATGAAAACTCGAAGGGCCCGGGCCCCTTCGCCCCCCGGTTTCGGCGCCCATGCACACTTCATCATCTTGTGATAAAGGTGTCCTGGATTCGATTCGAAGTACGACTCACTCTAGCTGAAGGCGCCCGCATCATTTTCTCTCGGGGGGGGGGGCGTGCAGTCACAGAAACTTTTATTATTATAATTATTATTATTATTATTACTGCTTTAATTGTTTTCTTTATTGTTATTGTTGTTATCAATATTATTATTACATTAATATTATTATTACTACTGGTACTACTAAGTATGTTTTTTTAAAAAATACATACATTTGTATTTTTCATATTCTGTATATCTATATACAATTTCCATAACTGTATACTTAATATTAAATCATGTAGGAGAAAAAGCTGTTTTTATAGTTAGATAATCAGTGTAAAATAGACTATAAGCTTAAATGTAACCCTATTTCAAATAATTATAATTATAAGTATAATTGTTGTAACTTACGGCCTGTAAGTCACAGAAAACAATATTTTTTGTTATAAAATATCTCTACAATTTCACGATTCGAATTACATTAGGGGAACGGCGTCGGTCCGGCCCTCTTAAGGAAAATATCATATAAAATCTATAAACTAGGAGAAGCATGTAAAATTGTACAATATAATTTTTTGAAGTGTTTGTTTTACATACATACTGCAAAAATATTTTTTATTTGTAAAATAAATGATTAGTGACAATTTTAGTTTATATCTGCATTTATGATAAACTTCTCGGTGTTGGGTGGTATGGACCACAATCTAAAATTGAGAACATTTTTTTTATTTTAGTCACTTAATAGTTTACTTAGTAACACAGTTTTTTTTATTTTTTATTATTATTTATTAAAGCCTACTGCTCACATTATACTAGTGGACTCAGGTTTTCTATAGGCTGGTTCAGGATGCCTCTCCATGAACGCTAAATAAAAATCTTTACCTGCCGTTTTCTTTTCTTTATTTGAAATTGATGTGGCAGTTTCAAACTTTCTGCTAAATCAAAGGAGTTTTTTTAAGAATTCATTTCTCGAGAATGACATTAACCGAGCATCCAAGTTTTTCGTATGCGCGACCAGCTTGTTCTCGTACATTTCATTGAAAGTTGGTGACAAACATTCCATGACAAACGATGCTGCCATCTGTTATCGAACCAATGCTGCAAAATTTCCGTTAGTTACCCCTTAAAACTACCCGGTTGAGATTTCATTTCTACCCATGGTTTAGTTTAAACACTATGGAGTTTTCTGCGTAAAGTAGTTCTTAGGACTGTGCCAATGAACTTTGGGGGGGGGGGGGGGGTCCCACTCAGTGGCTTGTTTGTGACTTCATTTCGGGAGGTAGGTTTTTTTGGGGGTATGACAATTTGTAATGTTACTGGCCAATTATTGGCTGGCGGTTCTAATAGTATTAGAAAATTGGTTCTAACCTAGGCCATTAAATTTTATGATGACATTTACACGTAATTTTTGAAACAGTACATATAGCTATTTACATTCTAGGAAAACTTAAACTAATACACAAAAACAGCTTTCGAACTAGTAATACTGAAAACATGACCAAATTCCTATTGTGAACCTACGTACAAGTCTCTGGTGAACTTGAATGGATGTCAAATATCAGAACTATGCCATGAAAACTTTATTGATAAACAGTCTGCTGTTGGCTCGGTGAATTGTTCCGTTTCAAAATGGTGTTCTTTTTAAATCCACAAGGCTACATTCTCAACAAGGAAATATATCATAACTGGACCATTAATATACACAAATGTTAATAAATGGTAGACTATATGCTTTCAGTTCCTTTGAGGGGGATAAAAACATCCCTCACAGGGATAAAAATAATTGTCTTTTGCCGGGGATAAAATTCTTTGTGAGGGGGATATCCCCGGCATCCCCCCCATTAATTCGCACACTGGATTTAAGGCTCACTCAACCTCTCTTAGGCTTGAAAAAACGAGATTTTTAAAGCAATGCGATAGTAACGCACTGCGAGTTACATCACACAGATGTCGTCTGTATCGCACACCTTGGTGTCTATAATACAGTAGACGTACAGTCAACGGCAAAGATATTGGTAGGCAAATTGTCCATCGCTATTTTCATTACTTTTTTATTCTACATGCTATATTGTTTTAAGGAATGCAATTATGTTGGTTCGAAACAGGCATTGCCCTCTGCTTATTGACGTCATTGCTTCAATTCATTAGTGACCAATTCCGAAATGAACCGTGGGTATTCGAAATAATTCGAAACTCAATGCGGAATCGCGTACAGTAATGCATCCAGATTCAAGGACGACACTTTGAACACCTCCTTTAACAGGTACGAGTGTACAGTAATTGTAACAGACTAACGTTTGTTAAAGTAAGTAGAATGTTCAATAAAAGCAATGAGATCTCCAATGACTTTTGTTACTATATTATTAGCATTTTACCAACTACGATGACGTTTACAAACAATACAGTCAGTGGCGGCTTGTAACCAAACATTCGCAATTATCTCGAAAACGGCTCGTTTGCAGACCCATGTTTACTGAGACTTTTTGCTTTTATTATTGTGTACTTTCAACTGTGTCAGTTTGCGCTATTACTTATGATACACCCTATATAAGGACATACATTACATAAATTATAACTTTAATAATTTGTCATGAAGTTGTGTGACTTACACCATTGTGTACTGTAATTTATTTAATAAATTAGATAATAATTAATGTACATATTTACAGTTGCATATGTAACTAGTAATGCAAATAATACATATATAATAACTACAAATAAAAAATCTAAATTAATATAACAGCATAAAATTTCAAGACTCATGAGCTTTCAGCTGCTATATAATGGCGTACCCAGGATGGTCGATGAGCCCCATCATCACATTGTGTAATACAGATCGAATGAAAATAATGTTGGACAATTGGCCTACTGTTTCTTTT
Source organism: Lepisma saccharinum (assembly GCF_977018435.1). Lineage (NCBI taxonomy): Eukaryota > Metazoa > Arthropoda > Insecta > Zygentoma > Lepismatidae > Lepisma > Lepisma saccharinum. The sequence continues at coordinate 46,304,898 of NC_139250.1, read as the reverse complement.
GCCGTTGGGTGTACAAAACCAACAAACATGTTCGGTACAGTACAAGAATGAGGGCCCATTACACTGCACAAAGACCCCTTGAAGAGCTTATTTGGTACTGCGATCACTAAGCAATCTTTATTTTGCCATTTGCAATTTTGTATATTTTTCAAATGTAGAGTTTAAAAGCTATGAAAGTGTACGAGTCTTGAAATATATTATATATTATTAATATATTTTTGAAAAAGTCTAATTATTATTATTATTATCATCATCGTTATCATCCGTTATCTATTTAAAGGACAAAGCAGCAATATTTTTTTCCAAAAACCGTCAATAGACTAATGCATTCCTTTATTTTGGACGTAACAGCTTTTATGCCGTTTTTTGTCCATTACAATATATAAAATATACATAATTGTTTTACATTAAAATTACCAGTCTTCCCCCCACCCTATTTTATAGATATTAGATTTAAAAGAAAAGAGAACACTTTGCCTTTTACAATTGTATGTTACACTTTCTTTAAAATGTTAACAAACAATAACCCATCCGCACATCTGAATTGACAACCAAACTTGACAGATCTATTGAAAATTGAACATTTAGATTATATAAAGTTTTATACAAGATATTTCTCTCTCAATTATATTTTGGGCATTCCAGTATAATATGTTCCGCGTCTTCACTTTCCCAGCCACATTCACATCTCTTATTGTTCGTTATTCCAATTCTGGATAAATGTTTCCTAGTACACAATGATCCGATCTCAGTGTATTAATTAATACAATTACATTTGTTCTACAGTGTCTCTCAAAAGTTTTAGGACAACGACATTTTAAACTAGGCAACCCAATATACACAAGGCGTTGGTGGGTTGCGTGTAGAGTTAGGCTCAATTTCAGGGTTGCCACATGCACAATAAATATTTATAAAATACGCGAAAGAAATAAAAACCAGTATTAGTGTATAAATGTATTAAAAATATCACTATTATATCGCAAGTGACAAAATTCTTTCTGAAAGAAAAAGAATAGGTTTTCTAGTATATCATCGCTGATGAGTCTACAGAAAGGAAAAGAGGGGAGAGGTGACAAGACAGGAGAAAGGAAAAAAGGTGAGAGAAAACGAGAGGTGATAAAATACAGGAGAAGGAGAAAGAGGAAGGAGAAGAGGAAAGGTAGAGGAGAGAAGAAAGAGAGGATAGACGAGGAGAGGAGATGTAGTGAGGAGAATAGAAAAAGATTCTAGGAGAGTTGAGGAAAATGGAGCAAAGAAGAGAAAAGAGAAAGAAAAGGAGATGAGATAAGAGTGGAGAGTAGAGTAAAGGAGAGAAAAAGAGAAGAACGAAAAGAAGAGGAGAAAAGTGCGTGGAGTCGGAAATCTAAGACAGGAAAGGAGATAGGAGGAGTGGACATGAGTGGGATGGAGATAAGATGCGAGAAAAGTAGGGAAGGCGATATGAGATAAAAGCAGAGCAGAAAGAGGGGAGAGAAGAAGGAGAAGAGAAGAACAGAAGGGACTGAAGAGAAGAGGTAGTTGCAGAAAATATCGTCTCAGCGTCAAGAATTGATGCATTGGTCAAATTATCGACATGAAACATTCAATAACATTTTGAAATGTATTGGAAAATGTATTAGATCGGTGCGAAATGCCTTTTTGGCTTAGTTCAGAGCAAGGTAAAATCTTCCATGTAAGTTCTTTCATTTTACCTGCTATTATACCACTAAAAACATGAATGTAATTTTAGTATTTATAAGAATTATCCAATTTTTGTCCACTTCTCGGTTCGTCGAAATGGAGATTTTGTAATTTAATATTTCCCCTCCCCCCATCGTTAATTCCAAACTGAATCATCCGTTTCAGGCGGCGTGGACAATGAACACAATGGGATAGGTCTAAAACTTACGAAAATTTTCTGCCACCGGAAGGGTTTGAACCTACGACCATCAGATTGACAGTCCTGAACGATAAACACTACCCTACAAGCTCTCGCTCCTTAAAGTAAGTAGAAGTAGCTGACCAATGTGAAATGTAGATGCAACTCTCCTCCTACATACGACGTGCAAACAATACTTGTTTGTAAGAAAGAAAACGAAGGTAGTACGCCTCGGCGAAAACATTTAGTGGAGAATTGCACATGATGAGAACTTTTCATTCCATATTTGCGGAGGTATCCTTGCAATGAACTCGAGTGGGAAAAGGGGTAAAATTAGTATGTCCTGAATTGCCACAAATATAAATACTTATTTCATTAATATTTGTCAATGTCTTTGAAGCAGTATACAATTATCGTTAGAGTATCATAATTCACGATCTTATACATGAAAATATCCCTCATCACTCATCAGTATGGAAATTGCCTGTAATATTAATATGTGATTTAACCCAAGTAAACTCAATGGTTTTTTTCCAGTTTTTTGTATTGTTTGGAGTAATTGAATGCAATTTATAATATAAGGGGATAATTTGTAAAGATTTTTTTAAAGAGGATTTAAGCGCCTGTAATACACTTCGCGAGTCGGTCAGTATTAGGAACTTTCTCAAATTTATTTTTTGAACATATATTAAAGCTTGGTAAATTGCGTAAGATTCCGCCGTAAATATTGAACAGTCTTGTGGTAGCCGAAATAATAGATCCGTTTCCTGTTGTGAATCATACACTGCACATCCAACTCCTGACTCATGATTGATTAAGTTGGTGTTTTAAGTCCACTTTATGCACATTAAGGCTAATTGGGACTGGACCTACAGTTTAAAGTGGGATCCGAATCACTGTGTGCCTCCACCGCAATTCCTGACTTACTTTTAGTAGATCCATCTGTGTATATGAAATAAAAACTTATCCCTGTGGTGTATGAATATTTGTTATCCCTGTAGCACAGGTTTTCCCATCATTGTTGTAACGATTAAAATATTGTTTAAATAATGAAAGAAAACAATTTAAAATTAATATTGGTGCAGAATAACCAACTCTGATATATGCAATACAATGCAGGGTATCTCTACAGGTAATACCAGATGAATCATCTCATTAAATTAATCTGTAGGTTTATGTTTTCCAGGTTTTCTAACGCCCATTACTTAATTTTATAGTTATACTTTTTTCATGTGTAGTTACATTTCTTAACATAGAATATTAGAATGGTCACTTAATATTAATCTTCTTCTTTCTCTACCCCTTATGCCATTACAGCGTCGGGGATGCCTCAATCCACTGTTTCCATTCTTCTCTCTTCTTGGCAATCTTCTTTATTTCTTGGAGTGGCTTCCCTCTTTTCCTTCCTAATTCTTCCACCATATCCTCATACGTCTTCCTTCGTCTGCCTCTCGGTCTTCTTCCTTCTTTTCTTGCCTCCAAGAACTGCTGGGGTTTCCTTTCCTCTTCCATCCTGGTTAAGTGGCCACACCATTTCATCTGTCTTTTCATTAGATGGTTTTCAATTGATGTTTGTTCCAGTTCTTCCTTTATCCTTTCATTTCTTACTCTATCTCTTTGTGTTTTGCCTACTATCTTTCGGTAGCACTTCATTTCTACACTTGTTATCTTACTAATTTCCTTTCCTTTCGTTGGCCAGCTCTCACATCCATACAATAGTATTGGCTCTATTACTGATATATATATATCTATTTGTAGTTTGGCTCTCTTTCCTATTTCTCGTTTCCCAAACATTGTCTGGTTCAATTGATAATATACTTTATTTGCTTTTCGGACATGATTTGAGACTTCTGGCTCTATTTTTCCATTTTGATGAAGTATTGTTCCAAGGTATTCATAACTTGGGACCTGTTCGAGATGATTTCCATTACAGTTTATGTTTAGGTTTCCTACTTGATCTTCTGTTCTGCTCATCTTCATTACTTTACTCTTACTTTCATTAACCATCATTCCTTTTCCTTTAATGTTTCTGTCCATTCTAGTACCGCTCTTTGTAACTTTCTCTCTGTATTTGCAATGAGTACTATATCGTCTGCATACACCAATGTTTGACAATACACTGGCCTCATTCTCCACATTCCTACCTTGGTTTTCTCTGTTCTTCGTTTACTTATCACTTCATCCATTACTGTTATAAAGAGTAATGGGCTCAAACTGTCGCCTTGTTTTACTGCTCTATCCATCGTAAAGGTTTGTGATGTGTCGCTGTTCAGTGGAACAACTCCTTCTACTTTCTCATACATCGACTTTACTGCTCTGAATAGTCTTGGTGGGACCTTCCTCCTTTTTAGCAGTTCCCATATCACCTTCAGTGGTATCATGTCGAAGGCAGCTTTCAAATCGAGGAATGCCAGGTTTGCTTCTTTTCCTCTGCTCAAAAATCTGTTCGATATGGTCTTTTGTCTGTCTCCCTGGGCGGAATGCCGCTTGTTCCTCTTCGAAGTCTGGTTGTAGACAATCTCGCAATCGTCTTTCCACTTAATATTAATATCATGTTAAACGGAATAGTTTCAGCTTTCAGGTTCATTCAAAATCTAAAAACTGATATTTTTATTTACATTTTATACATTTCAACTCCTTTAAAGTTAGTGTTTTTTGTGATTTTCAAATTGACATTATACAACTTCATGCGACTAATGTTAGTTTCTAGTTTTTTTTTAAACGCATTAGAAGGGGCCAAGGCACACCTGCCCCCCCACCTCCTCCAGTTCGCATGCTTATGCTTAGATATTTGCTTGTGAAGGACCTTTCAGTTAATCAGTGTTGTGATATTTCTTACGAAAATTTCTTACCAAGGTTAATAATATGGAGGCTTTAAGGTCTGAACCATATTTATCATGTGTTTTCAATGTGGTAGAAACAGCTTCTTTTCTACGCTGAACTCTAATTGTAGAATTTGCATTCGTACACTTCCTGTTTCTTACCTCAGTAGCTCTGCTCTTATGTTTGATGTCACTTTCGGTTTTCATCGCAATAAACTTCTTTATCGGAAACACTTGCGCGTCATCTTCGTTTTCGGTAGCAGCGAAGTACTTTCAGGGTTCTTATCATATACATGTCTTGTAGACGACATTTTATATGTGCAATTTTCTGAGACGCGCTTAAGAAACACTGTGAAAAGTATCACACATTAGTTTTCTTATTTTCAGTCGAAGAGGCAATCTGTTTGTAGAAAATATAAAGTATAAACTACAAAACCCCTTGAAATACGTAACATCCGGAAAGTTGTCCCTTGAAATTTCTCGTTGTGCCTGCGTCAGCCCGGTCACGGGTTCGATCCACAATGGAGGCACAGTTTGCACATTGGTTCGGACATCGGACTCCACTTGACTGTAGGTCAAGTCCCAATTAGCCTATCTGAGCGCAAAGAGGACGAAAATCGAACTTTTGTCTGCGTCAGCAGGAAATTCATGAAACAAATTTACTTCATGCCATAGTTTTTGCTTTCGTTGAGAGGCACAGAACATTCAACAATAATGTAGTAGTAGCACAAATGAACACAAGACGCTCAAACTCAACTAATGGAATTTAATTTTGTTTGCTATTCACCTTACGAAGGCTACAAAACCATATGAAATTGTGTGAACGCTATTTCGTGCAATACCAGTTCGCAACAATTCATGGATATAGTATAGAAGTATAGCGGAAGGCGATGAGTGATCATAGGTGGCAGCATAGACAACAATATTCTATTTGTAAGGAGAAACCACAGAAACTAAATCAAGACGCATGAAACAAAGTAGTTATTTGCGATAAATAGACTTTTATAAGTGCGGCATACATGAACCAAAACTTTCTCCCAAGATTGAAAAAAAAAATCACCAAGAGTCATCATGGTTCAATTATAAAGTTCTCGCCACGAAAACAGTTCAGTCAAGGTCACGCGAATACGTAACAATTTCAACCAACGAAATCAACCGTATACGTAAACGCGCGAAGTGTTGGCTGAGCAGCTTAGAAGAAGTGTGGCAACCCTGGAGGACCAGGGGTGTGGAGGAGGCAAGGGGAATCTCCGACCTTGACTGGACTGTTTTCGTGGCGAGAGCTATAGTCAAAAAGCATAAGGTACGTAAAGCAAGGCAAACAAACCTTTAATAACGAAGCCTTAGCAGTCAACAAATTTATTTCTCAACATTAGATATTCAAATAGTTACATAAAATGTAACAAAGATTTTTTCCCCATATTTAACTCATTGCGTTGTATTTTTGCCACAATTCATAACAAAGCTATAATTATCTCGAAATATTTTTAATCGGTGCCACAGGCAAAAATTGACATGTTTGTCCCAGGATGTGAAATCGACTTAAGAATTTGAACTGGATGTCCTTCTCCCAGAATCTGAAATCGACGTTACAGACTATACTGGAAGTCTTTCTCTCAGGATTTGTAAAATACGTCACAGAGTAAACTAGATATTTTTCAAAATCAATATATTCAAATGTTTAATGGTAACACTGTTAAATTAATGTTAACATTCCAATGCTGACCAAAGCAAAATTTATTGTATAAATATTATGCTCTAAAAACGTAACGTTTCCACCCTCTAACAGGGTCTTCCTCAGACAAAGATTTACACTGAATTTAGTGTGAATCTTTGTCTGAAAAAGACCCTGTTAGAGGGTGGAAACGTTACGTTTTTAGAGCATATTTTTATACAATAAATTTTGCTTTGGTCAGCATTGGAATGTTTTTATTCAAATGTTTGTAATTCGCCTCTTCTGCGTTTTAAATTTCTAAATTTTGTTTTATAGCAACTTTTATTACATAATTTCCACATTTCTATTTCGTTTCCCATCTTGAGCACGCAATTGATTGATGATATTCTGACCATATTTTAAGTAATTGTAACCAGTTTTCAGTACTCTTCAAAACCTGGTGTATTTATTTTTAGGTGATTGAACATTATGTTTTCCTTCACTCGTGTGAAACAATGAAATGACTCGCAAGAATGCAATATATTTTTAAACACTGAGACTGCAGTGATTACTGTTGTTAGTGTTATTTTTCATCTGCTAGAATGTAAGGTTAAAAAATTGGAAACTCCGTAACGTCACATATTTATCAGTATCTACCTTAGTTTTCTGGATACGTGCCTGAGTCAACGCAGCATTTGCTTCAAACTTATTCACAAAATTTTTCAATTATTTCAATTACTGTCCTCACTTGGTCCGTTTCGTGTTTGAATTAACTACACTTATTATTGTATTTTCCTCTCTGCGTTCTGAATATTAAAATAAATACTGAACATAGAACAACGGATTTTATATTAATATTTCGACTATTACTACCTTCCACTGATGATATATTGCCTATAACTTTAAGAAGAACATATAACTAAAATTTCATGATTTATCAATTTAACTGATTTACTACTATTTTTTTAATTCACTAACTCACCTCTAACGTATATGGCGTCATCTCACATTGAGTACCCTAATCGACCAACCTGTATGTATCTACCTTGGTTATATATACACGCGGAGATCTGGCAACATGGCCCTCGGTTGCCATGGCAAACGGTGCTGCCATCTGTTATCGAAAAATTACCACAAAATTGTCTTTAGTACGGCCTTAAAGAAACTCGTGCTACATCATAATCTACAGACTTTACTTTTCAATAAAGTCTCCATTTCCTTGCACGCATTTTCCCCACCTTTCTGGAAGCTTGAAAATACCCTTACGGTAGAACTCCGTTCCAGCTGCTCGCAGACACTGCCACACTGCTTTCTGTACGTCCTCAATCATCTGGTAGCGTTGGTCTTGTAACTGTTCCTTTACAAAACCGAACAGATGATAGTCGGAGAGTGCACTGTCGGGACTTTAGGGAGGGTGAGGCAGAAGTTCCCACCCCATTTTCCAAATTTCCTTCCTGGTGAACTGAGCAGAGTGCAGGCGTGCATTATCGTGTTGAAGGATGATTTTCTTTCCTCGACGTTTATCCCGCAATGCATGACAAAGCTTCTGAAGTGTTTCCATATAACGGCGAGAATTTATGGTTATTCAGGTTCAAGAAATTCAACCAGAATGCACCCCTGTGCTTTCTATTGTTGAATTCCATGAAGGCAGTTCGTGGGTGACTGCTCCGAAGCTGATCTTTGAAGCTCGCGTTTCCTTCTTTAAGATTATTTACCCATCTTCTTACGCTGCTGGCACCCATGCATACATCTCTATACGCACGCTGATGTCTATTCTGGATTTCAGCAGCAGGAATTCCCTCTTTACCAAAGAATTCAATCTCAGCACGTTGTCGCAACGAAACGTCACTGTCAGCCATTTTTAAACAACTGACTGCGCTCATGTGAACAAAGCTAATGACGTCACAGTGCCTCGACGCATTCAGTAAACTCTATATTTTGCGATGATTTACTTTGCGTGTATTGATAGAATCTGATTCTTTAAAAAATTGTTGCCATTACTTTTAGTATACCCCTCGTAGGTAATGTAAATTCTCTACAACGATTTCCTAATTTTAATACAACTGAGAACCACTTGCAATTAGATCCGTGACAAAACTTTAAGATATTACGCCAATTACGTACTTGTCATATGTAAAACATCAATAGAAGTCCACATTTTGGCTCTTCTGTAAAACTTCTTGATTGATTGATTTGGTTTATTTTACTTCGCTTTTTGTGCCACTTTTGACTAATTTGCGAACATGGGAATGAGTGATGATATGATGACATTGATGAATGGACACTCACAAACATCCATGCCCAGGCCTTGATTCGAACCCGGGACCCGTGGCGTCGTAGCGCGATGTACTAACCACTCCGCCACGAGGGCCGTCGTATAAATGCCTGAAAAGTTATTTCCACTATAATTTCCTTTTACATGTTCAACACCCAAGGAAGGAAATCTGCCCCATGGTTGACATTAGACATGTTTTGATACGTCTCATTGCAGACACTGTACAATGTTCAGAATTCTTTACAGGTTAGGGAATATTGTTTTCCGTAGGTCCTTACTCTCTGTCAAATGAAAGTGAGCACCAAACGAGGACCCGTTTTGTGATTTTAACTGAGGGGTTTACTATCTCAACAATCTTCTATAGACGTTTGCCAAGAGCTCCCAAGAATACGTGGTCTGTTCAAGAAAGACCGGACTTTTGCCATCATAGCGCACGAACCATTGTTTGCAGCGCGTTCCTTCAGGTGGTATTCTTTAGCCGCAACCTTCAGAAACACACTGCTCCTTGCCGCATCACGTTACGCTCACCAGTAGCTCGGTTAGAGCCACCGAAGTAAGCACGTGCAGTAACCTCTTGTCGCGTTCGGTTCACAGCAATGAAGATGAAGGACCAGGCGGAGCAGCGTGTTTCTATGAAATGTTACTTTAAACTGGGGAAACATTTACGTGAAACTTGGCACGTACTGTATGAGCCGATTGCAGTGTCATGAGTGGTTTCAGCGTTTCAAAGACGGCAGGACATAGATCGAGGAAGATTCAAGATCGGGACGACCTTCAACGTCAAAAAACGATGAACACATCGATGCTGTTCGGTCCATTATTCGTACAAATCGCCGTTGGACTGCCAGAGAGGTTGCTGATGAAGTCGACATCAGGATCGGGTCATTACAGACAATTTTGAGATATGCTGTGTGCAGAAAAAGGCCTAGCCGTGGAAAAACAAGAGTAGGATGTTGTTCCATGAAAACGCGCCAAGTCACACATCACTGCTTGTCCTCCACTTTTTGACTGCTCATGTGATAACTAGATACCGGATGTTTAGGCACTAAAAACATATAAAATAGGCAGGCAAGTAAGCACTTATAATTTTCAAAATAGGCAGTAAAATAGGCATTAAAATACAAATACGCAATAAAAAATGAAATGAAATTTAACTCAAATAATGAAGAGAGACATACAAAAAGAAATAGGTGTTAAAAAAATATAGAAACATACCTGTACATTCTTTATAGTTGCTTAAATATACCAGGAACTCATCATTAGAGACAGCAGTCCAATATTGTACATAATAAACCACTGCAAACAGGAGTTACGTCAGCCCAAAATTTTCCATTGTATAATGGCTACACACAATAGTCTGACAAAATAAATTGTTGGCTACTTCCAACCAGTACGCAAATTATTTAAATATACACTTTATCACTGCACACAGGGTTATTTCAGTTAAACAATTTACACTATATATTCCACACAGCAGTTCGAACTAAGGAACTGTTTAAATGCATTTCAAGTTTGTACTGTACGGTTTGGCAGTCTCTGAATAAGAAGCACTAATTGTGGTTGCACATCATAACAAGGTATTTCTTCAGGTGATCAACCGACAAGTTATGTCTGCGATCGAACAACACATTTCTTAGAATTGAAAAAGATCTTTTAACCTCCACAAATGTTACCGGAGCATATTTAAAGCAGGCGAGAACATGTGGATCTAACTCAGTTTGTATATTTTCACCTTTCAGAACTTGTTGAATTGCCCTTAATTTGTCCAAGTCCTTATTAGCTGCAATAACTCGCTAACTGTTATTTTTAAATTTCTTGGAAGCATCGGAAACTAATCCTGGGAACAGGAAATTGTATGCACAGAGTTCAGTCATGTCCCAATTTTAAAGAAAATGCCTAAAATAGGCAATACCTGGCATTTATGAAATAATATAGGCAATATCGTATGAAATAGGCAAAATAGGCAAAATTAAATTGCCTTCAAATGAAGCTAATCCCTTTTCCCTGGCCTTCGCAACATTCGTTTTCATCATATCTCTAACAGGAAAGAAGAGGCATTTTGCCTAACATCCGGTCTCTAGTGATAACCGTCGTGCCCTGCCCACCTTACTCTCCAGACTTGGCCCCTGCGGGCTTTTTTCTGTTTCCGTAGTTTTAAAAAAACAACTTAAAAGGACGTCATTTTGCAAGTGTCGACAAAATTCAGCAGAACGCGACAACACAGATGAGAGCTATCCCCAAAAACGCAAGCGTCCGAACTGTGGCAGAAATGATGCGAACACTGTATTGCACGCATGGGAGAATACTTTGAAGGGGGCAAGCAGTGCCGCAATCACAGGGGATCAGGAGGGCCATTGCCCCCGTCAAAACCTTCGATGGAAGTCAATTCTAGGTTGACAGTAAACGTTGATGGCCATAGGTACCTGCAGGGGGACACAGAGAAGCAATTCCGTCATCGATTTCAAATATTATACATTTCGTAAAATTTTCCTACTCACTTCGCTTGCAATCGCTACTTTTCCAACTCTCGTCAAGTTCAGAGACGTAGCTAGGGGGCGGTGAAAGTCAGCTATAGACGCCGAGCGAATGTTGAAGAGAGAATGCCAATCCCCCCCCCCCCACCTTGAAATTATTTGCACCCTACTGAATTAATATTGTTTTCAGTTGCAAAAATTTGATCTAAATAGTTTCTTCCTCGCTTCGCTCCCGTTGTGATTGTTTTCTGTAATGTATTTAAATAATATGTATTGTATATATGTATTGAATATACTTTGAATACGTACACAATTTAGTGTCAGCATGTTGCATATGTATTTTCTTATTTTATGTCGTTCCGTGTTGCATATGTGTAAAACATATCTTGTAGATGAAAGTTACAAAAGAAAGGTGTACAAAAAGAATTTCATCTATTTACTGCCATTCAAAAATACAGTATGTGTGCATGTTTTCCATTATTATTAGCTAATGAGTCATTCCATATGAAATCAACACTGCCCACAACTTGACCAACTGCGATTTTCATGAAATTTGGCGAGTTGAAACTATGCATGGAGCTTAGTAACTATGAAAATGTTTAGTCTCGTGCGTCTTGTAATTGTTAAATTATTCAAGGTCAAAGTAAGCATTAATTTCCCTTTTTGAGCCCGCTTAGCTATATTAAATGTGCTGTAACTCGACTCCTATTTCGCCTAGGAAGCTCACGTAAAGCTTATTGTACAGGAAATTGAACAAGCTTTCCAGTAATATATAACAAGTATATCTTTGGATAAAAATATAATTTTGTCACGTGACCTTGATCTCTGAACTTGAATATCTCAAAACATGTCATAACCAAAAACAGTGGAAATAATATATTTCGTGTCTCATGCCATACTCTAAAACATACCAAAAAATCATTCTGGGACTGCAATGGGATCAGAAGATACAAAATAATATTTGTAACTATGTGACTGATAAAAGCCTCATTACATGAACTATGACGAGTCAAAAGTCTCTCAACACACCCTACAAAATGTAAAGGAGTTATCCTGGTCATGAAAGAAATAGGTTAGGCACAGGGAGATCCCTAGCTTTGTGTGTCAAGCGCAGGTCCGGCATATTCTTGACCGCCATATTGAATTCAACGCAAAAATTTCAAAGGAAAGGTGGTGATGTGATATATAAAATCAGGCTAGAATTTCACGAGAAATTAAGTGACGAAAGTTTTTCCAACGTATATTTAATCAACAAAAACTTATTACTGCATGCTTGTAACCATGTTAGGAAGTCAATCGAGATCACGCTGATCACCATTGCATATGATTTTAATCAGCGATATTCACCAAATAGTTGAATAGCGAAGAATATTGGGAAAAGTGTCTCAAACAATTACGTGACACTTTCTTTGGAATGAAAAATTCTTCAGTGACGAGGCTAATTTTTATGTTCAAGGTGAAGTTAATAAAAAGAATATGCAATTTCTTGGCAAGTCTGTTCTTTTTGAACAGCCCACGTATTATGTAGTAATTGCTGTCCATTAATTTAAACCTTGCATGCAGATCTTATTATTTACCTTGCACGCTTACAATTGAACGTTATTTCTATATATTAAGTGTATCCAATGGAACAGATATCCACACCATCCCAAGTTTTGTTTCTTCGGATTGTAGTCCAGTACTGCCTATTGACAAACCAAAAACAAAATAGGAACGAACAGAAACATATCAGTTTTGCCTACATTTATTGAGCAGAAAAATGTAAGAAAATCTAAGAAAAATGTATTAACGATATAATGTGTATTTTATATGCTGAACTGAATTGTGCTGGAGATCTGTAAGTATTGTGACATTTTCGGATCTTAAGACAATGTTATTGCATTATGAACAAAAGGTGCTCTATTCTATCTCTATGTAGCCTTAAGGTTAAATTCAACTTTTTATTTAAAGAAGTGTCATACAAACCTATAAAGAAAGTCTAATTATACTAAATTTAATAGAGGACATACTTATACTAAACACTCACTAATAAATGATGCCATTAAGAACATAGCAATTCTAAATTTAGATGAGTTATTATTTAAGTATCCTCAAAACTAGACATTTGAATATGGATTCTTGACATAACAACTTTTACATAACCCTGGTCAGATTGCTTGAGGGCTTCCCCGATGGCGCAGCGATAGCGTCGTCGCCTTGTAATCAAGGGTCCCGGTTTCGATACCCGGTGGAGACACATAGTGGTTCGGATGGCACTTCAAACTGTAGGTCCAGTCCCGATTAGTCTTACTGTGCATAAAGTGGACTTAAAACACCAACTCAAACAAAATAAACAAAGATTTTTGCTTGAAGAGGACACGAAGTATATGGCATTCAAAGATGTTTCAATTCAATAGTACCAGTATGTTTGCTCGATACCTGACTTTGAAATCTTGTGTGGAAGATATGGTCTCCATAAAATGCACATGGAATTTAACTTTATGGAGAACTAAAGAAAATATCATAAATGGAGTGCCCAATGAATACGAGTAGTACATCTGCAAAATGAATTATGTTAAATAATCACAAAACGTATATACATCAACAACATACAGTGTTGGTTTTCATATTCACTAAGTGAGGAATTAGTATTGCTGGTTGGGATGTCATGCGTAACCAGAAAGTGAGAATTCGCACCCTGGATCTACCTTCTGTTCAATTCTACATCAAAAGATAATTTGAGCTTCTCTCCTTAAGTGTTACTGTCACACCACAAGAATAACACACGGAATTGTTAATTCTCAAATGTAAAGTTTCGTGACGAATTTTATAACTTTTTTGGGCAGGTTCTCTTTCCTTAATTATTTTGTGCATATGTCGCATGCGTTTGGGGGGGCTAATGTCGGGTTTTGTGGAGGGTCTTAGTCGCCCTAGCCCCACCTAACTGCGTCCACGCTTCCAACAAACGCGATATAACTGAAGTTGAACTTCAAAGTGCTAAAAACGTAAGTACTGAAAAAATAACGGTTACATTCTGTGCATACGAGCATACCGGTAGTAATTGACTTCCAATTCAGCCTCTGGTTTCGAGTATTTTATTAATGTTTTACGTTATCTTCTTCTTCTTTCTATCTTATAGTTTTTTCGTAGTGTTTTGTGTACTAATCTACATGGGATGTTAATACCCGTGTTCACTGTGCTGTACTAACGTAATGAATATAATAAAATCGTCGATGTTAATCAGACGATTCCCCTAGCAATCAAATAGATACCCACTAATTCATTGATTTGGTCTATCGTATTTCGTTTTTTTATCACGTTTGGTTAACCGCTAAGATACACATATGGATATATATATATATATATATAGCTATGTGTGTGTGTGTGTGTGTGTGTGTGCGCGCAACAGAAAATACAAGTATTATGAAAGGAAGTGTCAAAGCATTTGCTGTTATTTAGTTTCTTCAGTGTTTATATCGCGCGTGTTTAACATCAAAGTAAATATTAATAGTAATTTCGTTCTATCCACGGGTTTTCCAGGAACACCAGATTCACTTCTTTAACTCCTATGTACAGTCAACGCCAAAGATAACAGTAGGCAAATTGTCCATCATTAATTTTATTACTCTTTATTCCATACCCTGCGTTGTTTTAAGGAATAAATTTATCTTGATACAAAGCAGATGTTATCCTCTGCCTAATGACGTTTTTAGTTCAATTCATTAACATCACATTGTGGAAAACGGACAATTTGCCTACTATTTCTTTTGCCGTTGGGTGTACGTGCAGTATCACCTAGAAAGCCACACAGAAGTAGGGGGAAAATCTTGAAGTCAGAAGGAAACTAATTATTTAGGTGGTTCTTTCTTTTCTCTGCAGTGATGGATAAATTACTACGTGTATTGTTTGATGCACACATATTTCAGTACGAACCATAAATATATTATATACTTGTCATAGTTAAAGTTCTGTTAATAGGAGACCAGTGCTTGAAATTAGCAGTTGCAAGTTGCAAAATGTGACTAGAAGTTTTGGTTTTGCCCTTATATAAGATTTTCAAGTCGCCACTTTTGGTAAATACACTTAGATGTTTTGGCATGAACAGAGTGTCTTTTATTTGTTTTCCCAACAGCCACAACCAGAGCCCGTTTCTTTGTTTTCTTTTGTTTCGAAATTGGTAAGTTTTGAGTTTGATTTTGAATTTAAATCTTGAGTCCACTTTAGTGATTGGTTGAATTGTTGTTTTTTAGTCCACTTTATGAACAGAAAGGCTAATCGGGACTGGACCTACAGTTTAAACTGGAATCCGAACCACTGTGCCATGTGCCTCCACCGGGTATCGAACCCGAGACCCCTTGATTACAAGGCAACAACGCTACCACTGCGCTATCGGGGAGGCCCTCCACTTTTATGCACAGATAGGCTAATCGGTACTGGACCTATTTTTAAAGTGGGATGGAAAGCCCTATGTGAATCCACCGGTCGAATTTGGTGATATTGCGAAGTATGGTAAGACATATGTAAAATTGTTTATGTGTGTAACTTCCAAAAAAGAGTAATATTTGTTGGAAATTCCCGCTCTCGTTCAGTTTTTTTTATATACAATGGCATTAAGTAGCGATTAAAATATTATATAATTTACTAATGTCCACTTTTAATTTTGGACATGGCATGTCCATCTCATATGAACATCAAAAGGGAAATTTGAGACAACGTTTGTATAAAATAGTGTTTTTCAAACTACTATACGTTTTAAATAAATTGCAAATCCTATTAACTTAATTGTTGTAGCAATTTAACCCCTACCACATTTTAAAGGAATGTTCATGTCTTTCACACATTAATTCTTTTCTTTTTTAATTGAGGTACAATTGAGGCGTTGCGGTTACGAATGGCGAACTGAATAAACGTACAAGTACATTGTGAGGGAAATGCGTTTCAAGTTGTCAGGCACGGTGCGAACTCCACAAAAACTTGGTAACAGTAGATCGGAATGTTTCATGCGTGATTTTCAAAGTTTTTTTGTGGAGTTCGCACTGTGCTTGACAACTGGAAACGCATTTCCCTCACAATGCATGATTGTTGCAGTAGAATGACAGCACTTCGTTCCTACGCGTCAGAAAAAATTCGATGCGACTGGTGTTATGTTACATCCTGTCGTAGTGGGGCACGAGCGGTTTTATTGTTGAGTCAGCAGAACGTGTCTGATCACGTTGAAGACATCGGAAGTGGTGGGGGAGGGGGTCAATGGATTTGTCACGTTGTTTCTTGATGTATGCTAACCTAACACGTGCGTATGTTTGTGTGTGTGTGTGTGTGTGTGTGTGTGGAGGAAATGCCCGCGAAACCATTGCGTATGATGCAAAGACATGAATAAATGATTTAAAGATGGCGCCGAAGGTGCTGTACCCCGAAAGCTTAGCGGCTAAGGTTATTGCTCTGTAAAACAAGAGGCGTCGAGGGTTCGATTCCTGGTAGAGTCAATATTGATTGATTGATAGATTGAGTTAGATTTTTAAGCCCGTTTTATGCACGGCAAAACTAATCAGGATTGGAGCTACAGTTGAAAAGTGGTGATTCGGACCACTATGTGCCTCCACCGAGTATCGAACCTGGGACCCCTTGATTACAAGGCGACGATGTCAATATTGAATGGTCTCGATTAGCCTGTGTGTAAATAAAGGCAACAAAATGGTTGAGTTCGAAAATCGAGTTGGGTTAGTGGTTAATGTTGTCATCTGGCAATGAAGAGGTCGCGGGTTCGATTCTCTAGGTAGTTAAATTAGGCCAATTGTTTAGTCCCGTCATTACAGGTCCCCGATTAGTCCATCTGTGCATAAATAGTGTTTGAATAAAATCAATATGGCAGCCTTGGGTTAGTGGTTAATGTTGTCGCCTGGTAATGAAGAGGTCGCGGGTTCGATTTTCTAGGTAGTTAAATGAGGCCAATTGTTTTGTCCCGCCATTATACGTCCCGATTAGTCCATCTGTGCATAAATAGTATTTGAATAAAATCAATATGGCGGCCGCGTTTTGTGTTTAGCGGCGGCGGCGGCGACGGGGCGCGGCGAAGCGCGGCGTGTGGGTGCTTTTTATTCCGCGAGATGTTTTAACCAAGTGGTTGATTCCCAATGTTGG
The DNA here is from genome assembly GCF_977018435.1 of Lepisma saccharinum. Classification (NCBI taxonomy): domain Eukaryota; kingdom Metazoa; phylum Arthropoda; class Insecta; order Zygentoma; family Lepismatidae; genus Lepisma; species Lepisma saccharinum. The sequence continues at coordinate 46,287,698 of NC_139250.1, read as the reverse complement.
TGAAAATTGGATATTCAATTGTATGTGTTTAAAAGTTCCGATTAGCTTTTTGTGCACAAAGAAAAAATGAACTAATTGGAAATAGGATGTTTATGCTGTAATGAAAAGGTCCCCGGGTTCGATTCACAATGTCAAATTGGCTGATAATGATGTTGTTTTTTTTTTTTAAAAAAAAAAAAGAAGTGTGTTTAGTCCCCATTAGTATTTATGCAGGAACAGATATTAAAAATCAAAACAAAATGGCTGTGACTGGTGTTTAGTATTCGAAAGGTTCCAGGTTCGAGTCCATATGTTGGCAAATTTTTAATTTAATAGTTATAATTTTTTTTTTAGTTTACAGAATTCTTTTCCATATATTGCATTTTGGCGAACATGTCCCCCCCATTGTGGCATTTGGACATGATGGAGATATGCATAGAAATTGTTGTCAAACTGCCTAATAATGATTTTCTGTTTAAATAAAAAAAAGTGTGTTATCAGTCCCGATTAGCACGAACAGATATTCAAAAACAAAACAAAATAGCTGATATTGTTGTTTAGTATTCAAAAGGTTTTTGGGTTCCAATGCTGGCAAATTGCAGAATAACATTGATTTGTTTAAAAAGTGAGTTACTATTCCCGATTATCCTTGATACACAAATAGAAAATGGGTGATTTTGGAGTTTTGCAACCAACAGGGGTCGAGGGTTCGATTTTCACTAGGGGCTAATGTTGGCGTTTTTTACGCAGTCCCGATTAACCGTAATGCATAAAGCTGTTTCAACGAATATCGAACCTGGAACCTTTTGATTACAATGCAAAGATTTTACCACTAATGTATGCTATGTTTTAAAACCAAAAATAAATAATAGTATCGAATTTTTTAAAAGATGCGTTACCACTCTCGATTAGCCATTATGCACAAAGAGATGTGTTTTGAAACCAATGGGGTCGAGGGTTCGATTCCAACTGGGTATGTGTGTTGAGGAAACTAAAGGTCAACAGGCATGGAATGTTTTTACTCGCCATCTCAAAATAAGTTTTTGGGCTTGGTACAGGTAGCTTTTTGTAGAAAGCCCCACAACGGCATCAACGTGGCTACCATCTGTGGGGGCCTCTTTTTTTTTAAGTTGGAGAAGGGCACAAGGCCGCTTGTACCATACAACCTTGCACCGAAGAACCAACTTGTCAACTAGTCACTCACTCCATCATTAAAGTACACAACATAATATCAGATTTGCACTGATAATAAGCAAAGAATTATAGCGGCTGCATAATTATATTTCAATGACAGCAAATGGTTTCAAATGAATGGTTTTCATTTTATTTTTTACTAAGTAACAGATTTGGTAATGAAAAGCTTTAACATTTGCATATAATATGAGATTTCTTTTGGTATACAGTTTGTATGTTGACCAAATCACAGATATACTATTACTAAGGATAGCATTAACTTAATCTAATAAAAATATATTCCAGTGCATTACAAAATTAACTCATTCTGGTTTCTGTTGTTTGAATCCATATGGTAAAGTCTCGAAACTTGATGCACATCTTTTTCTTTTGGTATATACCACCTGAAAAACCCTTATTTCCGGCTTACTAACAACGGAATGTCTTTTTGTGCGTACGATTTTGTTCGAGGTGAGTAAAGTTAAAGAGGAGGTGTTGTTGAGAATAGCATTGGTGAGTGATTAGAAATTGATTGTGCTGCTGTTTTTATGGTTTAGACATATGCCTTTCACCTTGCAAACAGTAGTAACATTAGTATTGTCTGGATTTACTACCTCAAATGCATAACTTTTCGGCCCCCTGGATGAAAATGCTCTGATATAAGCATTTTTCCCATAGAGTTCTAGTTCATTTGTTAACTCCCCTAGGTAGTCTCCAACAGGCAGATCAACATCACCTGGCCTTTGAATATAAATGACACTATCGGTATCATAGTACAATACATTTTCGCCTAATGTATCCAAATATTCATAAAGATCTAATCGTGCATGGGTTGTAGTGTATACTGCAATAACTGCATTTACAGTCGATAATGGAAGTGCAGATTCTTCGAGATATTGCTAGTGAACTATCAACATATCTTCATTTATAGGTATAACTTGATGTACTTCAACATTGGGACTTTCTAATTTATCGAAAATATCCTTAGGATTGTTGATAATACTAACTTGACCAGGGTTTTCTCTCTGTCCAAATTTACCCCAAAATGAATTCAGCATAAGTTTTGCTAAGCTTCGTAATCCAGGATTAGCACATATTCTGTTTTCATCCAACAACACACCCTCCTTTTCAAAATAGTCAGCTATGTATTTTTTTTTTTGGATTCTTCATCAATACACCACAATGGCCAATCTGTGATTTGGTCAACATACAAACTGTATACCAAAAGAAATCTCATATTATATGCAAATGTTAAAGCTTTTCATTACCAAATCTGTTACTTAGTAAAAAATAAAATGAAAACCATTCATTTGAAACCATTTGCTGTCATTGAAATATAATTATGCAGCCGCTATAATTCTTTGCTTATTATCAGTGCAAATCTGATATTATGTTGTGTACTTTAATGATGGAGTGAGTGACTAGTTGACAAGTTGGTTCTTCGGTGCAAGGTTGTATGGTACAAGCGGCCTTGTGCCCTTCTCCAACTTAAAAAAAAAGAGGCCCCCACAGATGGTAGCCACGTTGATGCCGTTGTGGGGCTTTCTACAAAAAGCTACCTGTACCAAGCCCAAAAACTTATTTTGAGATGGCGAGTAAAAACATTCCATGCCTGTTGACCTTTAGTTTCCTCAACACACATATCCAGTTGGAATCGAACCCTCGACCCCATTGGTTTCAAAACACATCTCTTTGTGCATAATGGCTAATCGAGAGTGGTAACGCATCTTTTAAAAAATTCGATACTATTATTTATTTTTGGTTTTAAAACATAGCATACATTAGTGGTAAAATCTTTGCATTGTAATCAAAAGGTTCCAGGTTCGATATTCGTTGAAACAGCTTTATGCATTACGCAGGGACGTAGCTAGGTTGATCAGTTCGGGGGGGCCAAATCTGAAATTTGTTCCTATGTAAATATTTCCAGACAGTAAAGGTAAATAACTCTGTGTGTGTAATGTACACACACACACACATACACACACCACAGAGATATATATATATATATATATATATATATATATATATAAATAATATTATATTACATTATAATATTGCTACATATATAGTGCATTGGTATATTAAACTACTAAGAAGTGTATATAATATACGTATATGTGAATACTGGAGGTCAAATAAAAATTAGAGTTCAACAATTTTCAGGAAGCAAATCAATTTATGTAATTACTATTAAACTATTACTTTACAGTTTTCCTTAATGTATTTTACTTTCTGCTTGTCTCAATGACAACCTCTTCTTTTTTATCGAAACTATATCCCCTGTGGAAGTGCTAAACTGATAAATTGGATCTTTCCTATTCATTCTGGAGGATACCGGGATATTTTTTTCACCTGTTCGAGCGGCTCCGGTGCCCACCCAGCGTCGTACGTATAAAGTGGGTACATGGAGGAAACTCTGGCAGGTAAACGAGGCCAGGGACGTGGTGCTGATTGATCACATCACCTCCACCTTCGGCCGTGATCAAGAAAGTGTGGAGCCCTAACTACACACTCCTATACGCTTTCATGGCATAGCGAAAAGCACAGGGGAGCACATTACTTTTTTCATTACTTGGTATCCAGTACGTCATCATTAACAAATCATATTACATACACGCACACGCACACATATACACAGTTTTTTTGGAGTAACAATTATAACTTGTTACTTACCTTTCATTCTTTCAAACAGGCAATAACAAATACTTTCACGAGTCATCATGTAAGTAAACTGCTACATTTTCTTCGTCCTCTTTCATCTGCCCCTCCTCCCTCCCCAAGCCCTCCTATCTCCTCACTAAAGTTATTGCTTGCTCGAAGGCAGCGAGGTCATTGGACTGTTCTGGTACTTGGCACCCTGGATAGAAGCAAAATCTAGCAGAATGAACAAAATGAATCGAAAAGAAAGGTTTACTGGGAAAGGGACTGAAACAGCAGGGGTACAATAACTCAACCCAGGGATAAGTCTTCCCTGCCATTTGAATGACCGCTGCCTGCAATTTGTCAGGTTCGACACAAAGGGGTCTAGTCATACAGTGACGACCACAGATTAGAAATAGGTCTCGCAGGAACATTTTATGACGTGCAGTTCAGAGAGTATTTGGGACGCAGTGCCGCCTTTGGTTGTCCGCAACCATCTCGCCAACATTTGTTGAACAAGCTTGTTGTATTGTCTTCATTCAAGCTTTGTGCTGGTCTTAGGGCCGCCTGTCAAGATGTTGCTTTCCTGAAGAAAGAAGATCGCGTTTTATTCTAATTTCTGGGCCTTCCCGATGGCGCAATGGTACCGTCGTTCCCTTGTAATTAAGGGGTCCCGGGTTCGATACCAGGTGGAGGCACATAGTGGTTCGGATCCCACTTGAAACTGTAGGTCCAGTCCCGATTAACCTTACTGTGCACAAAGTGGACTTAAAACAACTCAATCAATCAATCAATCTTATTTCTGGCTGTGAATTTAGGCAGGGACGTAATTATAACAATAATAGGACGTTATAAAAACATTAATAATAATAATAATAATAATAATAATAATACTGACGCTTTTAACATTGAAATCATTGTCAAATTTAAATTCTAGCACATTTAGTAGTATTCCAGCGCAAACAGCACTTTAAATTATGCGAGTGATTTGTAACTCTCCTCTAGACACTAACGTGTGCAGGTTTTTTTTTCAGAGGGGAGGGGGAGAGACAGTATAACATATTTCATAATTAATCACTTTTAAGCTTCCTTTTGAAAGTTGTTCAAAGACAGAAATTTCGGGAGAGTTATAGCCGCATCAGCTCCCCCATGTGTACACCAGTGCCTCGAGATGTAGTAGGAAAAATAGATGCGTGCCACTTTTTTTGCGGCAATTCCGAAAATTGCGCACCTCTTAACTTGCACCCTGCATTCTCCCAAAACGACGTTGATGGTTTGTGCAAGTATCATGCACAAAGACACTGAAGTAGGTGTTTTCACACTTGTTTATTTCTGTCTTGAGTTCGTGTTATCAGTAGGCAGCGGGTTTATAATAGCCACAAAGCATGCTACATAGACAGGTAAATTGGCGCCAAAAATGACAAAATTTGACAACTTCAAAAAGCACAAAAATAGGTAGTAAATATCAACTTGTTATTACCTTTCTTTTTCAGTTTCACACCTATTTTTTTTATTCTACGTATATTATATTTTTTTAAATGTTGTGCCGCTTTTCTGTTACTTTTAGTTAATCGCAATGTTGACGATCATGAATGGCAATTAATGAAGGAAAACTCACAAATCGCAATCACAATTATGATATGTAATATGCAGAATATTATTGGCGACTCAAATGTTCTGTTTCTTGTTGTTGTTGTTTTTTAACATTCTTAAGAATAAATTCATGTTTTTGCTTTATATTGCATATTTATTATAACGTTATGTTTACCACGGCGGACCTCCTCGGTGTGGTTTACCACGTTGCCTTGTAACCAAAGAGTGCCAGGTTCAAGTCCCGATGGAGACGCATTGCACGATGGGTCGGAGTCAAATTTAAATTATAAATCCAGTTCCAATGAATCTATTTGAGCATAAAATGGACTTTAAACTATTTTTGATTACGACGACAATGGGATCAGTTATTGTAATAGTGAAAGAAAATAATATCTCCTTCATGATTCAAACCTCGGACTCAGTTTTACAGAAATTGTAATCTCTAGACCAGTGGTTCCCAAAGTGTGCCCTGAGGCGCCCTGGTAGGCGTACGGGGCCGCCGCAAGATGTTCCAATATTTTCACTGAAATTCAGTCATTGATATGATTGTTCCAAATACATGTTCTTATTTAGAACATTTTACATAAAAAATGTTTCGGAATTTGAAATATATGTTTATTTTTTAACTTAAGGAAAGCAACCTATGCACACTAACAGAGCGTTACAAGTGTTAGATAGGGCCTCCCCGGTGGCGTAGTGTTAGAGTCGCCACCTTGTAATAAAGGGGTCACGGGTTCGTTAAACGGTGCAGGCACATAGTGGTTCGGATCCCACTTTAAACTGTAGATCCAGTTCCGATTAGCCTTATTGTGCATGAAATGGACTTAAAACATCAATTCAATCAATCAATCAATCAAAGCAAGTATTAGATAGGCCTACATTCTGATTTGGACACCGTGAAAAAATCTTGAAACACTAACGGCGCGGCGAAACGAAAAAGTTTGGAAATTCCTGCTCTACACCATAAAGATTAGCTTTGTTCCTTCGTTCGTCAATGCTATATATATTTTTTAAAACAATGCAAATATAGGTAAAGATTATTTCTCCGTTGTGTGAGGTATCAGTAGACCGTTAACATCTTCTAGCAATGCCAACAATGCATTAGTGTACATTGTTATTAGCTAGGCTTCCACTCTCCCCGACATCCATTCTAAACAATGGCATTACTTATTTCATTTATTCCAGTGTTCGTGGCGGAGTGGTAAGCGTAAAGGGCTACGGAATCAGATATCCCATGTTCAAACCTCCACCAGCCATTGGTGACTCATTCTGTTTGTCTATGCTCCCATCACCTTTCCATCCGTCCATCATTCATCCATCCACATCGACTTGTAAAAATTAACCTACGAGGTAGGAAAAAAGGTAAAATAGCCAAAATGAAAACCTATTGAATTCTAGCCGCCTCAGTGGCTGAGCACGTTAGCTACCGAATTACGATTTTGTCCCAAATTGATCTAAGTTCGAGTCCGTGAGTTTTTGTATTAAGTCCTCTTCATGCACAGATAGGCCAATCGGGACTGGACGTACAGTTTAAAGTTGGATCCAAACCACTATGTGCGTCCACTAGATATCGAACCCAGGCCAGGACCTCTTAATTATATGGTGACGACATTACCGCTACGCGATGTCCTCGCCTGGAGAGGCAGGCGCTTTTTTTGTTACTGTCCGTGAATTAATTTCTTGTATCACCGTTGCATATCTTTGACATTAGCCAGAAGTGTCAGTAAAGTAATGTAAAATCAGGAAACGAAAATCAAAGTACATCCAGTGTTCAAATTGAAATTTTTAATTTAACTCCTGACCAGGTAAAGAATTTTCCTCTTAAATATTCTCGATCATATTTTGCTATTGCTAAGAATTTGACGTAATCATTTCTTTCAACTTCAAGTAAATATTACATTAATATCAGCATATAAATTGTCAGTTTCTGTACTGAATTTTACATTAAAATTAATACTGTTGTTGGTTTGCAAATTACAATATGTATTTGATGAGAAAATATTTCCTGATTAATTTGCCTTCCTCTAAGAAAAATAATTCTGATATGAAATAAAAGTCCACTGAGACGAGATCTGTGATTACTGAACTCTTGTACATTAATTGGAAAATTTGTGTTATTTACTTTGAACCATCAGTCCGTATGTTTTAGGTACAAATCTCAAAATTTGAAAAGGGAAGCTGATATGACTTTTCTCCTCAGCATTTTTTTCAATTTGAACACTCGATATACAGACATATACATATTTCATTATTTAAGTTAAACTACGAACACAAACACACACACACATATAATTGTTTTACAAAACTGATTGGTACTCACTTTGTAATTCGCCCACAGTTCCATGCATTTTAGATGATAGGACGTTCCTCGTTTTCCTTAATTTTTTCACATGGTTTCTTCCAGTTGCGAATCCCTATTTTCCTGAAACTTGATTCTGCATATTCTGAATCTGTGCCAAATTTACGGCATGGAAAACAAAAGCATGTGTCAAGTTCCACACTATATTCTAGCCACGGCGCAGATGCAAACCAGTGTTTTTGAAATGACCGCTTTCGCTTTCCGAACGTAGTATTTGGATAGTTTTGCAAAAGTGGTTGCCTAGGATTATCTACCCCAAGATCAGTAATTGTTTTCACATTAGTACATTCACTTGTTTTGTCTAACTTTGGAACGTCAGAACTTGACCAACACCCTCTTCATTGCCGTCATCTTCCACATGTTTTGAGATAGTTTTAAAATATCCGGTTTTGATAAATTTATCCATTCAAGATGGAAATGCACAACAACGCTAGAACTCTTCCCACACACGAACAAATACACAGTGACCGTAGGAACCCGATAGCAGACCTTCCTCGCAAGCAAGAACACAAAGCTAATCTGTGGCTCTGAAGCTGAAGCATAGAGCAATTTTAAATCTCAGAACAATGTCAGTACTGGAGAACTCTCTCCATAGCCTATGTCGCTCGACCACCTACTGTTGACCGCTCGGCCACGGCGGAGTCTTTGATTCCATCTGTATTGGAAGGGTCATTTGCAACAAAAGGGTCGGATCTCTGGTTTCCAGGAACTTAGGGCAAGGGTAATAACCTCTAAGCAGGCAGATTTTATGACCTTGGTTATAATCTGGTAAGCAAGGAAAGGGTGGAATTTTGCTGTCCTACATTTGCTTCCGAAGATTTTCTTCGGAACAGTGTTTCCAACTCTGCTACAAATTTACCAGAAAATAATATGTAGTATTAATTTAGGATAATTTTTAATCGATCAAAATTTTGTTTGCGGGGGCTAGAGTTACAACTGCCGGGGCCAAAGCCCCCCCAGGCCCCCCCTAACGACGTCCCTGGCATTACGGTTAATCGGGACTGCGTAAAAAACGCCAACATTAGCCCCTAGTGAAATTCGAACCCTCGACCCCTGTTGGTTGCAAAACTCCAAAATCACCCATTTTCTATTTGTGTATCAAGGATAATCGGGAATAGTAACTCACTTTTTAAACAAATCAATGTTATTCTGCAATTTGCCAGCATTGGAACCCAAAAACCTTTTGAATACTAAACAACAATATCAGCTATTTTGTTTTGTTTTTGAATATCTGTTCGTGCTAATCGGGACTGATAACACACTTTTTTTTATTTAAACAGAAAATCATTATTAGGCAGTTTAACAACAATTTCTATGCATATCTCCATCATGTCCAAATGCCACAATGGGGGGGACATGTTCGCCAAAATGCAATAAATGGAAAAGAATTCTGTAAACTAAAAAAAAAATATAACTATTAAATTAAAAATTTGCCAACATATGGACTCGAACCTGGAACCTTTCGAATACTAAACACCAGTCACAGCCATTTTGTTTTGATTTTTAATATCTGTTCCTGCATAAATACTAATGGGGACTCAACACACTTCTTTTTTTTAAAAAAAACAAAAAAAAACATCATTATCAGCCAATTTGACATTGTGAATCGAACCCGGGGACCTTTTCATTACAGCATAAACATCCTATTTCCAATTAGTTCATTTTCTCTTTGTGCACAAAAAGCTAATCGGAACTTTTAAACACATACAATTGAATATCCAATTTTCACCAACATTGGGAATCAACCACTTGGTTAAAACATCTCGCGGAATAAAAAGCACCCACACGCCGCGCTTCGCCGCGCACCGTCGCCGCCGCCTCCACTAAACACAAAACGGGGCCGCCATATTGATTTTATTCAAATACTATTTATGCACAGATGGACTAATCGGGACATATAATGGCGGGACAAAACAATTGGCCTCATTTTACTACCTAGAAAATCGAACCCGCGACCTCTTCATTACCAGGCGACAACATTAACCACTAAACCAAGGCCGCCATATTGATTTTATTCAGACACTATTTATGCACAGATGGACTAATCGGGGACCTATAATGGCGGGACTAAACAATTGGAATAATTTAACTACCTAGGGAATCGAACCCGCGACCTCTTCATTGCCAGATGACAACATTAACCACTAACCCAACTCGATTTTCGTACTCAACCATTTTGTTGCCTTTATTTACACACAGGCTAATCGAGACCATTCAATATTGACATCGTCGCCTTGTAATCAAGGGGTCCCAGGTTCGATACTCGGTGGAGGCACATAGTGGTCCGAATCACCACTTTTCAACTGTAGCTCCAATCCTGATTAGTTTTGCCGTGCATAAAACGGATTAAAAAAAAACTAACTCAATCTATCAATCAATCAATATTGACTCTACCAGGAATCGAACCCTCGACGCCTCTTGTTTTACAGAGCAATAACCTTAGCCGCTAAGCTTTCGGGGTACAGCACCTTCGGCGCCATCTTTAAATCATTTATTCATGTCTTTGCATCATACGCAATGGTTGCGCGGGCATTTCCTCCACACACACACACACACACACACACACACACAAACATACGCACGTGTTAGGTTAGCATTCATCAAGAAACAACGTGACAAATCCATTGACCCCCTCCCCCACCGCTTCCGATGTCTTCAACGTGATCAGACACGTTCTGCTGACTCAACAATAAAACCGCTCGTGCCCCACTACGACAGGATGTAACATAACACCAGTCGCATCGAATTTTTTCTAACGCGTAGGAACGAAGTGCTGTCATTCTACTGTTGAGTTTGCCCTTCGTAACCGCAACGCCTCAATTGAGCGACTAAATTTAGTGAATTAGGAGCCAAAATGGCGCCTAATTGACCAGTTTCGAACATTGTAGAAGGCCTCTGCCATCCAGCACTATAATCATATCATACTACATAGCATTTTTTTAAAAAATGTTCTCATTGGTGGTGCAAATGAATCGAAGTTGTAATAAAAGAGACTCTGTTCTGATACTGCGTTTCACTTTTGTATAAATGACGTGTGTGTCTAATGTTGCGCGCTCATGGTTTGCAAAATGTACCACGAACGCCCTCTACTCCATCAATTCATCATTCATTATCAATCATTATGGTGATTAACCCAAGGGATATGAATGCATCATAAGGTAACTGAAATTGATTTTTTTGCATATTTATAGAAACGCACACACACAGACATTTATATATATATATATATATATATATATATATATATATATATATATATATACATAACACACACACACATACATACACATATATGTTTGTGTGAGAGTGGAAGAGAGAAATCATGTTTATTTTCTCACCATTGACTTTTAACAATTTAAATCAGCTAAGGAAGATATTCCTAAATTTCAGAATTTCATTTCTGTTAGTATTAATATTTCAATTTTGCTGTAGTGGAATTTATTTCACATTAGTATTGATACACGCTTCAGGTTTTTATTAACACATGCATAGCAATCTTCTAATTCTCCTAATAAACTTAAATCGGTCGTCTTCTTGAGGTTGTTGGTCATCTCGAAGAAGTTCTGTATCCATGAAAGGTCCTTCATCTGGAAAAGTTTTTGTGATTACGCTAGATTTTCCTTTCTTCCGAGAGTCTTTAAACTTCATATCTTGTTGCCTTTTAATTGATTCTCTCTTCAGTTTGCAAGCCTTTCCTTTCTTCCGGGCGTCTGTTTTATCCTTTTCTTGCTGCCTATCTGTTGACCCTGTTTCCACATTGGAACAGGTGTCATCCGTCTGAGCATTTTTCATCTTTTCGTAATTCAAATCTGAATATCCATCCTTCATTGTCTGCTTCTCATCCAATGATCGCTTCACCTTTGAACGTTCTGGAGCCTCAACCTCCTGTTTTGATGTCAGCAGTTTGTTGCATATGATGTTGGTTTGCCTGCTTAATAACTTAAAATCCACTTCTGCCTCTGCACGAAGCTTAGTAACTGTCTTGACGTTGAAATCTTCTCCTTTCTTCCGGGCGTCTGTTTTATCCTTTTCTTGCTGCCTATCTGTTGACCCTGTTTCCACATTGGAACAGGTGTCATCCGTCTGAGCATTTTTCATCTTTTCGTAATTCAAATCTGAATATCCATCCTTCATTGTCTGCTTCTCATCCAATGATCGCTTCACCTTTGAACGTTCTGGAGCCTCAACCTCCTGTTTTGATGTCAGCAGTTTGTTGCATATGATGTTGGTTTGCCTGCTTAATAACTTAAAATCCACTTCTGCCTCTGCACGAAGCTTAGTAACTGTCTTGACGTTGAAATATTCTCCTTTCTTCCGGGCGTCTGTTTTATCCTTTTCTTGCTGCCTATCTGTTGACCCTGTTTCCACATTGGAACAGGTGTCATCCGTCTGAGCATTTTTCATCTTTTCGTAATTCAAATCCGAATTTCCATCCTTCATTTTCTGCTTCTCATCCAATGATCGCTTCACCTTTGAACGTTCTGGAGCCTCAACCTCCTGTTTCGATATCAGCGGTTTATCGTATTTGATATTGATTTGCCTTCTTAATATCTTATAATTCCTTTCTGCCTCAGCAAGAAACTTATTCACTATTCTGCATAGAATTTCCTTTTCTTGAACTTTTTTCGCCACAGATGTCTTGAATTTCGACACCACGCTCTTCATAACGTTGCGGTACTGATCTCGCGCTTCGTAAATTATTCGGAGGTTTTCGCCGGACGTTGCATCTGGGACCTCCTCAATGTTCTTGACGGTGTCCTCTAAATTTCTGAGAGTCTCCATGGTCCAGACGTAGAAATCCCAAAGATCATCTTCGGAAATATGTTCAGTCTGTTCTGCCTTCTCTCGCTTTTCTCCTTTCGGGGTGTATTGGTAAAGATGCCGGAAGCCTCTGCGTACCTCTACAAAGCTTCGCGCGCGTTTATAAATGTCCCTTTGACGTTCAAGTCTAGAAGAATTCCACGAGAGCCCTTCGTCCTCTGGAAGATCTGTCCACATCACATCATGAGTGCTTTGTTTAATTCTTGCTCCAATCATTTCATACTGACGTACGACTCTGTTTCTAAAGCTTTTCACTGTGTCTTTGGTGGCGTTAGACTCCCGGATCAGCTCCGCCGCTGTTTCTCTAAACTTATTTATTCTGAGATCGGCACTCCGGTGTTCAGTGGGCACTTGCTGTATCAAATTAAATCCTAGATCCTCCGGAATTGGTTTCTCCTTCATGTTCTGAAAGTAAATTCCTAAATAATGATATTCCATGAAGAATTCCTCTCGTTTTGTCAATTCCGTTTGGGTATACTTTGATATGGGGTAATCTTCTTCCCTTCTTTCCATTGTTATTCCTTTTTTCATTTGGTCGCATGCTTCTGTAGGTTTTTGTCTATTCTCTTCCTGCACTTTGTCCTCGGATTCTTTATCAAGATGTTTTACCACCATTTCAAAGTCATTGTTGTCACTGTTTGCCTGCCATTCTCTGGAATTGAAACTCAACTGACTTTGTTGTCGTCTTCTGAAGATAAACTTCCAGGCACAAAAACATTGTCCAATGAAATCTGTGATTCTGCTCCACAACGATAAATGCAGGCTTACGTTTTGTATTCTTTCTCTGAGATTTTCTGCTGAAACTCTTTCGTTCTGTTCTTGCGGATGTTTGCAGAACTTCTTTTCCCCATCTTCCTGCGAATCGACTATGTCCTTTTGAGCTGGCTGTCTAGCAAGGAAATGAAGAATCGTTGTAGTTATTCCGTGCTGTGCTCTGTCTACACATTGCATAATACGACCTTGCTCGGAACACTCGGAATATACCATAAACAAGATCCCAATATATCTTATTTCATAGAGACAGCATCCTACAATGATCTCTGCCATGCGCCACTGTCTTAATGTGTAGAAACCCAAACTATGAAATGCGTGATTCAAGTCGGCAAGATTTAGACGTTCCTTTACTACTTCGTTTGCTCCGAATGGTTTCTGTCTAACTACTAGTTGCTTATTCACATCATCAATTTGCATCGGTTGGTTCAACTCCGAACTTGAAATTTTTAGAAGTCTGTCGCACACTTCTTGCTCGGTCCAAATAGTAAGTTCCTGGCTGTCAGTGATAATTACACCCCCATGTGATACATAATATTGTTCTGCTATATCGTATATTGATAAATAAGGAGTATTATACAACTGGAGGCTATACGAGTATTCGAAATGTAAAACGAATATCATCCTACACACTGCTCTTTGTATGCGGGGGCGATTGGACGTTATCATCGCTTCCTGCATTATAGGGCTTAGCAGTCCTCTTCCAATCATACCTCGCAGAAGACCTGGGGTCTGCCTGCGTTCTGCCACCTGGCGCTGCATTCTTCACTATTTTTAGTCCACTTTGAAAATGGCGAAAACTTAAAATACAACCTATCTGGATGACAATCTAAAGCTTTCTGCGCTTTCCCGCAACGATTCAACAATGGAAACCTTGACGCATTGTTAGTATAGTAAATGCCTGATACATCACCAAGAATGCTTTAAATATAAAAAGTGTTGATTAAGAATGGTCCTCTTCTTTGTCTTGTCAAGATGTAGATAGATGCTTTTGTGTCCTCATTTCGATTCGACGCTCTGGTCATCTCATTCCTACCCTATTGTTTTGTAATTAAATTAAACATACCGTTACATCATACATAACTTATATATACAGATCTCTTCTCTTTCGTGGGTTTAAATGAAGCCTCAAAACAGGATTCAATAAAAATAAAGAACGTTAAATATATAATAAAATCATTATGCGAAAGACATTGAGTAACGTTGTCACTAGAAAACTTGAAATGATTCTAATATCCATTGCTATCAATTAAAAATTTGACAGCAATTTTTATACAAATATGACATTTGTTTAAAGTAAATGAAAGTCCAAGATAATACACTAGAAGAGAAAATATGTACACATTATTTTAACAGACATGGAGGTTTTTTATTATTATTTTTTAAGGTTCAACTTAGGCCTACCAACACATGTGCTCTAATTCCATGATTCTTAATGCAACGTACTTATAAGCTTCTTTCTAGTGAATAAATTTCTTGTTACTTAATCGGGATTAAAGAATGAAGTTGCTTTCTCTTCACCACAGAATACAAATAAATAGCATTCTGTTCCGATGTATTGTTCGATACTAGATTTCTGTACCACTGGCTCTCATTGATCGACAGTCCGACTTTAAGTGAGTAATTTGGAACCATTCCTACGTCAGAATTCTTGAACGTTGACCTTGAATACAAGGAGAAAACAGACTTTTGCTCTGATGCCACTTCTTTCAAACCGTAGTTAACGAACTTTTTCATTGGATACGTTTCCAACAGTGCGATGCATAAGGATTACCTAGCAAATTGTCCATCACCATGTTTATTATGATTATTTCTCCCAGCGAGAGCTTTAAGAATTGAAAGAAAACACCAAACAAATTTCAAACTTGAAAAACAGTTAGGATGCAAGGGAAAAATTAATGAAGTTAGTCGTGGACAATTTGCCGAGCAACACTTGTGTCACATATTCAAGATATTGTGATTGAGTAGACATTTTATTATCCTCTTTCCACACTTTGTAATGAATATTATGTCACCGTGTGAATTTTCGTTGTCATTTGGTATCTCTAAACACGAAATTAACAATCAAAAGTTTTTGTCAGGTCTAGATTTCTAAAAATGGTGTCCGCTCAATCGTTCGGGTTAAAATGTATTTACTACCATAATATTCAATACACCTATTACTTAGTAGATGAAAAGTCTGGTATTGGTACTTAAAAATACACCATATTTACTACTTGATAAAATATTTATTAATTCTAAATACATACACATGTGTGGTTTGAGTTAGAGAGTGTGTGCGTAAACACGGCAGCGTGCGTGTGAAATATCGACATGGTGAGTTGTGTATATATGAATTTGTTGACGTTATTTAGTGACTTTGTTTTCATATCTTTATGCGAAGTATATTCTAGGCACGACGATCCGGGCAACTGCTCGGGGTCAAAATCGGGGAAGTCCGTTATATGTACAGAAAGGTTTATCGGGACTGGACCTACAGTTGATTGATTGATTTATTTTCATTAATTTGCTTTATTTTACTTCGCTCTTGTGCCACTTTTGGCTAATTGCGAAGGTGGGGATTAGTGATGATATGATGAAATTGTACCTTCAGTTGAAAGTACCATCCGAACCACTATGTGCCTCCACCAGGTGCGTGGATAATTGTTATAAAAAGATTTGGGTTTATTGTTGATAAGAATTAATTGAAGTTACTGCTGAATAACATAATAAATCATGAAGCAATTAGTGTTATTTTGATGCCATTATGAAGGGTTTTAAAAACACATACTTACAATAAACGTGATCTTTAACAGTAACACTTAAAGTATTTTGAAAATAAGGCTATTATTTTTGGTCATTAAGGGCATGAGCGAAGAATTTCCGTGTGGCCGTCCTTTCTGCGGCGGCTGGAGCACTGTTGCCAACTTAGCTCTTTTTGATCCAGCACTCGTTTGGCTGTGAACTGGGGCACACGTCATCTTGCCCCACTATGGTGCAAAGGCGTATATTCGGGTCTTCTATGCTATCTGCGAAGCCTAGATTCAGTGAATAAAATACACAAAAAAAATATATTAGAAAATGTGCATAAAATTTTTCATTTCAATAAGAAGGCGAACCTGATTTCTTAGAGTAGTTGGAAACATTGCACGCTTTCTTTGATTTCGCGAGACGGCTGGCACAGCGCCGGTGGGCAACTCCACGGGGAGAACGGGCAAGCTTGACAGGGCCCCGCTCAATGTTGCAAACCAATTTTTTCCTCAGGATCTGGGAATTGTGGAGCTAAACTGTTACAGAAGAGAGAACAGGGTTTCATATGGCGGGGGGAAAACCCTCTGAATCCTCAACAGTCTGGGTCAATGTTGCAAACCAATTTTTCCCAGCATGTAATTTTCCCAGGAATGGGGAATTTTGAAGCCAAATTATCGCAGCAAGGGGAAAGTGTGTCACATGCAGGGACAAGAACATCATTGAACGCTTGCAGAGGAGTTGAAAAAGAGGTCGTTGACCTTCAAACAACTAGAGAAACAGTGGGGAGTAGAAAATTGTTGGCTCAGGGGGAATGGTTTATGAGTGCATCTAAAAATTACCGAAATGAAAAGGACCAGTTCTAGTCTAGATCGCGTCGAGTGGTCTGCTGCGTGGAATTTATTTAGAGGCAGCTTGTGAATGCAGTAGTGAGTGGATTGTATTTTTGTGAATGATATGTGCTGTGTTGTGTAGTGAACTGAAATGAGGGACATAATTAACAAGCTGTCCATTCGGCTTTCGAATGACGAAAAGCTGCAAATCATTGTGGATTTTTCTTGTATGTCCACTTTATGAACAGATAAGCTAATGGGGATCGGACCTACAGTTAAAGTGGTATCTAAACCACCATGCATCGAACCTGGGACCCCTTAGTTTCAAGGCAACGACGTTATTACTGCGCCAACAAGGAGTACCCGAACTTAAAATCGTGAAAATAGGTAGGCTGAAATTTTATTTTTATTCTCGTGTGTAGGCCTACATAATATTTCACAATATGGGCTGCTTATTTATGTAAATAAGAATGAAATTCTTAAAATCCTTTCCTTAGTGACAGTGTCCATTTCCATGTTTTATTTATGAGGTATATATTTTTTATCACAGAGTCACATCACTTCAACCAGCCACCCCAAACGAGTTAAAAAAACAAAAACATCCCCACCAGCAATTTTTTTTCCATTCCAACACTATGATATGGTGCGATAGCCCAGGTTCTTAACCCAGTATACGCCACTGCTGTGATGCCATCGCTGGCTCCGGCTTACCTAGACAACTTTTGCCATATGCCATAAGTAGGCCTATACATTTTGCACGTGATATTGTTATATTTGCTGCGTCGCCCCACTCCCTCTTATAGCGTCTTGGCTCAAGTGAAGAGAGCGTACTTTATTTTCGATTTCATACGACCATCGGTGGATTATTGAGATGGATGATGCCGCCGGATCTAGACGGTGAAAACTGAGAATAAATTACCATCACTTTAAAGCTAACGGTATTAACAGCACTCCCTCCTCACCCACACCCCCACTCATTTGACACCTAATTATTACCGTAGGAGGTCATTTATCTAGTTTCGTAAATCTAGCTCCTTGAAAGTTTTTACTCCGTTTAGGTGAAATCGGCTCTTTTATACGAATCAGGTTTGGCAACACTGCCAGGATGGCCGTAGAAGGCATGGTGAAATGCATTGGGCTTATGGGTATATTCTTTTATTTGTTCTCTTGAGAATATCAAACTTCCGATGATGTAGAAAAAAATATCAAAGGAAAAAGGACAGACTGAAGTAGTAATTGACAGCCGGAAAAGTCGAACTTTCCATTTGAT
This sequence comes from Lepisma saccharinum, assembly GCF_977018435.1. NCBI lineage: Eukaryota > Metazoa > Arthropoda > Insecta > Zygentoma > Lepismatidae > Lepisma > Lepisma saccharinum. Next base: position 46,269,532 of record NC_139250.1, on the reverse strand, counting down.
TAGCCATAACTTGAAGTTGAAGTTGATTCCCCATAAGGAATACATGGGTTTCTGAAAATTCTTACTCGTCATGTTTTTCAAACATTATATCTAGCTTAATAATGAACTTTAATAAACGCTTTCACTTGCAACATGTGGAGAAATTCTTACTCTATTCAACACCGGCTTCTTTCCTCAGTAGCATTGCCCATTCGGACGATATTGAAATAAATGCACAGCTGGTGCGAGATTGTCACTCTTCCCCTTAAAGCCAAAAATATATATAACATGGTATGTTTTTTTATTGCGAGACGGTGAAAAGTACGAGGACATCCGGTAACAACACAATATGTCCATCGGCGTCCGGAAGGGGGGCAAGGGGTGGCCGTGGCTCCCCCCTGGAAAACTAAAGTCAACCAAAAATAAGATATTTCACAAATATATTTTAATTTCAGCCACAATAATGTGTGTTAATTATTGCACGAACATGATAAATTCAAATTTAAGCAATGTTTTTTGAGGGATGAACACTATTATTGGGGGAAATATGCCATGTTGGCTCCCCCTGGAAAGAAATACCTTCCGTGCCCCTCCCTGGAAACAATCCTGCGGACGTCCATGAATATGTCATTAGATAATATCTAATTACGTGGATTTTATCTTCAATGCAAATTTAACCTGTTAAAGTAAAGTTTTCCTGTGACAAGAAGTTAGAAATTCGGATTCGATATATTTTTGTACCGAATAATGCACCTGCTTTAAATTATGCTGTATACCAACACTAAACATTATATAAAAAAAATAGATTAAGTATGTATGGTCAGTCACAGTTAATATAAATTAGACATTTATAAAAAAAGAAAAACCTTAAAAATATATTAGCTTCATCAACTCTGAAGGCTACATTGGCATGGTTTCACAGAACAGGTGGTAAATGTGTAAGATTTCAGAACTGAAAAAGTATTCATTTTGAAGAAAGAAGCATGGCGGCATAAAAAGGTGAACAGCTTCACGATTCACTTGGCGTCATATTTGAAGGAGAGAACAAAACCTAAAATGCGTAATTTACAAAATATGTTCACTGTAGTAACATATCAATGTGCATTAACTGCCAAAGTAAATAGACAAATCCATAAAATGTAATCATATCGGCCGCTTTTTCGTTTGATGCACTAAACATGCATAAATTGAGATCAGAAACAATCCTTTCAATATATATATATATATATACACTCTTGTCTCGGGAATCTCTAGGGCAAACGAAAGAGTAGGATTCTAGAGGGCTCGACCAATGAACCCGTGAGAGGCGAATCGAGTGCATGGAGGGGGAAACGCGGCTGCAACTGCCAGCCGTTTGCTGCAAAGCGAGCTGTTTTGCTACGCCCACTCCCCTTTTCAACCGTTATGCGCGGCCTTGCCCCACAGACTCCAGAGACAGGGTCTGTCAATTGATATCAAAAGTACCACAACCATGATTTAGTGCATTGCGAGTTACGTGCGCAGAAAGTTAAAGCATAACCCCTTACTTCATTTCCGCCAGGTGCTTGGGCTTTCCCCAGTATTAATGGCTTACCGGAGAAACTCGTGCTCCAGATGATGTAATTCAATCTTGATATAAAATTCCTACATCCAGAAACTGGACTGAACAAGCCAGCCAGCGAAGATTAAGATGGTTTAAAGTACACCTTTGTCTCCACAGAAAAAAATGATTCATTAATTGATTGATTTAGTTTATTTTACTTCGCTTTTCTGTCACTTTTGGCTAATCGCGAAGATGAAGATGAATGATAAATTGATGCAATTAGAGGGACACTCACAAAGAACATACCAAGCCCGGGATTCTAACGCGGGACCCCTCACAGGGGGAGTAAAGCTTTACTTTGAATTATTAGAAAAGGTAAGAACTATGAATTTGCATTCCACGTAAAAAAGCACGATTAACAGCAATAAAAGTTTCAATACTCATTTTTCAGGGGAAAGCGGCCAAGTGACCCCTTGCTCCCCGCCGGATACTGTCCTGAACTAAAGTGACCTAGACCTTTCCTCTGCAGAATCTGGTCTGCTTACACAAGATCAGAAACGTAGGAACTCGAGGGTCCTTTTCGCTCATATCACACTCTTGCCATATTTGGCGTACGCCATGATGTTCTTATGCTGCCTAGAGATGATTAAACGTAACAGATGATCATATTTGATTTCCGAAGATTTCCGTAAATTACTACTTTAATATTTCATGAATTACCCCTCCCCCCTGACTCGACTGCATTGAGTTTTATGTTAATGTGATGAGATTTTGATGTTTCATAACCACTAACTGGCAAAGCTTGTTTTCGTATTTGAAAAAGAAAACGATATATGACAGTCCGTAATTTATTTTCTTTTGTCGTCTGGAGAATATATATTATTGTGTTACAGAGACATAAACAAAGAACATAGTTTCAATAGTGTGTAACATATTACATTACAATCCACTCCTATAGTACATAACACTTTAAACTGTAGGTCAGGTCCTGATTAGCCTACCTGTGCATAAAGTGGACTTACAACAACAATTTATTAATTCATTCAGTAATGAACGAACAATTACAAACATTCATGCACAGGTCGCGACACTAGAGTACACTGGCTGTGAGTTCAGACGCCAGAGCCTCGTTAGTCTGCAAAACGCCGTCCAGGGTATAGTTGGGCTTTCCGAGAAGGTCACCACTCACACCCCTAGAAAAACATCAATTTTAATTTCCACATTACTTATATCCTGAAAAAGTAGTTCAGTAAGCATTGAGATGGAACAATTGTACCGGTTTTAACACCTAATGCATCGGGCAACAATGCCATATTGTTGCAGTTTCACGGGCTGGATATGACCCATTGTCTGCTCTTTATTGTGCCACGTCGAAAGGAATCGTAATCGTAAAAGACCACCCAGAGGACCGCGAGACTCAGTAATGACATCTGGCGGGAGCTTCGGTAGTTTATTACTTATCAGGTCATGAGGCCACGATATGGACACTAAACATTCACTTATTCCCACTTACAAGCAGTCAGGACCTTCCTCTTCATCTGATCCTCAATTATGATTTTCGGTTCACAAATTGCAAATGGTATCCTTGTTAATTTCGAAACTCAATATATATATATATATTCATTCCGAGAAACAAACAATGCATGTTTACATTGTGTCCTAGGTAAGTAAGGAGCAAGCGAACGAAAACAAGACATTTGCGCAAGTAAAGTTGGACTCGACACTTGGAGTCGTTGGACGGTCCAAGTGCTTTTAGTGTAAAATTAGTATTGGAGAATATTTCCGTTGTTTTGTTCTGGGCCGAGAAAGCGCAGCATGACTGCAGACAGCACGGCATGGCGCGGATACCGTCATTTTCGCCCCTTGAAGTCCCACTTATTTTTACGCACATATCTTTAGCATGCAGACAATTATATTTACTATATTGCATAACTACAGTCCATCAGAATTAACTTGAGACAAATGACTGCCGCCGCTGCTGCAGGAGTACCAACCTACAGCGAACGCTTGACTCTCACGCGAATCACGGGCAATCAGCTGACAACGGGAGATGGGAGATAATGACATTGTGTAACGGAAATATCACTGTATTTAGAGGACATGCTAAGAAAATTATAAGCATTGTAAGTATTCTATCTTACACAATAAATGGGTAAACAGTTTATTCTTTACCTTTAATCCGTAATTTGGAAACACTGCCACTTCACTCACTTCACCAGTCACTGCACGCGAGTCCTCTCAACAGCTGGTAACATTTCGCGCGCCCGAGCATTAAAGTTTCCATCGGCCCGTTACAGTGGGAAGTCCCCCGCTCTAGCCAATTCGAGCGCAGTTGCATCACTCGCAGAGCGGCCATTTCTCTCAAGTTAATTCTGCTCGATTGTAGTTCTAACCTGTGTGTGTGTGTTGATGCGTGTTTAAAACATTGTGAGACCATTGATATGCCAGCCGAAATGTTGGTTAGAAGAAAGAATCTTTATGTGCAAGGACCTCATCATGCAGTGGCGCAACTACCTTCGACGGATATCACTTCTAGGGGGCCAAGGGTGGGCAAACATTGACAGTCAAGGGCACCTGCATGGGGGCACAGATGGGCAACTTTCCCCCTTTATTTCAAATTTAAAAATAAATTTCGTAAAATGTTCTTCCTTGCTTCGGGTCGCAATGTTTACTTTTCTTAGTCTTAATAAGTCCAGAACCGTAGCTAGGGGGCGGTGGGAGTCGACCCTGGGCGCTGAACTATCTAAAAGAAAGTTGTAAAGGAGAGAATGTCATGGCGCTTCGTCAAATTATTTGCACCCTATTAAATCAATATTGTTTCCAGTTTGAAAGAAATGGATCTAAAAATGTTCGCAATTTATGGTTGCTTCCTGTAATGGATTGTAAATTATCGGAGAGAAGTACGACTTCTCTTAATTAGTTTTGTCTTAAATGCACGGATAATTGGTCCGTGCATATTTGAGGAACAATTTGTATAATTTTTTTTTGCTCTTTGTTTATCTATGAGGTGGATGAATTGAGGACTAAAAGTGGTAAATGTTGTAAGTGCCAGAAGCGAAAGTGTTGGAAAATCGCATTGTTCAGCCCCTTAGCCCGTAAGAACGTTCACACTAGTGACCTCTTTACACGTCCTTTCATCTACTTAGAGGGCTACCAGTCACATTTCACGTTTACCACATTATAAAGCATGGCACATTTCACAGTTTAACGTGGAAACCGGTGTTTGAATTATTGGGGCACTTACAGCGTTTACCAATATTAATAAATTGATTATGTAATGAAACTTTGATTACTTTTTTCTTTATTTTGGGTGCGTCAGCACTAAAGCCTATTTTGCACCCGTCAAACTATGCGGGGTCAACCCTCTTATCATAACAAAAATAAAATCGTGTCTGAAAACTAAAATATCCTTACCTTGGTTAATATCTGAGGCTGCAAAGGACTCAGCACAAACAAGGACAAAGAACATGACAATACGGAATTATACTGGCCATAGGACCAGTCGCCAGAGCCTCCTTAGTCTGCAGAAAGCAGTCCAGCGTGGAAGTGAGGTTGAAATTGGGTGTACTACGTGAAAGGTCACCCCTTACACCCCACTTTAAGTACGTAAACAATTTAGTGTTAGCATGTATGTTGCTGTACGTCGCTCAATGTTACATATGTGTAAAATATATGTTGTACATGAAAGTTATACAGGGTGAAGCAGTCAAACGGGAAGAATTAAAAAATTTACAAAAATTATAGAGAGCAAATATTAGTTATTTTCTGAACATGAATGTACTATAGTACCTAAGTGGAAATTACTAGTGTACCTGAAAAATGTTCAATTTTTGAGTATGGTGTCAGTAAGATGGCGTCCTAGGTGTTGCACACACTGCTGGAGTCTCGGAGTAAATCCGCCCATGACATTGCGTAGCATCTCCAACGGAATGTTGTGGATCTCTTGCCGAATTCGCTCCTTCAAATCATCCCCGGTTCTTGGAGGGTTGTCCTTGAATACTTTGGATTTGAGGTAACCCCAAAGAAAAAACTCAGGAGCCGCTAAGTCGGGTGAACGGGCAGGCCACGGAATATCGTCGAATGAGCTGATGAGACGACCAGGAAAAGTGATTCTAAGCACATCCAAAGACACTCTGGCAGTATGACTAGTTGCACCATCTTGCTGGAAGAGTCTTTCTTCATCTGGTTCATAGTCATAGAGGGCAGGCAAGAAAAAGGTTACGAACATGTGAGCATAACGTCCAGCATTTACCGTCACCGTGTTACCGTGTTCATTTTCGAAAAATTAGGGGCCGATGATTCCACGAGGTGATAATGCACACCACACTGTTACTTTTTCTGGAGGCGTTTCATGGAGAGTGTGGATTAATTTCGGACTGGCGGATTTATTCTGAGACTCTAACAATGTGTACAAATCCAAGGACGCCATCTTCCTGACACCATATCCATTTTTCAGGTACACTAGTAATTTCCACTCATGTACAATACATTCATGTTGAAAAAAATAACTAATATTTGCTCTCTTTATTTCTTGTGATTTTTTAAAAATCTTCCCGTTTGACTGCCTCCACCTATACATGTTATATGTAAGAAAAAATAGTTATATTTGAAATGCATTTATCATTCATTTTCTGCCATTCAAAAATACAGTTTGTGTATTTGTCTTCCATTATTAGGTAATGTGAAATTTAACGTGTTGATAAAACATTTCGTTCCAACACAAATGCTTTAGTACCGACTTCTACCCCCCTTTTTACGTGATTTACGAGGGTAATAACGTCATTGATACTACTACTGCTATTACTACTACTGTACTACTACCACCAATACCACCGCAATAATAATAACAATAGTATCATCATCATTATTATTATTATTATTATTACTAATATGTTTATCCTGGTACTTGCCCCCAACCCCCAGACAAAAATTCTTGGTTTCACCTCTGTCATCACGTCGAGACGTTTGTGGGTAATTTTCACAGAAATTCCCTGGCATTGCAGCTTCAGGCAGAGAAAGGAAACAGTCAACTTTCTCTGAGATTAAGAGAAACAGAACTTGGAAGAATTACGAATATGGAACTCTTGCGTGTCAATCAAAATTTAATCAAAACATGCCGGAAATGTTAGAATGCAGCTGGCCATTACTTTGAACAACTCTTATAATACAGGTTAGTACTCGCTATGCAATTCAAAAACAATTTTCTGCATGCTAAATATATATGCATGAAGCATGACGTCACCGGTCGAAAATGCCGGCATGCCGCGCCGTCTGCGGTCTCATGCTCTCGGCCCAGAGACATAACAAACGCACTGTATTTCACCCATTCCATGCATCGGATATCTGCTTGGTATATTTCAAGAAGTCACATGACTTATGTATTTTTTTTTCAAATGTCATCAGGGGCGCCGACTTGTCAAAATTATTGGGGGGGCTCTGATCACTGAAATAAATTAATGAATGACTCAATCTCTCCCTTTTTTAAGTTTTGGCCTCAGTGTTCGGAATCTCATAAAAGCCCATGAATTCCTCAAAAATATCAAACTTTTTATTCACACTTCTAATGCAGAATATTAATTGTCCACGGATGGATATGTCACAAATTTCGTCAACCATAATAGCAAAATATTCCCGACTTTTAATATCTGCTACCACGGAGCGCAAAACAGATTTCCCTAATATATCAATGATCTCGTTTTGAATGTCATGTGAGAGCCAATTGTAGCCCAAAATCCCATCCACTCCCCTAGTTCATGCTCATCGTCTTTTGAAACTCTTTTTAGTACAAATGTTAACAATACTCATAATTATATACTTACCATGTCATTGGTTTTGCTGTCTCTGGTCATAGCCCCCCCCCCCAAAGTTGATGGTTTAGCGGTCTCAGCCCCCCAAATTGATGGCCTAGAACATTTCAAATGTGTATTTCAAGTTAAGTTCATGTGACACAATTCAATTTGGTGGTTCTGCCCCCACATCGACATTGGGAGAGCTCGAGTCCCCCCAAGCCACATGGAGTCGGCGCCTGTCATACAAGGGCCTAGAACTAGACTAAGGGTCTCGCATAGAAAGACTCGGTCTTGTTTCAGTTTTAGAGAGGCGTGTCCCGTTCTCGTTCTTCGCTCTGTATAAGTCTCGATTTTCTCCCGAGAAAGTCTGCAATCCGTCATGTCATCATAGATTGTTCCATGCGAGGGCCGAGGCAACATGGTTGTCAATCAAAACAGTCATTGCAATGCAAAATATCCATGGAATAACTCGGTATGTTATTATGCTAATCATAATCAAAGTGATCGGGTAGCAAACCGTCATTACGCCCTGTTCTAGTCTTACAGGTTTTAGCAAGGGGAAGGTGGATACGTTAATTGTTGAATGTCTTCATATTCCTTCGCACCGCAGACCTGTTTGTTTTGCAACTTTACGCCTCACTGATTCGCAATATAGCTTACCTAACCGCCTGCCACAACTTATGCAGAAACAATAAGTGATATCACACTTTGGAATGTCTGGACATGAATCAAGACAGTTTTCACGTGTGTAAGCAAATCGAGCACTACAGTATCTTTCCTGATAGGCAGGCGGGTGATAGTAGTGAATCCAACCACTCTCCTTCGGGGGGGAGGGGGGGGGTAATGTCATAGGCAGGAAACGGATTCATATGTAAATGCATATTTATGACTGATTGATTGATTTGCTTTATTTTACTTCGCATTTTGTGCCACTTTTGGCTAATTTGCGAAGATGGAGATGAGTGATGATATAATGCAATTGATGAATGGACACTCACAAACATCCATGCCCAGGCCAGGATTCGAACCCGGGACCCCTGGCGTCGTAGCGCGATGTGCTAACCACTCCGTTACAGGGACCGACGAAATGTGAATGAAAACTGGAGATTTTTTATGGGAATTCTATACTTAGAACAATTATCTCGGCGAAGGGGATCGTTCCCATTGCCCCTCCTGAGCTATATACCTTCCATAGGCGTGCGCACGGGGTGTACTTGGGGTGCCTGGTCACCCCCTATACTGAGCATGCTATTAGAAGGAACATGAGGTGCAACCACGAATTTTTGTCTGGGGGGGGGGAAAGAATCAGCAGGATAAACGTGCCTGTGATAATAATGCCATTATTATTATTTGGGATATTTCCCTGCTATTCTTACATGTTCAATTTCACATTAGCTAATAATGGAAAACAAGCACACAAACTGTGTTTAAAAGACAACGATGACGAATATAATTATATTTCTACATATGACATGTGTAACCTTCATGCAGGGCATATGTTTTACACATATGCAACATGGAGCGACGTAAAATAAGAATATATATATATATATATGTAACATGTTAACAATAAATTTCGCACGTTGTTTATATATATATATATATATATATATATATATATTATTTCGTCGTCTCCTTGTAATCAAGGGGTCCCGGGTACGATACCCGGTAGAGGCACAAGTGGTTCGGATCCCACTTTAAACTGTAGGTCCAGTCCCAATTAGCCTTACTGTGCATAAAGTGGACTTAAAACAACAAATCAATCAATCAATCAATATATATTATTTAAATACATTACATAATCAATTCATCCACCTCATAACAAACCAACAGCAAAAATTATATAAATTGTATCTCACATGTGTGTGCTCCATTCCTTCAAAACAATTGTCCACGCATTTAAAATAGAACTGTTTAGCAGCAACAGTCTGAGGTACATATTTGGTCTTCCTTCTCTCTCTAGTAATTTATAATTATTACAGAAAAGAATGAAAATGCGTGCAAGAAAATGTTGAGATCCAATTTTTGCAAACTGAAAAAAATATTGATTTAATAGCACGCAAATAATTTAATTTCACGGGGCGCCATGGCATTCTCTCGTTTACTTTTTTTTAATTTAGATCGTTCGGTTCTCAGATCCGACTCCTACCGACTTTAGCTACGGCTCTGAATTTCATGAGACTGTAAGAGAAGCAGGCACTGCGAGCGAAGGGAGCAAGAACATTTTACGAAACGTATTTTTATTTGCTTAAAATTTGAAATAGAGTGGGAGTGCAACTTTGCCCCTCTGTGCTCCCCCCCCCACATACACACACCCTGCAGGTTCTCTTGGGCGTCTGGAAGAAAAATTCAAGACATATATGAAAATTAATTTCATTTTGAGTAAAATTTTGTCATGGTACTCTTAGATTCTGCTAGCCTTGCTATACTTCAATGTTTGTTTTCCCCCCTAGAATTAGTTTCCATCCTAGGTTGCCCCCTCTGTGGTTGCGCCACTATATGAGTTCAGCCAATACGCAGCCAGTGCTATTGCGCTGTTGCCAAACTAACTGCTAGTGGAAGTGATATATATATATACTGCTGGACAAATAAAACCGGACACTTTAATATTTGACATCTGAATTGTAATTATTATGAATTACGCTTTCAGTTAAGTATTGAACAATTGAACATTCATTATTGAACATTTTCCATAGTTTTTCCGTTTATTATTTATCTATTTGTTCATTTATTTACTCGTATTTACTTATTTGGAACACCTAGTAGGCTCAAAATTAATTTCATGCAATTTTGTTTTAATTTATTGATTTTCAATTCCTGTTGATGTTATTTTGTTTAATGTCTAGAGAAGCATGCATTTTGGTGCATAGTAACCATAGTAACAGATATTATTGACATTGTCATTGCTGGTGTTTTTCTTGCAAGTGTATTGTAAGTTTGCTAGCTTGAAAATGAGACGTAAGCAGGTAGTAAAAGCAGTAGCTCTTCGTGATGATGGTCGAAGTGTGCGCTATATTGCTAGGGTGCTATATTTAGAACAAAGTACTATCCATGAAGCTCTCAGACGGTATGATGCAAATGGTTTCTATGGTAGAAGACCGGGTTCTGGTCGGAAACGATGCACAACAACACGGGAACACTTTTTGAAGGCGGTGGTGTCATGGTCTCGGGAGGTATTTCTTTACAAGAACGTACAGAGTTGGTTCTTGTAGAGAATGGGTCAATGACAGCTCGCAGGTATATTACAGAATGTTTGGCAGATCATGTAGTACCATATACACCATTCATAGGCCCAGATTTTGTTTTTATGCATGACAATGCGCGTCCTCACATTGCGAATATTGTCACGGAGTATCTGGACGAAGTTAGGATTACGCGATTATAGCATGGCCACCACAAAGTCCGGACCTAAATCCGATAGAACACGTCTGGGATCAACTGAAACGACATATCAGAAACTGCGCAATAGTTCCAGAAACAATTGAAGAGCTAAGATGCTATTCAAGAAGAATGGGAGCAATTGGACCAAGAAGTTATTACCAACCTTATTCGAAATATGCCACGGCGGTTACAAGCTGTAATTGATGGCAGGGGAGGTAGCACCCGCTACTAGACAGCTTTTATACCCCACCAGTACCAGTAAACAATATTAAAAAAATATTGCTAAGATTTTTTTCTATTTCGTTTGGTAGTTTTCTGTAACTTTCGTTTATGTTCTAATTTAACTTATTAACAAAAAAAATTTAATTTGCTATATGTTGAATATATTCAGGTTTTCTTATTTCCAATAGTTTCTGCAACATTTAGTTAGCCTTCGAATCAGAATTTATGCGTTATCACAAAAAATGCAAGTGTCCGGTTTTTTTGTCCAGCAGTGTATATATATAGGGTTGCCAGATTTCTAAAATAAAAAAACGGGACATACAGATTATATAGACATGGATATAGTTAAATTCATTTTTTATAAAAAAATTTAACATTACTAATTGCTGTTTAAAGTATTGTTAATCCCCAATTTTTAACATTTTGACAAAATATATTAATACTTGAGAGAACTCTTGGCGTCCTTTAAGAGGACCTTTTTTTCCAATGCATTACTAAAAAAATTCAGAATCTTTCTTATTCTCATTCACTAGAACTTGCAATATGCTTTCCACTGTCGTTAAGTCCAGCCGAAATTGTTCTTTGGCTCACTGAACAGTCATCATAGAAATGTCATATCGAAAATCGACAATGAGCAGTTCTACGTCAATGTTAATATGAGGATTGAGTGGTAAATGGTAATTGGTATCCAATTAGAAATTTGTATTACTTTCTTGTTGTATAAAATGATTTTGAAATTTGAATTCGTTTTTTCTTTATCTAAATACGGGACAAAAGGGCGTCCCGAGAACATTTTCCGGGACACCGGGACATTTCTTTAAAAAGGGGGACAATCCCGTATATACGGAACGTCTGGTAATCCTATATATACAGGGTGACTGGTAATTAGATGCATTCCCTGAAAGGGGTTAAAGTAGAGACAATTTGCAATAAATTTGACCATATGATACCCCGTCCGAAAATTAGTAGTTTTCGAGATAATCGAATTTCTATTGTTTTTTTAAAAAATCACAATTTTCCACATAAAAAGATGAATTGAGAAAAAACTGTTCATTGAATGGAACTTATTTCAGCGTTTTCTGATAGCTAACAAATAAGTGGTTCGTTGAAAAAAAAGTTTTTCCCGAATAACAATCACATGTAAGTAACGGGTGGGTCTAAACTTACAAGTGATGATAAAAAAATGCACTCTTAGTTTACTTGGCAACGTATTAATAACATAAATGGTATGACACGAAGCGTACAAATTACTTAAATTACTTCCTTGTGACATCTGATATCCAACAAGGTACAAATGTTGCTAACATTTACATTTGTGTACAAGAAATAATACTTCATTTCTCTTCATGTGAATGGAATCAATGAACAATACAATTAAAGAACATTACACGTCTTGCTCAAAGTAGGCACCTCCGTTACGAATGCTGGCACGCAGGTTTTTACGGACATTTGGTCTCGTCGTAACTCGTGGTTGTGATGGTGTCCTTGATGTGTTGACCAGCTGTTAAGATCCTCTCCATGAGCTCTTCCTGCGAGTTTACCGCTGTCTTGTAAACTAAGTATCTCATGTGGCTCCAAATGTAAAAGTCGCAAGGCGTCAAATAGATCGGGGGATCGAGCCGGTCAGAGAATCGAGCCGCCTCGGCCAATCCATTTCTTTGGGTAATTTTCATCCAGCCACTGTCGCACGCCCAGGCAGAAGTATGGATGGGCGTCATCAACAATCATTTGATAGAGCCATTTTTACTGTCCAAATCTTAAATGGCATCACTTATGACATTTTTTGAGGAACGGGATGGCAATGTTGTTGGAGGATGTGCCTCTAGCTACAAGACGTGACATGATTTACCAGCATGAGGGCAGCCCAGCTCGATCCCCCGATCTATTTGACGCTTTGCGACTTCTACATTTGGAGCTACATAAAATACTTAGTTTACAAGACACCGGTAAACTCGCAAGAAGAGCTCATGGAGAGGATCTTAACAGCTGGTCAACACATCAAGGACACCATCACATCACGAGTTACGACGAGACCAAATGTCCGTAAAAACCTGCGTGCCTGCATTCGTAACGGAGGTGCCTACTTTGAGCAAGACGTGTAATGTTCTTTAATTGTATTGTTCATTGATTCCATTCACATGAAGATGAATGAAGTATTATTTCTTGTACACAAATGTAAATGTTAGCAACATTTGTACCTTGTTGGATAGCAAATGTCACAAGGAAGTAATTTAAGTAATTTGTACGCTTCGTGTCATACCATTTTTGTTATTAATACGTTGCCAAGTAAACTAAGAGTGCATTTTTTATCATCACTTGTAAGTTTAGACCCACCCGTTACTTACATGTGATTGTTATTTGGGAAAAACTTTTTTTTTCAACGAACCACTTATTTGTTAGCTATCAGAAAACGCTGAAATAAGTTCCATACAATGAACAGTTTTTTCTCAATTCATCTTTTTATGTGGAAAATTGTGATTTTTTAAAAAAACAATAGAAATTCGATTATCTCGAAAACTACTAATTTTCGGACGGGGTATCATATGGTCAAATTTATTGCAAATTGTCTCTTTCAGGGAATACATCTAATTACCAGTCACCCTGTATATATATATTTGATAATGCATACCATAGTATATATGAGTACAGTGAAATAATATTGTGAATATTTACAGGATTCAATTTAATGAGGGAAGCTCATACCTTAAGTTTGTAGGTATTTATTTTAGAGGATCTGCAAGATCATCATCATCGACAATGAAGGATCATTGTGTATATTGAGACGAATTTAACCCCATTGTTTTCCCAAGACACAAAAACTCTCCTGTGTCAACACGTTGGCAAAGTAAAAAACAGACGGAAGGAAAATGAAAGGGTCTTTGTGTTGAGACGTGTTGTTTCCCGAGTTTCTTCAAGAAGCGATAACTCCGGCTGTAGGCGACGGAATTTTAAGGGACTTGGACAGTCAGGTTCAAAATGTGTTTCCCCATCTCATAACGAACTTTAAAGTGGCGAGTTTTACGAAAACTTCTTGCGCGCAAGAAAAATACAGAACACGGGGTTTAACTTGCGCGCCGCAGTTCCCTAACTGTACAACGTTGCACTCCTGCCATTGGCTGGTCGCCATGGACAGGCTCTGCGTGGCCCCACCCGATATCGCTTCTAAAACCGTACGCCATATATAGTACTAAGAATAAAAAATGTCGAAACTACCATGAAAATGATGAAAATAATATCCGTGTTTAGAAACAATAAGGAAATTCGTTTCATCTCGCTCTCAGGTCAATCCATACAAAATGGTAAAACACAGATTTATTTAATGACATGATAATTACCTGTAGAGATTTAGCCTTATATTATATTACATTCGAATATTGATTTTCAATTGTTTACTTTCATTACTTAGGCAATATTAACATCATCATAATAGAAAATTATTACTTACGTTGTATATCTATTAAACATACCTCAGTGTCTTCTTTACATATATTATTTTATGCTCTTCCAGAACAGTAGAAATTATTCTGAGGAATTTTCCTTATAAGTGCAACGAGACTAGTTTTCGTAGGGCAAGTTATTTATTTCTTAGGAACATATATTACTGCGTATTATTTTTAATTCACTAGTCAACTTTCATTTTTTCGTTTGCCTTACAACTAAATGAAATTAATCATTCCCTGCTGCTGCCATCTGTTAACGTATATTGCAAAATTAGTACCTTGTTAAACGAGCTTCTTGGAACAGTCTTATCAACTTGGGAGATAACAGCACCAAACCTTGCGGCGATTGGGTTCCAAAACCGTGGAGGCAAGGTGCCAAATCTGGGGGAAGGGGGGGGGGCAAAGATGGTATATTTCTCTTTGTATATAAGGTTTATCATAGTTCGGGGGCAAAAGTGGCGAAAAGTGGGGGGGCAACCCCCTCGACCCCTAATCGCCCCAACTGCCTATCCACGTATGCATATAATAGTTTATTTCTGCTATTATATGCCTACGTGGATAGGGTAGGCAGGTCAGGTTTAATGCTGTTAGCATATAGTTCTCAAGTTCCAAAGGCTGTCCCTCGTAGTGTTGGACGATAAATAGATCGAGACGATATACCGCTATATTGAAAAAATATCGACCAGACGATATCAACTAGACAATATATCGTCACAATATTTTGGCGATATATATCGTGACAGTGATATATCGTCACGGCATTTTGGTGATATATATCATGGCCACGATATATATCGAGTCGGCGATATATGTCACAATATTTTAGCTATATATATCGGCGATATATGCAACGTCCTCCGGCTGTAACCGTAGACAACGTAGACACGCACCTTAGCTCGGCGAGCGCGTTGCGGAGGACGACAACATTTCATAATGTGCATAAATCTACCCATAATGCTAACTGTCTCTTCAGCGGAGAGATGAGACTGCATAGTTCCCAGGGATCGGGTGTTAAAGAGCTTCTCCACAGATTTCAGATGAAATGGGACCAACAACCTTTACCTCAACAGAACAACAGGTGATGAAAGTGTATATGCCAGTTTATTTTCTTAACAAAATAATATATATACACACGTTTAAAAACAAACTTCCCAGGGTTAACAATAATAATAAGTACCTTGTGAAGCTTACTAAAATTATACATATACACAAGTATATGGGAGGGAGTAAGCCGAAACTAAATATTAAAACGGCCTTTCATCTCTTTCACCAGAAGGTGGAGTTTAACTTCTCTATGGTGCTGGGACTCTCGCATAAGCGGAGGGCACCTTCTCTCGCCCGAAAGCGGAGTTGATCTTCTCCTTCGTGCTCGGATTCTCGCATAAGCGGAGGGCACCTTCTCTCATCCGAAGATGGAGCGGAACTTCCTTCTTGGTGTTTGGTCTCTCGCCGTAGCGCAGCACACCTTCTCTCGCCCGCAGGCGGAGTCTAACTAACTTGCCAGCCAGGCCTACGCCTTTATATAAGGTTGGCGATGCTAGCGTAAGCGAGCGGAAAATTATTCAACTACATACAGGGTGTTTCTAAAGGTCGTTTACAACGCTTGGGAGGTGATTCCTCACACGAAAACAAGCAAAAAGTCTAAGTTCCATTTTTACGACTGAGGCTTCGTTTCCGAGATAGGAGCCTCGCAAAAGGTGACAAAGTGAACGTCACACCTGACTTGGACGAATACTATCACAGATAGAGAGGCGGTTCCAAGGGAATCATAAAGGAATCGTATGTGCTCAGTCCGGAAGTCACTATGAAAAGTTCACTGCACGCATGCGCAATGGAGTCCTCAAAGGAATTGGGGATTTCCAGCAACAACAATGCATGGAAAGGGTATGTAACGCAGCAAGAAGGACCGTGACAATGAGAAATGCGTTCAAGACAACACATCCCGACCTCAAACATCAAAACATGACCACCGAACACAAAATCCGAAAAGTTGAGCACGGTTGCATACCCCAGTTACACGCGAGGAATGAACGAATCATGTCATGTGGCATACGAGAGACAGGAGGAGGGAAAGAAAAACACATTATCAGGTGATTGCGACAACATGTATTTTTACACGCGACAACTACGTAATATCCCCCCCCCCCCGACACACACACACAACAAACAACAAATGCTACAATGTCTTATGCACAGACAGTCCGTGTCACTGTACACCAACTGAAGATGTCACTTTCACCACACAAAGGGGGTGGGGAGCAATACCAAAAGTGTTCGCACGCGATCATTGTGACGTAAAAGAGACCAGTTTTGGAAGCGCTGCACAGGCAAGTCTGGCTCTCGTAGTCTACGTTTGACCTTCATGACTGCTGTTCCCGCGAGAGGAGCTCGAAGGGTTGGTTCTCTCCGGCAGTCGTTCCAGTCGTGTTGCAGGTGCTGGGATATGATCAGCAGTTCGCTCTAGGTTGTCATACGTATTGAAGAGTACTAGTATGTTGTATTGAAAGAAGTTGACGTGGTGGAGTGGACAAGTCAAGTATCGCAACAATTCGTCTGTGGTGTTCGTACGGTGATACGGCCAATTTGTGCAGTGTGCCAGTGTTAAACAAAAACAATACTTTGCAGTTCCAGCTCCCTATTACACAGATGGCTGCGTATACGACCCAGCAGCTAGCAGACATGCATCTCATGTATGGGGAGGCACGTGGTAATAGCCGCGAGGCAAGGCGTCTTTATGGAGAACGCTTTCCACATAGACCTTTACCGTCTCACACCTTCTTTCAGGTAGTGAACAATCGACTGCGTGAAACAGGGTCAGTGTTACCACCGCGGCAAGAAGTTGGAAGACCCCGAAGTGTACGCACACATCAGTTTGCAGAAGATGTGTTAACAGCGGTCGCAGAACATCCTGGAACTAGTACGCGCGTGCTCGCTCGGGCACGAAACACGTCTCATGTGAATGTTTGGCGAGTGTTGTCAGAGGAAGGAATGCACCCTTTTCAACTGCGGAAAGTACAAGAACTGTTACCTCGTGACTTTCGCCCTCGTATGGAGTTTTGCCAATGGTTGTTGCATCATCTGGACACAAACCCTCACTTCGGGGCAAACGTATTGTGGACAGATGAAGCCATTTTCACCAGGATTGATGTCTTCAATAGTAGAAACAGTCATGTATGGGACTTTGACAACCCACATGCACTTTTTGTGGCCCATCACCAGCACAGGTTTTCAGTGAATGTGTTGTGCGGGATAGTACATGATCATTTAATTGGACCATACATTCTCCCTGTTCGCCTGAATGGTCGCACGTATCATGCATTTCTTAGTGACGTTCTGCCTGAACTGTTGGAGACCGTACCTTTGGCACTGCGGCAAGAAATATGGTACCAACACGATGGTGCACCAGCTCATATCGATTGTAATGTACGACATTTCCTGCATGACGTGTTTCGCAATAGGTTCATTGGTAGTGATGAGCCTGTGCCTTGGCCACCGAGGTCGCCAGCTCTCAACCCTCTCGATTTTTTCTTCTGGGGAGAAATGAAAACCCTCGTATACGACACACCTGTCACATCAGCTGAGGACCTCGTTGTCGCATCAACGTCGCCGCCGCGACGGAAGCAGATACATCTGGCTTGTTTGCTCGTACTCGACAATCCTTGAAATGTCGCTGTCATCTCTGCGTAGAAGTGAATGGCAGACATTTTGAAAACCGTCTGTGATTATTGCCCTCGGCAAATCTCAGTGAGAACACTCTTGGTATTGCTCCCCACCCCCTTTGTGTGGTGAAAGTGACATCTTCAGTTGGTGTACAGTGACACGGACTGTCTGTGCGTAAGATATTGTAGCATTTGTTGTTTGTTGTGTGTGTGTGCGGGGGGGGGGATATTACGTAGTTGTCGCGTGTAAAAATACACGTTGTCGCAATCACCTGATAATGTGTTTTTCTTTCCCTCCTCCTGGTGGAGTAATGTGTCTCTCGTATGCCACATGACATGATTCGTTCATTCCTCGCGTGTAACTGGGGTATGCAACCGTGCTCAACTTTTCGGATTTTGTGTTCGGTGCTCATGTTTTGATGTTTGACGTCGGGATGTGTTGTCTTTAACGCATTTCTCATTGTCACGGTCCTTCTTGCTGCGTTACATACCCTTTCCATGTACTGTTCTTGCTGGAAATCCCCAATTCCTTTGAGGACTCCATTGCGCATGCGTGCAGTGAACTTTTCATAGTGACTTCCGGACTGAGCACATACGATTCCTTTATGATTCCCTTGGAACCGCCTCTCTATCTGTGATAGTATTCGTCCAAGTCAGGTGTGACGTTCACTTTGTCACCTTTTGCGAGGCTCCTATCTCGGAAACGAAGCCTCAGTCGTAAAAATGGAACTTAGACTTTTTGCTTGTTTTCGTGTGAGGAATCACCTCCCAAGCGTTGTAAACGACCTTTAGAAACACCCTGTATATTAACATTAAATAGTTACAACAGTTGATTATACATAGAGGTGGATCCGTGTTTACTTGTGACGATCCGAGTTCGTTACAATCTTGAACTAACAACAGTGATGTGCCGTAGACTATAAGTTTACGTCTACATGCGTTGTCTTCACGTAATCTACGCGTAGATTACATTGGGTTGTAGTTTATATAGACTACGTAGACAATCTAAAGTGCATTAAAATTAATTTTCAAGGGTTTCATGAAAAGAAAGTGACATTTTCAACTATATTGGTTAACTAACGAACTGAAAAGAATCCTATTTATAACAAAATGTCTCTTCTCTTCTATTATCAACTAAGGAAGAGGATAAATAGTATGCAAGAAAAACAACAGATGGCGGTCGTGAGGCAAGAGTGGTATTTTCCCCATGAAACACTAGAATATTTCCTTTATTAGGTTTCTTTCTAGGTGAGAAATTGTTCGAATTTGGAAGAAAGAGTATAAAAACTTCTCCTCACACATCAGCAACTGATACGCAGTATAATTTTCATTTACTTCAACGGCGCCCTTTGCTAAGTTATCACCTTTCGCCATGTTGTTTACATAGATTACGTAATCTACGCGTATAAAATTGTCTACGTGTAGAATGTAGACTATCGTTGTTTACGCGTAGACGCACATCACTGACTAACAATACTTACAATAAATAGTTACAAAAGTTGATCATAGAAGCTAACAAACTTAGAGGTGGATCCGTCTTTACTTGTGACGATCCGGGGTCGTTACATATATCGTCACAATATTTTGGCGATATACAGAGCATTCCCTGACATTCGCTACGAGACTCGGCGGCAAGGTGCCCGGCATCAGCGCTTGTCTCTCCCGGTGAACGTGTCCGCGACAGTCGCACGCTACAGTCTGTTTTTTTTTCGCTCTCCCTATCTTCGCTCTCTTTCACTTTCTGTGGACGTTGTAGACTGACGCCAGTATAATCCTCCCTCGGAAGTTGTGTTGTGTCGTGTCCGTGTGTTGAAGATTGTGGCACCACAAAAGTTTACACTACAACAAAGGATTTATCTTGTCGAGTGTTACTTCGGAAAGAGGAATTGTGGAGAAGTGCGACGACGTTTTGCAACGATATTTCCTGGTGTTCCCGTTCCACATAGAACCACTATATTATACCTCGAAAGAAAAATGGGAAATCTAAAAAAATAAAGTATACAAGGACAATCCGCACACCATCCGTGAGTTAAAAGAGAGTATTGTAAGAGAAATCGGGAGAATTACAGTAGACGAACTTGCACGTGTAAATGCCAATTTCCTTCATAGATGCCAGGAATGTGTTGCAGCAGAGGGACATCATTTTCAACACCTTCTGTAGTCAAGGTTAGTACACAATATGAAAACTGTAATTTTAATAGCCGACTCTAGCGACTGTCGCTGACCCGTTCACCGGGAAAGATAAGCGCTGATGCCGGGCCGCTTGCCGCCGAGTCTCGTAGCTAATGTCAGGGAATGCTCTGTATGTCGTGGAGACCATACAGCGCCGATATCACGATACGGAAAAAAATATCGTAGCGTCTGTGACGATATTTTCTTGACGATATATCGCCATATCACATTTTCAATATCGTCCATCCCTAGTCCCTGGTCGTTCGTCCTTGGTAACGTCTCCACTCCCGACCTATTGGCGATCTCAAGTTTAGACCAAATCACACGGAACTGGATTTCCAGTAGGAATGCTCTAGTTGTCGCTGAAGTGGCAACCTAGGTGAGAATCATGACCGCTGGGTTCAGGGGCGTCGCCACTGGGTGGACGAGGGTGGGCTCTAGCCCACCTTAAAATAGTCTCAGCCCACCCGTCTACCCACCCAAATAGAATAAATACATGATATCTATTATAACAATATAACAAACTGGTTATGAATTATATGAGGTATTATACAGGGCTAGCATAAATGATTCATTCGTTTTGAAAAGGCTATATTTTCAAAAGTATTACACGTACACACATGAAAGATATATGAAAAGAACCACAAACTCACCAAGTTTGTATTGTGTATTCCAGGTGGCAGCACGAGATCATTATCTTTTTCTGTTATCTATTATTTCGCCGCCAAGTTAATATTCAGCGATGAAGCAACGTTCCACTTATCCGGGAACGCGAATCGTCATAATGTGCGATTCTGGGGCACGGAAAATCCACGTGCAGTCGTGACAGTTGAAAGAGATTCGCCAAAGGTGAATGTTTTCTGTGCAGTGTCACACACAAAGATGTATGGCCCGTTTTTCTTTGCTGAGCAAACTGTGACCGGTAAATGTTACCTGGATATGTTGCAGTTGTGGTTGTTCCCGCAACTCAATGCTGACTTCAGGGATTTTGTCTTCCAACAAGACGGAGCACTCCCTCATTGGAACATTCCAGTTCGTGACTACCTAAACGATGAACTTCCGCATCGCTGGATTGGGCGTATTTGTGAGGATGACCTAGCTTTGTTCCCCTGGCCTCTCAGATCGCCCTGCGACTTCTTCCTGTGGGGGTACGTTAAGGACCTTATTTACGAACCCCCACTACCGCAATCCTTAGCTCAAAGAACGCATCAGTGCTGCAGTGCAGACCATTGACAGGGCTATGCTGCAAAATGTATGGAATTAGCTAGAGTATCGTCTGGTCGTGTGTCGTGTAACCAAAGGGGCACATATCGAACATTTGTAGAGGGTGTATAAACTTGGTGAGTTTGTGGTTCTTTTCATATATCTTTCATGTGTGTAAGTGTAATACTTTTGAAAATATAGCCTTTTCAAAACGAATGAATCATTTATGCTAGCCTTGTATTATTGTAAAGCACAAAAAGCGGCGTTAACAATTGACCAACATTACTCAGTTTCACTTAAAAAAAATGAAGAATGTTTCTCCATCGCAGTTGGTCTCCTTTCATTAACGTGCGAAATGTAAACATGTAAAAATATTGTAATTGTTACGCGGTTTGGAGATATCGCAAAACTTTTCGTCAAATGGTTTCCATTCTTGACCATCGTTTTATGTTCTCTTGTCTCTTGGAACAGCGGCTTCTTTGATAATTCGTTTTCCTTTGTTTGACTTTATTTACAATCAAACAAATCTATTATAACAGCCGTGGTTAATTTGCTATGTTTCATTCAGTGGCGGCGTTCGTGGCAAGGTTACTTTTATTTGGAGAAAAGTCATGTGTAAATCAGCGCTGTTTTGTGATTTCGTCTGTGTGAAGATGAAATTTTAGTTACTTGTAGTCTGTTGTAGTGCAAAGAGATCAAGAGAGCTTAACATGTCGGGTAAACGAATTAGTATATCTTATTATTTTAGACAAGATAGCAACTTGATTATGCCATCCATAAAAGTCATTCTGATGCCAGTGTAGAGAAATTTGAAGGCATTTCACCAGTTGAAGTTGAAGGTGATTTGAAGTGTTTCAAACTCTCTTCCCAATGATATTGCCGAAACTGCAAATGAACTTCCACAACAGCATGTATTAACGCATTTCCCTCAGAAAACATTTTGCAATACCAGGCTGATTGGTATGTCTTTTAAATGGTTGGAGTCCAGCGTTCAAGCTGATTCAGCCTTTTGTTTCCCATGTAGATTCTTTAGAACGGAAAGCGAACAGGGGATATTCACATTCACAAATTTGGCTCTAATAACTGGAAACGAGCTCTGGATAAAGATTCTGATTTTCGAAAACATGACAACAGTCAGGCGCATAAAGCTGCTCATATATCGTGGGAATTCTACATTAAAATGAAAGTACAAGGTAAATGAGTGTCAGTTTGTTGTCTAGTAAGTGAAGCGAATACGTCTCGAGTGAAGGAAAACAGAATATTTGGAATAAATTATAGACATATAGACTGCTGTTCAGGGAATAGCGCAAATAGGACATCAGGAGTCTAATGAAGGAAATCTCCTTGAATTTCTTGAGCTCTTTTTAAAAACCAACCCCTATTGAGAAGAAGACTTTAAGACAAAGTAGACAAAATGCAAAATATATCCTATTCAAAATGAATTGTTAAAAATTATTGCAAAGTTAGTTGTAAATAACTTTAGTGGAAAACTTGAACGAATCTAGGACAATTGCCATGACGCCAAAATCACGGACAATTGCAATGATTTTGATGGTGAAGGTCACTTTGCAAATTAATAGCACTGGTCTACATATGAAATATTTTTTTCTGCTGACTTAGATATTTTAACTGATTATATATAATTTGAGGTCGCTGATTCAAAATATGTAGTCAGAAAAAGTGTATCACGTCACAATTTTTCACAAATCACATTTGAAAATTTTCACAATATTATAATACTGGGCTAAACTCCAACAATTTTCCATATAGATATCTGCACATAATTAAATTTCTTTTTCTGCTGACTTAGATATTTTAACTGATTCTATATAATTTGAGGTCGCTGATTCCAAATATGTGTATAACGTCACAATTTTTCACAAATCACATTTGAAAATTTTCACAATATTATAATAATGGGCTAAACTCCAACAATTTTCCATATAGATATCTGCACATAATGAAATTTCTGTTTCTACTGATTCTATATAATTTGAGGTTGCTGATTCCAAATATGTAGTCAGAAAAAGTGTATCACGACACAATTTTTCACAAATCACATTTGAAATTTTTCACAATATTATAATACTGGGCTAAACTCCAACAATTTTCCATATAGATATCTGCACATAATGAAATTATAGAACTATACATAGTTGGCGTAGCTGATAACATGTATTAAGTTACATTGTTTCACAAGTCACATTTCAAAATTTTCAGAAAATTATATCCGGCTACATTCCAACAGCACTTGCAAAGAGAATGCGACGTAGTCAGATGTCCATGCAGAGTATCACGTCACGTTGTTTAACAAACATACTTTTCTATTTTCTCAATAGGGAGTTTTTAATGGACAAAAAGTTTAGGCAATTCCGGCAAATTAATCAATTTGTTTCACGAGCACATACAGTGAACACCTGATGCCTGTACTTATGCTAAACTTAATAACATACACCACAGAATAGCACAACATGCATACCTACTTAGGCAAAAATTTTTGTTTCTTTGATTTTTTGGGGTAGGTGGCTTCAGGAACGTCACGCTGCAAGCACCAGCAATAGTCGTCCATCATGTTTTCATTTCATCTCCCCTGATATCGGTGCTCCATGGTTTTTATGTCTTGGTGGAAGCGTTCGCCCTGTCTTCACTTACGGCACCAAGATTGGACGGAAATACATCTAGGTGGCTGTGCAGGAAGTGAAGCTTGACACTCATATTTACTCGTAACTTTTGAAACGTCACCAACAAATTTTCAACTAGAACCTCGTAGTTGTGCGCCCTGAAGTTTCCAAGAAAGTTTGTAATGACATCAGAAAAGGCACACCATGCATCTTTCTCTGTGCGGTTCATTGTTTGTAAGAAATCTTCATCTTTCATTAGCATCCTTATCTGAGGACCATCAAAAATACCTGCTTTTACTTTTTCATGCGTCAATGCAGGAAATTTTGAACAAATGTATTTAAAGCAAGCCCCATTCTTATCCAGAGCTTTTACATACTGCGTCATTAATCCCAACTTAATGTGCAGTGGAGGAAGTAACACTTTCTTAGGATCAACAAGCGGCTTGTTCTGGATGTTTTTCGCCCCGACTTCAAAGCTTTTCCTGGCAGGCCACAGTCTTCGTACCCAATGTTCGTTCCTTGCTCGACTGTCCCATAAACACAAAAAGCATGGATATTTCGTGAAACCTACTTGTTGACTAAGTAACATTGAAATGACCTTGAGATCTCCGCACACAAGCCAACTGTCATTTGCATACTTTATCTTTCGAAGCAGTTCTTTCATTGTTTCGTAGCTTTCCTTCAAATGTAGGGAATGGCCAACAGGAATGGATGCTAACTTATTGCCATTATGCAGCAACACACACTTCAAACTCCTCATCGAGCTATCAATAAAAAGCCTCTATTCTTCTGCATTATACGTACATCCCATAGCTTCAATTAGTCCCTTTAGCTGTACAACAGACAAGTTCTTCGTCCCTTTGAAAATATCTTAATAGATGCTCTCTCTGTCCCGATACATGAAGGTTGTTCCAGACACTAACATATTTCATATTTCTTTCCTTTAGTCTACACAGGTCCTGCATACTTTATGAGGTCCCCAGGATTTATCTTGGTCACCCAATTTAATTCCGAAATATGCACTATATGCTTTCCTTACAAAATCAGTAATATTTGTCCTTTGTTTTGGGGTTAACAATGTTCGAATAACTGATTGAAATAATATTCATTATAATATTCCATGTGCTGCCATCTTGTGACCTCTTTACGGACTACGTTGTTTCATTGCTCTAAATATACATCCCTAATATTAGACAATTTTCTATTTTCCTCCGAAACCTGACGTGATAGAAAAAAACGGATTTCGGTTTTGGATTTACCACCCTCGAATTACTAAAGAACAACCATCAGCCTCCAGTCAGCAAAATGGACGTAGACCAGTGTAGTAGGACAAATGCGAGGATCAGGACCTAACCTAACCTAACCAAAGGCGCCACAGAACTAATAGTGCTGTAGAAGGTTGGAACAGCAAAATGAATAGGTGGCTTGGAAGACCGCATCCATACATCAAGTACATGCGGATGGAACTTAATCTAGAAGGTCTGGAAAGGAAGAAGCGTGACAAGAGAGTTGGAAAGTATATTCGCACATATGAAGAAACGGACGGGTGACTTCAAAAGGTGTCTGTTGTCTCTAGCCCGTTTTCAAGAACTTGATTGGACCAATTCCCAGCCAAGATTGACGAAGCACTTCCGTGCTGACAAGAAATAAGACAAGAGAGAAAAGATATAACAAAAATACGAGAATGAGGAAATAGTTATGACTGACGATGTGTGGAATAACACTGGTTTTAAACACGCCAAAGTTGTTGTAATGCAAGTACGTTTACAAGCTACCTTGCCAGTCTCAAGCCTGGATAAAGTGTGAGAGGAATCAGTGTTCTATTCCAAAATATCAATATTTCACATAATTCTCTTGTAAGAGGTATTGTACCAGGCGTTAAGTCACCCTTCAATTTGATAGAAGATTTAAAATGCCATCGGAATTGTCCCTTTCACTTCTAACTGTCTTCATCACAATTGTCCGACTACCACTTGAACCGCACTGGGCGTCGTCTTCTGAGGGCGCCAAAATGATCAAATTGAACTTTTTACACACAAAAAGAACTCCGAGAAAACCTACAACACTAAGAAAAAAATATTGAATAAATTTCATTAAAATGGTTATTCCAGAAATCTGCTTACTGTTCCAGTAACTGTGACTAAATAGTTTTTGGTAAACTAAATCCTTTTTAATGTTATCTTCTTCTTCTTCTTATGGCGCTACAGTCCACTGATGAACCTTGGCCTTCTCTGTGATTTGTCTCCATCTATCTCTACCTTTTGCCACAACTTTCCAATTTCTATACTGGAGCTTCCGAACATCCTCATCCACTCCATCCACCCATCTTAATTTAGATCTCCCTCGCTACCTCTGTCCACCTAGGCTATCCAACATCACTCTCTTTGCAGAGTCGCTATCACTCATGCGAATCACATGACCTGCCCATCTTAATCTTGCCGCCTTTATTACACCAATAACTGTTGGTTCTTGATATAAGTCGTAGAGTTCCTTATTAAATCGCTGTCTCCATTTTCCATTCTCACATACTGGTCCCAATATTCTTCGTAATATCTTTCTTTCAAAGGTCTCTACCAGCCGTTCATCTTTCCTTGAACTGGTCCAAGTTTCCGCAGCATAGGTCAATACAGGTCTTATCAGTGTCTTGTAAAGTGTTAACTTAGTTGTTCTGGACAATATGGTGCTCTTAAAATGTCTCTGTAGTCCATAATAGGCCCTATTCGCTGCTATAAGTCGTGCCTTTACTTCCTCCTGTGAATCATTTTCATGTGTCACAACAGAACCCAGGTAGATAAAGGCATCCACTCTATCAAAGGTATAATTAGCCATTGTTATGGTCGGTGATGGATTATATCCGTGTGCTTTGCCTGCTGCCATGTACTTAGTCTTCCCTTCATTCACCACCAATCCCATCTTCTTTCCTTCCCTTTCTATGGCCAGAAATGCTTCTACTATGTCCACATCATCTGCATATGCAAGTATCTGGATTGACTTATAATATATGGTACCCCTAATTTGCACCCGAGCTTCCCGCATAACCTTCTCTAAGGCAATGTTAAACAACAAACAGGACAGCACATCGCCTTGTCTTAGTCCATTTTCTATTTCAACAGGTTCTGAGAGTTGTCCTCCTACTCTTATCTTACTATTGGAGCCCTCCATGGTTATCCTCACCATTCTTATTAATCCTATTGGAATTCCGAGATCTTTCATTGCCAGATATAGTTGGGTCCTGTTTATACTATCGTATGCAGATTTAAAATCAAGAAATAGATGGTGCGTTCCTATCCCAAACTCCAGCGTTTTCTCCAGTATTTGCCTTAAGGTGAATATCTGGTTAATTGTAGATTTCCCTGGCCTGAACCCACATTGATATGGTCCAATGCACTTTTCTACATATGGTAGTAGTCTTTTATATATAATTCTTGCAAATACTTTATATGCAACGTTCAACAATGTAATTCCACGATAGTTTGCACACTCCATCATGTCCCCTTTCTTGTGGATATGTACTATGATACCCGTCCTCCATTCACTTGGCATCTGTCCCTTTTTCCAGATTATGTTTATTATTTCCTTCAAGCCTCTAATGACACTCTTGCCTCCATGCTTAAGCAGCTCTGCTTGCAAGTTATCTATACCAGGTGCTTTACTATTTTTCAATATCTTGACTGCCTCCCATACTTCATCTAACTTTGGACTTTCTATGCCCTCTTCTCCTTCCTCTTCTTCATTTAATCCTTCTTCCAGCATATCTGCACTGCCATTCAATACATCATTAAAATGCCTTCTCCACCTTTCTAAAATTACACTACTGTCACTAATTATATCGCCTGTTTCATTTCTACAGACTGTTGTCCTTGGTTTAAAAACATCTTTTGTATTATTTACCAGCTTATACATCTGTCTTACATTCTTCTGTTCATGCAGGCTTTCCAACTGCTTCATCTCTTGCTTCATCCATTCCCCCTTTTTTTCCTATGGACTTTCTTCTCAATCCTTCTTTTCTCTTGATATTCATCCCTAGCTCTCCATGTTGCACTTCTTTGCTGCATCCTCTTATATACATCATTCTTTTCTTTGGTTACATTTTGACATTCCTCATCGAACCACGTTTCTCTCTTTACTGGCTTTTGTGTTTCAAGTATTTCCTTTGCTACATTACTGATCCTCAGCTTATATCTATCCCACCTCTCATCTACATTTTCCACTTCTGCCGGTTTCGTCCCGACGAATCCCTCTTGTAGTTTACTTCTGTACCTCTCAACCACCGTTGGATTTCTTAACTGCGTGACATTAAATTTAATCAGGCTAGTCGCCTTCATTTTTCGGCTATTAGATATTCTTGCTCTAATCCTTCCCATAATCAAATAATGGTCGGAATCGATATTAGCCCCTCTAAAAGATCTAACATCAATGATATCTGATCTATGTCTACAATCTATCAGCATGTGGTCAATTTGATTGTAAGTTTTTCCATCCGGGGCTCTCCATGTAATTTTATGAATATCCTTGTGCTGGAACAGAGTTGTTGTTATTACTTGATTCCGAGATGCTGCAAACATTATTAGCCTCATACCGTTGTTATTTGTTACTTTATGCATACTTTGTTTACCAATTGTTGGTTGATACACGTCTTCAATGCCTATCTGGGCATTAAAGTCTCCAATTACTATTTTTATGTCATTTTTTGGGCAATCATCATATGCTTTCTCTAACGCATCATCTGTGGATACTTCCGTGGGTGCATGTGCATTGATTATACTGTAATTAAAGAACTCTCCTTTAACTCGTAATGTCGATAATCTTGAACTTATAGCTTTAAATCCTATCACTAGATGTTTTAGTTGTTTATGTATTATAAACCCAGTTCCTAGCATATGCAGCCTTTTATCGCAGCTATAGAAGACAGTTGCTTCTCTCTTTTCCAAAACTCTTTTTCCGATCCAACGTACTTCTCGCAATGCCACTAACGCAGGCTTATAATTATTCAGTTGATCCAGCAACATCCTCAATGCACCTGCCCTATACAAAGATAGCACATTCCAGCTCCCTACATATAGATCCCTTCCCTTTCCATAATTCGCTTGTCCATTGTTCACGCCAGTCCGTCGTCGGTAGATCTGTCCGGCTACATTTCTTTGAGGTCTCGTAACGTGGTTCCTTTTGTGGGATGGGGTTGTCGGACCCACGCCCAACCCCCATTCTTGGAGGACCAGGATTTGTTTAGGGTTTACTCCCGTAGGGCAGCTGGCTTCACTATGCCTTACGAGTCTGCCCCGCCCTTGGTTTTCTGTGAGGGTATCCTTCCCTTAGCCTTTGGGGATCCCTCCCCTCCCTGCAAGGTAGCAGGGGCCGAGCTTAGTTAGTGGCGGCTCTCCTCGCCCCATCGCAGGATTTTCTTCGGAGCCTTGCAGTATTTACCGAGATGAAGTTGCCACTCCACATCTCACTGCCTCCTCCAATCCTGCTGCTGCTTGTCCGCGACTGTTTCCAGCTAGCCAACGTATCTGCTGGCCGTTCCCCTATCCGCAACCTGGGGACGCGCCTGGTGGCATACAGCTCTGCCTCTGGGAAGATAACCCAGCCCAGGTTTTAATGTTATCAGTTGAAAGAAATTTTTCCCAACCATTGCTTGCTCTTTTACAAGCAATCCTTTGTCTTGTAAAACATAGGAAAGCTTTTCTTTACCGTATTTCGCTTTAATGTTTGTAATACAGTAAAACCTCGTTAATCCGGACCCTGATAAGCCGGACTTAACTTAATCGGGACAGGCAAAAGGCAAAAACAAGAAAAGCAGAATGCAAGGTTTTAAATGTGGTTAGAACTCAACAAGAGAACTACCAAAAGAAAAGGCAGTCAACCACTGATGAAATTCTGTTTCCCGCAGACTTTGTACTGTACTGTATAGTGTATTTAGGCCTATGCCCCTTAAATACACTATAATAAACGTGTTTTTTCCTATAAATGGCGTTTAATGCACTTTCTACGGTTCTTTGAGGTTATTTCAGTTCATCCGGACTATCGTTAAACCGGTCAACTTATTCCCTCATTAGTCCGGATTAACGAGGTTTTACTGTATTCCATTTTTTTTGTTACAAAACACAGGAAATTTATATACCGTCTTTTTTAACACTAACACAAGTTGCATATAAAATATTTGTAAGTAGTGGTGGTGGACCGGTTCTAAGCCCGAAAATGGGGCTCGGTGGGGCTCGCAGTGTTGCCAACTGCTTACTCGAAAAAATCACCAAGGTTTTTCTTGGTCTAACCTAACCTAAAGCAAGAAGCTGGCAATCTTGCTTGAGAGTTCACAAACCGGAAGTGAGGCTTAGTGAGGCTCGCAGTGTTGCCAACTTCTTACTCGAAAAAATCACCAAGGTTTTTCTTGGTCTAACCTAACCTAAAGCAAGGAGCTGGCAATATTGCTTGAGAGTTCTGCAACCGGAAGTGGGGCTCGCAGTGTTGCCAACACCTACTCGAAAAAAAAAATCACCAAGATTTTTGTCTTGGTCTAACCTAACCTAAAGCAAGAAGCTGGCAATCTTGCTTGAGGCTTGGTTTACAGTGCATAAAGCAAGGTTGCCAACCTACTAGTATTTTTGCCATAGTTTTTTACAAAAAAAAACAGAGGAGAGAGAGAGGGAAGAGTTAAACAACCGACAACTACCAACACCCACCTACAGCTTTTTTTGGTCTAACCTAACCTAAAGCAAGGAGCTGGCAATCTTGCTTGAGGCTTGCCTTACAGTGCATAAAGCAAGGTTGCCAACCTACTGGTATTTTTGCCATGGCTTTTTACAAAAAAAAAGAGAGAGGGAAGAGTTAAACAACCGACAGCTGCCAACACCCACCCTAACCTAACCTAACCTAACCTAACCTAACCTAACCTAACCTAACCAGGTCTAACCTAACCTAAAACAAGGAGCTGGTAACTTTACTTAAGACTTGCCTTACAGTGCATAAAGCAAGGTTGCCAACCTACTGGTACTTTTGCCATGGCTTATTACAAAAAAAGAGAGGAGAGAGAGAGGGAAGAGTTAAACAACCGACAGCTGCCAACACCCACCCTAACCTAACCTAACCTAAGCTAACCTAACCTACCCTAACCTAACCTAACCTAACCTAACCTAACCCACCCTAACCTAACCTAACCTAACCTAACCTAACCTAAAGCAAGAAGCTGGCAACCTTGCTTGAGGCTTGCCTTACAGTGCATAAAGCAAGGTTGCCAACCTACTGGTATTTTTGCCATGGCTTTTTACAAAAAAAAAGAGAGAGGAGAGAGAGAGAGGGAAGAGTTAAACAACCGACAGCCCACCTACAGCTTTTTTTTGTCTAACCTAACCTAAAGCAAGGAGCTGGCAACTTTGCTTGAGGTTTGCTTTACAGCGCATAAAGCAATTTTTGCCAACCTACATATACTAAACAAGGAGAGCCGGCACTGCCGTAAAAGAAAGAGAGATGGATGGGTGGTAACACTGCACGGGTTCAACGTCACCAAGTAAAAATCGCCTTAATGGTTTTTTTCTTGTAAGGCATGATCTCTATTTTCTCGCAGTGTTACCAACTCCTACCTACACTTTTTTTTTACTTGGCAAGGGCTAGAGAGAGAGAAAAACTTATAGCTGACAACAGTAATGAGCGAATGCGCCATATCGTAATTTTCCAACTCCGGCAATGTTTGTATATCGTGACCTTTGTAAACCTCTCTCTCTCGGGGGAACGATGCGCCATATCGCAATTTTCCAACTCCCGGGGGGAAACGATGTGCCACACACGCGCGCGCGCTTATGTATTGTAACACAAACAAACAAACAAAATAATAATTGTTGTTTTTTAGAATACCTGGCCCCTAACTCCGCCAGGGTGCGTGGTGCCCAACCCAAAAAGGTTCTAACGGCTACGGCTCTAGATAACCGCACCTCTGTAGGGTTTCACGTGTTTTTTTTTTTCCCCCAAACTTCCATGAAACCCTACAGAGGACCTCCGTAATGCATGCAACGTGTACTAACGACTCTAGTGTTATTTGATGTTGTGATATTTTTGGATATAGAGTTTTATTGTGAGATATAGATAAAAATAATTATGTTTATTATAATATTTTCTTGATGAAGATGGAGAATATGTGTGTGTGTTACAAATAAAGTTGCATGCTTATTTTTCTAGTGTGTGTGTATGTGTTTTTGATGTTTCGACAGCATCTGAAACGATAAAAAAGAAATTTTATTGTTAATTTTCACGTGTAAAAACAACAACAAATTTTGTGCAAATTCTGATTGTCTCGTGCTATAGTGCAAAAAAGATATTGTAACTGATAACTAATGAAATTGACATTTGTAACTGATCTGAACTAGTGAAATTCGTATTGTGCCATTGTAACTGATTGTGCTAGTACAAAAAATTTCTTATTTGTGCAAGAAAAGATGTTAAAAACTTGTTAAAACTGCTCTGTGACCCTCTCGTTCTTCACGTCGTAGGCGAAGGACTTCTCTGCAATCAGGATGACACTGCATAGGGTATCCTCGGGCAAGGCATCGTGGAACTCGCAGACGACCTTGATGTTGGTTCGATCGTTGACCACAACCTTCTTTCTCTTAGATGTGTTGATGACGGTCATGGGTCTCCGTGCTTTGAACTCGCTGGGCGTGTAGTACATGTCCACGCTTCCCTCGGTCACACGTTTGTAAGCCCAGAACGCTTCGTAAAGTTTGAGGTAATCGTTTTTGGTCACGTCGAGGTTGTAATTCTCGCGCGGGAACACTTCGTTGCGTCCGTTCTTCAGATAAACGTTCTTGATCTTGCAGTCGTCGAACTTGCTGGAATCTTTTTCCTGATTCTTGTCCCTCCCGGTCTGAAAAAGCACTACGACGAAATCTGGCATGTCGAACTGTATGTTGTTGAACTGCGTTGTTACGTCGAATTCCATGTGACTTCCCGACGCTATTTTCTGCACGCACTGGTAACCGTGAAAGTGAATCAGCACCTGCGGACTTTTCAAGATCTCCGCTTTGTACTTGAGGGCGTAGTTCGTTTCGTATTCCACCACCGGCATTCTCAATTCCATGCTCTGGATGACGCACTTGGCTGCTTCGGGTAAAGTGTTGGCTATCGGCGTGGTGCCGTCCGGACCCAAAGTAGCGTATCGCATCAGTGCGTCGTTGTCGTTGGCCGCTCTTCGAAACGTAACCCTCAGTCCTCCTTTCCACATGATCTCCTTGTAGTCCGAGAAGAAACCAGGCAGCAGACGCATGGGAAAAAGCACCGTGTGACTTCTCGTTGATATTTTGGTCCCGGCTTCGAATCCCCCGGCCTGGTAGTACGCTGCGTCCGTTTTGGATAATTTCAACGTTCCCACTGCCGTCGACGTGATGCCTGGATAATCTATTCTGTCGATGACGGTGTTGTGTTTCCTCACCTCCACCTGCGAGAACAGGAGAGGCACGAAGTTGTCCACGAGTATCAAGTTTGCTGCTGCGGGAAACGCGTCTCCGCTTTCTTTCTTCACCACGTCGAATTGAAGGTAGAGGTCCGCTCTGTGAGGATGAACGAACCCATCGCCTACGTCCACGTCGTATTCGATCTCCCTGTTCGCTTCGTTCAGATTGGCGAACGTGCGACGGTTGGGAGGGAAAGATTGCAATTCGTAACTTTCGATTTGCTCCATTTTACATGTATGGTTATTTATTATACGTTGATCTCCACGATGGCTGTCGTAGTGGCACCTGCGAAATCCACCACGTCTCCTTTCTCGTTCGTCACCACCAACTCTATGTCGTCTATGCGGTTGCGGCATACTGGAAAATAGATCGGCGAAGAAGGCGTGTAGATGATCGGTTCCATGAACTCGGAACTTGGTTTGAAAGTGGCTATGATTCCCGTCTGCTTGTGACTTCCTAACAATCCGTCCGAAGATTTCGTGATCATACCTTCGGCCACGTTACAGTGTACGTTCAGAGTCTCTATGGCCAAGAATTTAGGAATGTTGGTTGCTACGTGCTTGATGCCAGCTTCGAGTTTGGTGTTGTTCTCGAAACCTAAAAGTTCTCCCATGGTGTCCAGGTCCACGGTCTCCGTAGCGGATAGGATTTCCACTCTGTGCGTGACCGAATTTTGAGAAAGGTATGTGCCTTTGGGTAATTGAGCTTGCAAAGTGGAAAGATTGTATTGTCCTGGCGTGACGACGATGTGTTCGCTTCCGACGCTAATTTTGTTGTTGTGCTGCGTAACATTAGATATGAGGTACATGCTGTAGAATGCACGCAGAGCCACGGATTTAGGATAGACGATGTCGTCGTGCAGCGTGAGTTTCAAGATTGAAGATTCGCTCGTGAGATGGAACACGCCCATCCTAGTGATGCTGTTTGAGGTTCCACAATGCTTTCTGGAAATCCTCGATCGTAGGGTTATTTATTTTAGAGAGAAACGCGAGCACGGAGAGGCAGAGATGACCGCAGTTCATGTCTCCGAAATTTTGAATGCGTTCGTCGTTGTAGTATATAGAGGTTTTGTTCGTTTTCAGATAATAAATTAAATTTGTAGGTGGAACACCTCCGAAAGAATCGAAAACAAATGCTTTATCATCATTTTTGTGGTAACATATCCAATGCGTGCCTGGATTTTTTTGATTGTCCAAGTTGACTACTCCGCATTCTCTTCTTTTAACGCTTGAAGGTAACGAGTCGGACATGAAAACTCCTCTGAAGTGTTTGATTTGTAACGGTTCGATCAGAGATTCAATGTCTCGGTTGGTGTGTGCTTCTGTTTCTTTTTTTTAAACTTTCTCATCACGCCTTTTCCTCCTTTCTTCTCCATGGCCAGGTTGTGACGTTTCTGTTCTTCCAACTAGGCCTTGTTCTTCTTCGAGTCGATGACGGTTTTCGCGATGGCGGCACTTCCGCCAGCCAAACTTCCAACGGCCCCCAATGCTGCCAGGATGGCCGGGATGCTGAATATGAAACCTCCGATTTTTTGCTGTTTCCGCGAACGCTGCAATCTTTTCAATTGAGGTGTGCTGAGCAGTAATTTCATTCCGTGTCCTTTCGACAAGCAAGAACGTTTCTTCTCGCGTTGTTTCTTGGTGAGTAACCCATCGAGGGTACCTAGATTTTTAAGATTGGAGTATGGTATCTGGTACACGACACCCTTGGGCTTCATGTTGATGCTCTATGTGTTATTTTCACGGTATGCTATTTATATATATATTCTGAGATTTTTTCTTGTGTAGTTTTTTTACGGTATGTTATTTATATATAAATGTTCTGAGATTTTTTTTCACGGCCTCGCAGTCGTTACACAAATTCTATTACGTGCTTCGTTTTCTTGCCAAGAAGTTCCTTTGTCCCCTTGTACACGATTCGAGTTTTGTTCTCGATTAAAATAGATAGCTTCTCGTCGGATAACATGTTAGCGTATCGATCTGGTAAAAATAGACTGTATTGTGCGTTGAGCAACAGGCGTACCTTGGGACCATACTGGGTAGAAACGATTGAACCGGAAGTTATCGTGTAAGGTTTGTCGACTTCCAATTCCTGAATTTTTACATACTCGACTGACAAATTTAGCATTTGTTTTAATGCTTGGAGATCGCTCATTTTTTCAGTTGTCAGAGTGTTAGAGAGAAATTTAATTGCTTTTTTTTCACGATGTGTGTTATTTATATATACCGAAGATTATTTTTTTTTACGATGTGTGTTATTTATATATCAAGTTTTTTTACGGTATGTTATTTATATACCCCACCCCAATTTTTGTTTCGTGTTCATGGCGATGGTGGTACCCAGTGCGGCGACCCGTTCACCCAGCGATGCGTCTCTGCTCACGAACCTTTCGAAAGCT
Organism: Lepisma saccharinum; assembly: GCF_977018435.1. Taxonomy (NCBI): domain Eukaryota; kingdom Metazoa; phylum Arthropoda; class Insecta; order Zygentoma; family Lepismatidae; genus Lepisma; species Lepisma saccharinum. The sequence goes on along the minus strand of NC_139250.1, from coordinate 46,233,706 downwards.
GCATGTTCCAATTTTTTGTCTGCTTCGTGACGTGCGTCCAGATCCGTCTGCGTGGTGTTGTAGGCGATGTCGTGATCTTTGCATGCCGCATCCAACGGATTCACACCCTTGTCTCCTCTCTCCAATCTTTTCTCGAGTTTGGTACCCGGTCCGCAGTACTGGTAGCCAGGTAAATGCATCTCGAAAGGTAACTTGTTGATGATGTCGTTCACGAGTCCCTTTCCTTCGGCCACGTTCCAAAATTTTGGAGGCAGCGTGTTGATGATTTTGATCAGGTAACCTATGCCCTTGTCGTCGTTCACGATGAAGTTGGAAAGTTTCGTGCTGATCATGTCCACGATGCCAACCTTCTCGTTGTAGAAATTACGATTGCCTGCATTCTCTTCGCCGGCTATCACCAACAATCGGTCCACGAGCTTCCTAACGTCGTCCACCCAAACGAATTCTTTGGGTAACGTGTTGTAGCGTTTGACGCCGCTGCCTGTTTTGACCTGGTTCCAAATCGGTTTGATGAGATTCCTGTACTTCTCGCCGCTGCTCGATTTCACCCTATTCTGCGAGGCGTCGTTGTTCTGGTACAAGGCATCCGTCATGATCAGAATTTCCTTGTAACTTTGGTAATCTTCGTCGGTGTAATCCTTCGGCTGCTTTTTGGCGACGAGTTCCCACAGTCCCACCGTACCCGGATACCTGTTCCAACTATCCTTGTCGCCTAAATTGACTTTAATGTCGTTGCCTTCGAAGGTCACCTTCGATTTCCCAATCTTCCACACCACACCGCCGCCTTCGCTGGTTTCCATGCTGGGATACAATCCGAACACTTCATCCTTGTCGAATTTCCCCGTGCTCAGGTAGTCTCGTGCCAAAGGTCCCAACTCGATTTTATCCGAAGACGTGCTGCCTATGGCTCGACGTCGTGCCGGTGCATCCTTCAGTTCGAACGGCGTCGAAGGAATGCTCGAAATGGGCGTGGGTACAGCGTAACTTTTAGCTGCGAGCGGTACGAGTTCATTAATCAAATTTTTATTTTGTTCCGTGACACTTTTAATTTCTTTACCTAGACTGCTGATGGCATCGATCACGGGTTGATCCTGACGTTTCTTCTCTTCGTAGAATCCGCGATTCTCGGATTTCCAACCTTTGAAGCGTTTCGCGAGGTAATCGCGAAGCTTGAGATTTTCATCTTCGATTTTTCGTTTCGTCATGACGTTATTTATACACGTCGTTTCTCACAACGTTGCAACGTTTAGAAAGTCGTTGATTTTGTTTCTGTATTTTCCGTCGTTGGGTTTCCTCGTCATGTCGATCGTCGCGAATCCGAAATCGTCACCGTTCCAGCAAGTAGAGCAGCAGCGTTCCGAAAATTGATTGTAGTTCATGTCTCCGCCTACGTAGTCATCATACGCGTGCTTGAGGTTGGTGTGATCTTGACGAAACAAACATATGAAATTAGCGTTGTCGCGTACTAACTGTTTTGGAATTTTGGAAAACGTTTGAGCTAGATAAAAACAATCCATTTCTTTGTGACGACCTTGCGTGAAAAAGTTGCGAATTTCATTTTGATTTTCCAGGATGGCGTCGTCGAACACAACAACTGAATTTTCACGACAATCGTCGAGTGGTTTTATTTCCGAGGCGAACGTTGCAATGTCCAGACCATCGTACAGTTTCATCAGTTGCTGGTATTTGGATTGCTCCAAACTTTTCGAGAACACGTACAGGTGCCTGTTCTTCCAATCTAACCAATTCGGTGCGAGGAGAAAATTGTCCACGAGCAGTGTCGTTTTCCCACACCCCGAAGGACCTACGATCAGACAGCGGATGCTGTCGGGAAGCAACTTGCCGTTCTTTTTTTTTTTCTCGTTTGACATTCCGGATCCGGTAGACGCTTCCCCCCCTTCCACGTACACACAAGATCACTTCGTTCGCGTCGATCCAACTCTTTTCCGGAAGTCCCAGCCATTTGACAAACAGTTTGTCACCTTTCCTACGCAATACTTTCTCGATGAGGTACGTGTCGGGGTGTTTCGTTTTAGAGAGTTCCTCTTCGTAAAATCTTCCTTTCAAAATCTCGCCGCTACTATCTTTTATTATATACGTATGTCGGTTTTCGGGTAGAACTCGAACCACCGTAAAGAGTTCCGTGCTCCAATTTTTTGTGAATCCCTTCTCGAAGGTGCGTTTGAATTTGCTGATCCTCACCTGGTCTCCAATTTTGTATTTAGCTTTTTTGTCGTGGGTGTGTACTTTGGACAGTAAACTGTAGAAATTAAACGCTGCTCGTCGGACTTGGTAACGTCGGCTGGCTTCATGCCTATCGTTCTGTGTACCGTATCATTATAGGTGTCGACGAGTTCCGGCAGGATGTCGACCCATTTGTAATTCCCCCGAAGCGTGAATCGTTTCCACATGTGTGTTTTCAAGGTTCGATTGAATCTTTCCACGATGCTGGCTTTGATGTGACTGAAGGTCGAATAATGTCGAATCTTGTGTTTTTGAATAAACTTTTGGAATACAGCGTTATAAAATTCCTTCCCCTTGTCTGTTTGCAGAAACCGTGGTCATCTGCCACCGCTTTCGCGAAAAATTAATTTGAATGCTTCCGTGACGCATGTTCCCGTTTTGGCTTTCAAAGGTAGAGCCCATGCGAATTTCGAAAATGTGTCTATGACGGTGAGGAGGTACTTGTTGCCCTTGTTCAATTTATGTACGTTTTTCAAATTGCCGCTACTCATCTCCACGAGGTCGCTTTGCCAGAGGTCGTCGATGCCCTTGGTTACCACAGCCAAACGTTCGTAGTTACGGCGTGCAGGTTTATGCAATTCTTCGACGATGGCTTGCCTAGACATTTTTTCTTAGAGATTACGTTTCAAGAGAAGCACAAGCGTGATGGGATTCAAAGAGGGTGGCACTTCGCTCGTCTTTTGAATGATCAGCTTATCGCCGGCACTCACGTCGAAAACGGTAAGATCTTCGTCTTCGTGTATTTCATATATGTTGCGCGTTTCGTTCCAACGTGCCAGAGGAATGTTTCCTGCTTTCTGGACACCACGATTCGATATCAAAGTCATGGTGGGAACGCTAGCTTTTCTACCGTGATACCAGTACGAAAATTCGTTTATCTGAATCGTGCCATCGAGGAGAAACTTGTAGTACGGATGATAAGGATGCAACATGTACAGTTTGTTACCTTCGACGAAGGTGGAGATTCTCTGTTGATTGGGTACGCTGTTGATTTCGATGGCTTGCAGAGAATGCAGTTTAGCGAATTTAGTGTCGACGCCAAGCAGATTACTGTGAACTTGTCCGAGTTTATTTTCGATGGGCAGCAAATGCTCGACTATGGTATCCGTTACGGCTGAAAACGACGGTTTGATTTTCACTTCCACGTTCAACTGCTTGTAGTTTTCGTTGAGTTCTTGCAACTTGGCACCGAAAGAAGCCAGCGTCGATTCCTGCGTGGATTCCAGCACTCCAACTTGATCTCTGATGTTGACGACAATGTTCTGAAGGTTCTCGACTTGATTCAATTTCGAGCTCTTCTCGGTAAGATCGTTCACGATGCTTCGCATCTCTGTAAACTGCGTGTGAAGGTCGGCGACGCTCTGCGAAGTGGGCAGCGTCGACACCAGCGAACTAATTTCGTCTCGAATCTGTTCCACGTTCGCCGTTTCCGTTTCCAGTCGTTTCAGCATTCGAGATATGTTTCTTTTCAAAGCGTGCAATTCTTTGGAGGTGGGGAGATTGGCCACCCTACTCTCGAGATCGCTCAATGAACTTTTGATGTCGATCGATTCGGATAGTGCCGTCACCGCCGTTTTCAATTTTTCTAAATCTTCGCTCGAAGGCACGCTCGTCCGTAACGATTCCAAGTCACCCTGTATGTTGTCGAGTACGTGATGAAAATGAGCGAGATTCGTTTCGACGTTCAAATTTTCTAAATATTCGATCTTCTGCTGAACCGTGCTCAACGTGTCTTGAATGCTCGTCAACGCTCTCGCTTCGGCGTGAATATTTTTAATTTCTTCGTTGATCAATTCCAAGGACGCCTGAAGCGTAGCGATGGTGGTTTGAATGTGTTCGAAATCTTGATAGGCCTCCAATTGAATTTTTATGTTCGCGACGCTTTTACCGATGACCTGCAGTTCGTCCGACGATGGTAGGTTCGTCATTGTATCTTCCAAAGTCTGCAACTTGGATTTAATTTCTTCCAACGTGCTGGTGAATTCTTCTTGTAATTTGGAAACAACGACATGCAAGCGTTCTGCGTCTATATCGTTCACAACGGTTTGAAGTTCAGAGAAATTCTTTTCGTTTGCGGAAGTTCGTTCTTCGATTTCGAGTTTCAATTTTTCCAAATCTTCATTTTTCGATTGAAATTGCTGTAATTTGGCCAAATCATTTTGAAGCGAATCCACGCTCAACTGTATATTTTGAACGCTGTCGTAAGAAGGTACGTCTACATAATTTTTTATCAGCGTCTTTAGTTCGGAATCGATTTTCAGAATGGGGTCGAGACATTGCGTTTGGAGCGTAGCGATTTCCGACTCTAAACTTTTGTTTAAGGTTTCCTGCAAAGCGATCAAATCGGTCCTCAACTTCTTAACTCGAATGTCCAACATGAGAATCTCTTCTGCATGGTCTACACGCTTGGTGTTGCCGAAAATGTCGTTAGGCATTTTTGGTTAACGGTTATTTATAATAGGATAGACGATTCGTAATTCTACGAAGAGAGGAATAAGTTTGTCGTAATCTCCGAGGAGTTCCATGTAAAGATAATCTCCTGCAGACACATCGTACGTAATGTTAGAAAGCATCTTGTCGTGCTTGATTCGAAAAATGTTCTTGCCGGTAGAAATTTTGATTTCGCCTGCGTTTTCCGGATTCACGGTGATTTGAAGTTTCCCGTCGATCGGAATTTCGTAGAAATCTAAATTGTTATTAAAAACATAAAACATCTTGCCCACATCGTCATTCAGTTTCGTCCAAATGCTGTTGAGGTGAATGATCAACAGACCGTTGAGTTTAGGTAACACGGAAGGTAAGACTTCATGATCTGGTATGGTTTCCATAATGATCTGTTTTTTGAAACCGAACAAATTCATAGGCATGCTGGTTATTTAAGAATACGGTCAAAGTTTTTTTTGTAATGACAGTCAAAATGTTTTTTTTTGTTTTGTTTTGTTTTTATGAATCTTCTGTTGAAGATGGACATATGTTGCAGGTTTTGCTTTCTGCTAAGCGATAGTGCCCCCACGGCAATGTGTGAATACCACACTCGAGGACGCACCTCTTATCGTCATCAGGATCCAGCGCAATTTTTCTAACTTTGTTTGTGGTCAACACATGGTCGACGCTCTGGATGCGCTGTTCTGCTCTTAGAACCGACGACCTGGTCTTGAGGCAATTGACGAAGTCCTCGAATGTGAGATGCTCCCGAACCACCTGTCTGCCGACACCCTTGGCCTTCTTGGTAACGCTGCCCTCGGCTTTGATATCATAGGCCTTGGCGCGAGGACCTGCAAACTCGAGAATTACATCACCGTCCTTCTCGTCTTTGAGTTTGCCGGGCACTTTTTTGTTTCGGGGCAGGATGCCGTACTGGTTCGGCTGGGGATAGCCCGAGGTGTCGAAGAGGTTAACCAAAGCTGGTACCGTGACTATATCCCTGTATGCATCGGCTGAGTGGACGTGGTACACCAAGCTGTCCGTGTCCGTGTAGAGAAGCGAGATGTTGTGGCTATAATGTGGACGTAATATGTCGTAGTACGTCTCGAACATGTGCAGCTTGCTCAGGTCTAATACTGAGGCGCCAACATAAATTGGCTTGTTGAGCTTCACCTCGCTCTTCCTCATATGCACCAGAGCAAGCTGTTCGTTATAAATGGTCCTCGATTTGAATAACGGGTTTGCTACGAGCCTGCGACATTGTGCTTTCCTCGTTACCAATTTTATCTCCATGCGATTCCGTACATTCTCCATAGTTTTGCCAAACACCGCATTATTCATAAGCTTGAAGAAATCCTTATCGAGCTCGGACGTGGCTGCGGTGCGGTGTTTGGTGTTGACTTCAATATATGGACGCAACCACGGAGAATGCTCGAACTTGAGGATGCGGTGAACTGCGTGGACCGCGACCCCTCGCTGCATCAACCACCGGAGATTCTGGTAGTGTAGGACGTAATTCTTCTTGGGCTCGAAATCCATGACGAGCTTCTTCTGGTTGGAATCGGGTGGACACTTGAACTCGGGTGCAAAGGGAAGATCGCTGAACAAATCCTGCAGCTTCTCGGAGAACTCAAGGTCCACCTCGGCGAAGAACCCATGTTCCGAATCGTCGAAGCTTTCGATGTCGAAGTTGGAAGAGTCAGCCCACTCGAAGCCTCTAAAAGGGAGTGGCTGCATCATGGAGTGTCCGTAGAGGTTATTGACGTCCGTGTACATAATATAGCTGGACGGCTGTGAGGGGTCGTAACCGGTGGCCATGTGGTGATTGTTGGCGTGCGAGTGTCGCTGCGACACCTGGACCATTCCACCCCGCACGGCACGTTCCACAAACAGCACCATGTCCACGTCCGAAAGAAGCTCCAGCTCGATCTTCGTCACCAGAAACATGGCTGACCACGCCAGTCCGGGGAGACTGTAGAAGTAGGCAGGGTCCAGCTGGTAGATGGTCTTCGCAGTTGCACGGAACGTCTGGAATACGTCGGCGAGGAGCGTCACATCAAGTCTGAGGTAGGCGTCGTGGTAGTCCCCGAGAGTTCGACAGCCCAGCTCGCGCCACATGGACTGGGCATGGTGATATTCTTCGTCGGTGATGTTCGAGCCGCGTAGCTGACTGTAGAACTTCGCCTGGGGGGGTAGCGACGTCTCTGCGAACTTGGTAGGGTCTGTAATATATTCGTAGGGATAGATCCCCTTACGCTTGAAGAGGCCGGCGTCCAAGTTCGGAAAGTTTCCGGAGGTGATGAGCATTTGCTCGTCGCCAAGCTTCCCTGCGAGAGCATCGAGGCTGGCCGGGAGGAACCTCAGGGAGTCGAGGAAGCGAAGTTCGACGGTAGAGTGTGATCCTGGGATCGACACTCGTTTGCTCACACTGATGTAACGCTCCTCGTTCTGGGCGAGAACGTTGATTCCCTTGTTGTCGTATCCAAGATGCTTGATCATGTGGTGGAAGTCGTACCCCGAGCCATTGTGGAAGAAGATCGGGATAAATCGAGGGTCCCGGGCCATGAGGTTGCATCCGTTGCACCATGGACCAACATACCTACCGTTAAAGTGATCGTGGTGTTGGACTTTACGGTTGTTGGCGGTGTACTCCTTGACGCAGACAGGGCAAGCGATGGCCTCGTCGTGTCTACGTTGGTCGTCGGGAGACAGTGGGAGCATAGACTTGGGGGCCAACAGTATCTTCCCTATCTCGATGGCCTCGACAACCATCCTCTCGAGGAAGTGTTTGGCTGCGTCGGGACCACGGTACACGTAGGGCTCGGGGGCGATGTGCTGGTCTCGTCGCACCACAACGTAGGCATAACTCGAGGCCTCGTGGAGTTGGTAAGGGGTGGTGGAGTAAACTTCGGGATCGGGATCGCAAGTGGACAGGGGTTTGAGGAAGGCCTCGAAATCTGCGATGATGATAGCGGGATGCTCCACCATGGCACCGTGCATGCGGAAACGCTCCACGGCACCAGGTTTGGGCAAGACTGCCACACCCGGCTCGTTGGCATTGCAGTAGATCTTGTGGCTGGCAAGCTTCTCTGCAGCGATGTTGGGACCTCTGATGCGCTGATAATCCTGCTGTTCTCGATTATCAAAAGTTGACATGCACCTGCGACACACCTCGACGTGGTGACTCTCACTGCTCCGTTGACTCGAAACAAGTCTAGAGAGGGAGCGAATGAGGGTGTAGTGGTGATGGGTCTCGTCCTTGATGAGCAGAAGGTGAATTTCCTGCGCACCATCAACGTTTACGTCGCTCACCCGGATGGGGTACACCACATTTTCGTCAGTGAGGCCATAAACGTTGATAGCCAACCGCGCACGAGCCTCGAACTTGCGAATGTCCTGGACCTCCACCGGCTAGTCGATCCCAACCATAGCATCTTCCAGTTCCGACTCGTAGGGTAGGTAGTGGTTAACTCGGCGTGGATGGTTTTTCCAGTGGACAGGGTGCAACGCTGCAAGCACACACCATATGAAGCACTTGGCGTCTCCGTTCTGAATGTTCAGGACGGCCTTCTTTGCCGCAATAGTAGGTGGTAAGGGGACGTAGCTGGAGGCGGAGAGAGGCACGAACTTACAAAGTTTGACGCACAGTTCGTGAGGCTCGCCACACAGCGAACCCCCCGAGCCTTTAGCTTGATGTTCTTCTTGTTTTGCCACCAGCTCATCGGCAAACTTGTTGTAGATGACCTCGAGGTTGTTGACATCCACCAGATGCAGCGTCTTCGCCTTGGTGTTGTGGCAGAAGCTGTAAATTTCATCGGACGGCTTCTTGTACTGGCAACGTAGCGATGCGTAGAATTTGGTGGAGTGCGTTGCAAGCGCATCACCGAGGATGGAAATAATCTCTGCTCGCTTCTCCTCCAAAAAGCTACGCACGTCGCATGAGCCCTCCGAAGTGATGACAAAATCTTCTAACAAATGCTGGAAAGCAGACTGGTTAGCTTTCGCCACAGGCTTGACACGTTTGGCGGATGGTGTATTGATGGAGGCTGCTTCTGCCTTCCTCTTGGTGGAGCTGGTCGACGGTTGTGGAACAGGTGTTCCGACGACAATTTTGCATGATGTTATATGCCCTTTTAAATTATTAATAGTAATATGTATACCGCACCTGGGACATGATTTTTTAGCAGCCAAATGCTTGCCTGGCACGCAGGTACGACAATGTCTTGCAAAATTTCTGCTTGATATGCTTATTTTGCACACAGGGCAACTTTTCATGGAGCGCATTTTTTTGGGGGTATGTTTATTTATATGTGATCTGTTGGTGGTAGAGTGTTTACAAAAAAATGCCTTACGAGAAAAATTTTGTTTTCCTCAAATATGTGCTTTAATAAATCCTGTAAAAAAATTTAAAAAAATATATAAGAAAAATATGATTGTAGATAGAAAAAAAAGCATGCAACTTTATTTGTAACACACACACATATTCTCCATCTTCAGCAAGAAAATATTATAATAAACATAATTATTTTTATCTATATCTCACAATAAAACTCTATATCCAAAAATATCACAACATCAAATAACACTAGAGTCGTTAGTACACGTTGCATGCATTACGGAGGTCCTCTGTAGGGTTTCATGGAAGTTTGGGGGAAAAAAAAAAACACGTGAAACCCTACAGAGGTGCGGTTATCTAGAGCCGTAGCCGTTAGAACCTTTTTGGGTTGGGCACCACGCACCCTGGCGGGGTTAGGGGCCAGGTATTCTAAAAAACAACAATTATTATTTTGTTTGTTTGTTTGTGTTACAATACATAAGCGCGCGCGCGTGTGTGGCACATCGTTTCCCCCCGGGAGTTGGAAAATTGCGATATGGCGCATCGTTCCCCCGAGAGAGAGAGGTTTACAAAGGTCACGATATACAAACATTGCCGGAGTTGGAAAATTACGATATGGCGCATTCGCTCATTACTGTTGTCAGCTATAAGTTTTTCTCTCTCTCTAGCCCTTGCCAAGTAAAAAAAAGTGTAGGTAGGAGTTGGTAACACTGCGAGAAAATAGAGATCATGCCTTACAAGAAAAAAACCATTAAGGCGATTTTTACTTGGTGACGTTGAACCCGTGCAGTGTTACCACCCATCCATCTCTCTTTCTTTTACGGCAGTGCCGGCTCTCCTTGTTTAGTATATGTAGGTTGGCAAAAATTGCTTTATGCGCTGTAAAGCAAACCTCAAGCAAAGTTGCCAGCTCCTTGCTTTAGGTTAGGTTAGACAAAAAAAGCTGTAGGTGGGCTGTCGGTTGTTTAACTCTTCCCTCTCTCTCTCTCCTCTCTCTTTTTTTTTTGTAAAAAGCCATGGCAAAAATACCAGTAGGTTGGCAACCTTGCTTTATGCACTGTAAGGCAAGCCTCAAGCAAGGTTGCCAGCTTCTTGCTTTAGGTTAGGTTACGTTAGGTTAGGTTAGGTTAGGTTAGGGTGGGTTAGGTTAGGTTAGTTTAGGTTAGGTTAGGGTAGGTTAGGTTAGCTTAGGTTAGGTTAGGTTAGGGTGGGTGTTGGCAGCTGTCGGTTGTTTAACTCTTCCCTCTCTCTCTCCTCTCTTTTTTTTGTAAAAAGCCATGGCAAAAGTACCAGTAGGTTGGCAACCTTGCTTTATGCACTGTAAGGCAAGTCTTAAGTAAAGTTACCAGCTCCTTGTTTTAGGTTAGGTTAGACCTGGTTAGGTTAGGTTAGGTTAGGTTAGGTTAGGTTAGGTTAGGGTGGGTGTTGGCAGCTGTCGGTTGTTTAACTCTTCCCTCTCTCTTTTTTTTTTGTAAAAAGCCATGGCAAAAATACCAGTAGGTTGGCAACCTTGCTTTATGCACTGTAAGGCAAGCCTCAAGCAAGATTGCCAGCTCCTTGCTTTAGGTTAGGTTAGACCAAAAAAAGCTGTAGGTGGGTGTTGGTAGTTGTCGGTTGTTTAACTCTTCCCTCTCTTTCTCCTCTGTTTTTTTTTTTGTAAAAAACTATGGCAAAAATACTAGTAGGTTGGCAACCTTGCTTTATGCACTGTAAACCAAGCCTCAAGCAAGATTGCCAGCTTCTTGCTTTAGGTTAGGTTAGACCAAGACAAAAATCTTGGTGATTTTTTTTTCGAGTAGGTGTTGGCAACACTGCGAGCCCCACTTCCGGTTGCAGAACTCTCAAGCAATATTGCCAGCTCCTTGCTTTAGGTTAGGTTAGACCAAGAAAAACCTTGGTGATTTTTTCGAGTAAGAAGTTGGCAACACTGCGAGCCTCACTAAGCCTCACTTCCGGTTTGTGAACTCTCAAGCAAGATTGCCAGCTTCTTGCTTTAGGTTAGGTTAGACCAAGAAAAACCTTGGTGATTTTTTTCGAGTAAGCAGTTGGCAACACTGCGAGCCCCACCGAGCCCCATTTTCGGGCTTAGAACCGGTCCACCACCACTACTTTTGTAATAATTGCATACACGAACAGAATGCTCCAATACAGCACAACGCATTCATCGGGGGAGGGGGTGTATCCTCATGAAACGTCACTCCCCCTTGGGAACCACAGCCCACCTAGAAATATTATATCCAGAGTTGAGCCCACCCTGAGAAAATATTCTGGCGACGCCACTGGCGGGCTCTTGATTGGTTTTGAGGAATAGTCCATTTTCTAATTCCAACTGGCTTTCCTCGACTGGATTCTGTGGAACAGCCAATCAGTGTGAAGTTTGGCCATGTGAAGATAATCTGTGAGTTTGCCAAAGTTTTTGTCTGTGGTTTCCGAATGTTGGCTGTTTACGTTCGCATTTCGATAAAAGAAAAACTAACTGAGATGAATATCCGCCTGCATATTGGCATCGTTCATTTGAAATTAGTGAAAACAAACACTTCATTATTAGTGAATTAGTGTTTTAAATTTTTTAAAAGAGTAGACTGCCAATATTTATTATAGAGGGTGTTATATGGAGGGGATTACAACATAAACTATTTATTATTTTAGTTTTATTATTTGTTTCATAATTCAGTTTAATGAAGCATCTTTATGATAATTTGGATACCCGTGTCCGATTCCCGGAGTGGGTGATCTAAGTTCGGAATTTTCCCGGCCTTATCACCGCATAAAGCGGCTCTGGAGCTCACCCAGCCTCAAATCAATGGGTACCCAGGCACAACTCTGGGGATAAAGATGGTCGGAGCGTGGTGCTGATCACATCACCTCAAAGTATCCGATATTGAGAATGTGTGGGGCCTTACCCCCAAAACCTCTAATGTGTCCTTCATGGCTATACATGCACGGAGAACTTTACCTTTTACCTAACATGGAATAGTATGGATGGGTCATGTCAGAATTTTATATCTTCATATTCTACCACAAAATCCAAACAATAAATGGTTCTATGAATTTGGAAGTTTTCAAAATTAGATTTTTATGTCGGAAATCAGACAATGTACATTTTCTGACTAAAAGTTCTCCTTAGCTAGGAAATGTTTCTTGAACGAGATGTGTAAACGTTTATAACGTGTAGAATAACTTTATACGTAATAACAGTTGTACTGGATAATCACTCACCTCTTGAGTCCAGCAGTAGCTAGTTGTTTTTCAAGCATATAACAATAATTTGAGAAAGTAATATATTATTATTACTATTAAAAGGCAAAGCCTTCAACTTCACATTGCAACAAACCACAGAGGCTCTTGGGGACTATGGAGGTAAGGGTTCCACACTTTCACGACCTCAGCCATTGTTGACATGATGTGATCAGAATCACGCTCTGTACCTCCGTTAGCCCCCGTTCTGATTTCTTGCTGGTGAACTATACATTTATTAGAAGCTTGGTGAACCCCAAAGCCGCTTCGTGCAGGACATAGCAGGAAGGATTCTCTCTCGAAATTCGATTTCCCGCGAGGCAGCCAGAGACCGTACCGACAGGCCCACCGCAGCTCCTGTAATTATTACCTATTATTATTATTAGTTTCGCATAATATATTATTATATCGGTCGAAGAAGAAAAAGCAGACTTAATTTAGGAAAGACAATTACTTTGGTCTTCATAAACTTTTATCTTCTCTTATAATATCTAAGAAACTAAAAGTTAAAATACACAAAACAGTAATTTTGCCTGTAATATTATATCGGATGTTAAACTTGGTGGCTTACATTGAAAGAGGAATATAAATTAAGAGTATTAGAAATAAAAATCCTTAGAAAAATATTTGGACCTAAAAGGGATGAGGAGACAGGCGAGTGGAGAAGGTTAGAACTCCATAATATATATTCATGTCCAGATATTATTAGAATAATTAAATCAAGAAGACGGGAAAGAAGAGTTTGCAGAATTCTTGTTGGGAAACCTGATGGTAAGAGATCTTTAGGAAGGCCAAGACAAAGGTGGAGGGATAACGTTAAGATGGACCTACAGGAAAGCGGCAAAGATGGAACAGATTGGATTGATCTTGCCCAGCATAGGGACAGATGGATAAGGCGTGTGTTGCTGCAGCCATAAACCTTCGGGTTTAAGAAGGCTAGAGAGTTTGTTATGTTGGCGTTGGATTTTGTGAAAGCCCGACGCTCCTCTTCAGCGTGCTTTTTTGTCATTAACGCGTTGTGGGATAGGCTGGATTGAACGATAAATCATTTTACAGCCAATATTCCATATAGCACAAGAAAACTTGCTGCAAGCCTGAAGCAAGTGAAGAAGTTTGCATCAAGCTCTCCATGACAAGTTGTGAACTTGCTGCAAGTTTGCATCCAGCTATCTAGTTACTATAAATGGAAGTTGCAGCATACTTGCGAAGGTAAGCCTCCATCAAGCTTCTCAGTCATAGCTGTAAGCTCTATGCAAAGCTTGTGAACGCTCACTTGCTGAGTACCACTTACATCGAACTTACATCCAGCTTGCTATACCAAACTTAATTTGTCTAGCTATGAGAAAACTATCCCAAGCTTTCCACAAGCTTACGTACTATACAGGATGCAATCAGTGGAGGCGATTATGGGGCGTAAGTGGGCAGTTTCCCCCCACATTTTGCCATTCTTGGCCCTGCACTATGCTAAACCTTATGTCGAAGGGAAAGGAAACTGCACTTGCTCCTTAGTTTGACACCTAGCTCCCCCCCCCCCCAGTTCTGGAACCCACCTAGGTTTGCACGGATTGAATTCTCAAATATGCCAAGTTTCGCTTCAGTAACAGGGCATTCGATTTTAAAAAACGGTAGAGAAATACTGCAACTTTGCAAAATTGTTTAGAAAGTTTTTATTAACTATTAAAAGCACACACACGCACACACGTATGGGGCCGGTTTATATTGTACTTGTACTAAAGATAATATCTCAAGATAACATTACAGGCTATGCCGGCCCCCGTAGAGGAGTAGTTAGCACATTGCCCTACGACGCCAGGAGTCCCGGGTTCGAATCCCGGCCTGGGCATGGATTTTTGTGAGTGTCTATTCATAAATTTCATCATATCATCACTCATTCCTATCTTCGCAAATTAGCCAAAAGTGGCGCAAAAAGCGAAGTAAAATATAGCAAATCAATCAATCAACGTTGCAGGCCCTACAAGTACTTAGGTGTGCCACATGAAACCCCACGAGCCATAGTAGGCTATGCAGGGCTATGTTCAAATCTGACCAGACTGTGCTAATCACAGTAAACGGTTTGGTATTCATACAGTTATGAAATAACTAAAGTCCACCCAGCCTCGTGACAATGGGTACCTGGAGGCAACCCTGGGGGGTAAAGGCGATCGGGCGTGATGTTGATCACATCATCCCAACTATGGCCGAGATCAAGAATATGTGAAGCTCTACCTCCATATCACCTCATATACGTACCTTCATGGTATATGTGCACATGCACAGGGGCACCTTTACCTTTATCTTACGAGTGTAGTTCAGCACATGGAAACATTATTTCATGGTTTGAAAATAAAGGAATGCAACTTTCTTACGGTGGACACTAACTTTTATTGTCACTTCGAATCGAATACATTTACTTTTGAATTTGATTATAAAAAAATGTATGAAGGTTGTTATTAATAACATAGAATTTTACATTACTTACAATCAAATACATTAAATTCCTTACAAATGAAATCGAAGTTTGATGTGGGACTTCCAAAATGCATTTTGTTGCTTACTATCAGCTTACTAATGAATGTGCCTGAACTTGGTTCTTTCTTGTCACCAAAAACATTTGACACTCCTTTTACAACGTTTATGATAAAAATACACTAATTCAGTTTTCACTAAAAGAATTTGACAATTACTTCCAATCAAACACAACGAATTTGTACAAATGACGCAAAATTTTGACATTACATCTATGTATTTTATTGCTTATTATTAACAAAGAGTGTTAACGATTGTGTCCACACTGAGTTCCTTTTACCGACCAAAAAATGTCCACACTGTTGGCACGAAGACCACATGGACATGGGAGTTCACTATGGGTTTTCTAAACATCTTCTTGCTGTTCAAACACTTCCCCATCATTGACATACAATGTGTTGCTTGCAGTTTCTTTTATGTTAAGCATCTTAGGGTAGGTCTTCTGCCACAGGGAGGAGAACGTATCCATTCTTCCCATTCTCTTCATTGCCAAGGACGATTAGAGGACTCTCCTCGGGGGACAACCCTCCACTATCCGGAACGACTTGAAGACTGCCTTTGGTTGGCAGCCCTTTCTTGTCCGGAACAACTTGCAGAGTGTCCTTGGGTGGGTTATCTGAATAGCGCAAGTAAATCTGATCTCCCGGAGAGATATCAAACTCGATCGTATCATCCTTCACTTGCTTAATCCTGCGTTTCATGGTGGCATACCTAACGGGACGTTGCTGATGGTCTGTCGGAACGAGCAGACGATATAAGTCGACACATATATGCAGGAATATGATATCAGCGAGAGCCAGAAACCAGATGCAGAGACCAATGAATATCTTCTCATTCAACACATTGATTGGCAAGTTGCATACATCTGTGTCGTTCATGGAGCATCGTATGGCTCGTGGGAAAATAGTCAAGATGGTATCGTTCCTCCTAGATTGGTCCAGGTAAGGCAGCTTCACGATTTCAGGGCCATACGTAAGGAAGGGATTTCCGAGGAACCAGTCGACGAAGAGCAAATTGACCATTGCGTTCACCCAAATGAATACGTGGCACGCGAGAATGAAGATGTGAGTTTTCGTGACTGTGTCGCGTTTCCTTGAGCTGCGATGTTTCTTGAACGTCTTGCTGCAGGTGGAGGGAGCAGCCAGCCAGCGACTTGATTTGCAGAGGACAGAGACCAGCAGGAAAATGGTTCCTTGGGCCAAGAGGATGGTGGGAGCCCAACGATAGTAAGCCCAGTAGTCCTTTTCCTTGATGAACTTGGAATTTGGCGGGAAGCGGAAGATCCTGGAATTCCAGCAGTGGTCCTCCGTGAGCTGAGATGCTTCAGCATCTCCAGCCTTTGTCATGCAGTTGATGGGCTGCCCGAAGTACTGGACTGATGCGACGATGGTGAAACACAGGAACAATCCAATGCCGGTTGTCAATTGGAGATTCCCCAAAATAGGACTGGAGGGTGCAAAGGCTTTGATATATATAGGCGCCAAGAAATTCTTCATCCGCTGGAACATGCTTGCCATGAAGGTGATGATCCTCGCAAAGTTATCTGCAATTAAATAGAGTGCAAGAGTTTAGGCACTTCTTAGCGATAAACAGCGTATATTATAATAAATATCTTATCAGATGCATTGTTAAAACATCTGAAACACAACAATGAGGTTTGTTGTATGACAATGAAAAGATATTCGAATTTTGTTTTCCATGCGCAAGACTTTTGTAGGCCATTGTGGCGCTGGTGTAGCATTAAAGAAAATGGCGACTTTCACAGGTCCCCAGAGCTTACACCCCTAGACTTCTCTATTTGGGGCTTTGTGAAAGACAAAGTCTATGTGCCACCTATGCCACAGAATGCGCAACAGCTAACGGAGAGAATAAGAAACGCCCTTACATTGGTGGACGAGGAGTTCTTGGGAAAAGTGTTGCCTGAGAACTAGAATTTAGATGGGGGTGTGTCGCATAACTGATGGAAACCACACTAAACATTTGTAGCTATTGGTAGCCATTTTTAGACATTTGTAGACACTCATAGAAACTTGAAGTATTACTTATTGATACATAAAAAACATCATAATTGTATTCCATATAGTTTAGTCGAAATAAATTATTAAAGTTATTTACTCTGTTATGATACACCCTGTAGACACTACACTTACTTCCATCTCTCTTTATCAACACCTGTATGTGGTAAAAAAGGTAAAGTGTTCCCCTGTGCTTAGCACCACGCCATGAAGGCGTATAGGGGGTGTGGGGGTAACGCCCCACATTTTCTTGATCCGGTCGTGAGTGGGGGTGATGTGATCAGCACCACGCCCCTGTGGAGGGTGCTTCATTATGGTGAACAAGTAAGGGGGAGCGTTATGCAGGTTTTCACATCTGAAGGTTCTTGTAAGCCCAAAGCATACTTTGTGACAGAGGCATGGGACATCAGGTGATCCTTTGTAATACGAGAAAATTCATGTCAAGCATCGTTCTATGGTCAAATATGATCTCATGGGGCATTCTGTTGGTGGTCGCAGTTTAATGATCATTCAGTAGCTACCAAGGAGCCTCTTGCCGTGTTTTGTACATCACACATTTTCAGATATTAATGAATTTCTATATGTTACAATTTAAATTATTTTACTGGTTATCAGAGGTGCATATTTTTCTTTTAAGATGCAATAATTTCAACCACCAACAAAACGTGCAAGCCCCCCTGACTCCTGCCTTGTCTACGGGCCTGGTCATAACACTACATAGCAAAACGTCACCGGACACACAAGCGAACATGGCGGTAGTGTCATGGTCCGGGGCTGTTTTTCCAGGTTTGATCAATGGCAACATGGACAGTGGTGTTTATGAGGACATTTTGGACAATAGCATGCTGCCCACACTGTTGCGACAGTTTTGAATTGGCCCTTTTCTCTAGCAGCACGATTTGCGATTAAAATTATCCGATGTGCCATCTGGTGGATTTAGGAATGCATGGGAAATGTTCGAAAGAGTAAGGTTTACTGTTCAGTTTTTTCCTCTAAATCGTTTTTTTGGGTCAGGACAAGTGAAAAGTTTGCATGTGTTTCCACCCCGTGAAATCAACCAAATAAAATTTGTAAATAAATCCGGGAAAACAGAATTGGTTGACCGTGGATTCTGGATTGTTTGAGGGGATAACATTGGAATGCGGCAAGGAAATGCATATACATTAGTTTCGTTTGCGTTTTCCGTGTTATTCTTGCCTATCATACTTAAATGCTTCGTTCTCAGAACAGCTTCACCTTCGTTATAGTTCCTGGAATATACATCGCATTCGTAATATTTAAAAATGTTGCGTAATTTAAACATTTCTTCCGTACCAGCCATGACAACACGCTGCTCTTGCGTACTGCTACTTAATGTAAACAAAGGTTTATCCTACATAGAGCGGCCATATTGGAAGCGACACTAGCGCTCATGTGATAATTTTAATCGCGAATAATGCCCCTGCCCGTAAAGCAGGATGGTGGCGCAGTGGTAACGCAGCCGATTTGTAATCGAGGGGTCCCATGTTTGATAACCGGTGGAGGCATATAGTTCTTCTGATCCCACTTTAAACTGTAGGTCCAGTCCCGATTAGCCTTTCTGTGCATAAAGTAGACAGAGTCGTCGCCGGAGCTCTCTCTCTCAACAATTCTCTGAAGTGCCTCCTGGACCTTATAAAAAGAGTAATTCAACTTCCAGAGTAACATCCAAGCTCTCTTTTAACAATGTAAATAGGTGCCTCCTGGAAAATACCCAAGTGAATTAAAATCGCAGCCTCACAACTGTGTCTATCTTCTTAAAATGCCCTCGGGTGCGGCATAGATCATTTCGCAAGTGAATTGAAATCCCTACAGTTGGAAACAAATCACTTTGAACAATCTTCTTAGGTGCTTTCCACAACACGTCCGAAGTAAATTTCAATTCCCACTGTAGCAACCAGAGCTCTCTCTTAACAATATCCTGATGTTATTCTAAGTGCACATCCTACGTGACCAGATTTGTAGGCAGATATCTCTGTTAACCAACTCCTTGGATGCTTTCCGAAAGTCCGAAGTGTAATTTAAGTACAGGTATTGTAGCCGGAGCTCTGTCTTACTAATCTCCTGAGTTTTTTCTGTGAGCACTTCCTAAGTGAGCAGAGTTGTAATTAGAACTTCCTCTTAACAACCACCTGAGATTCTTCTGTGTACAGACGGGATCAAATGAAATGTACTTCCCTTTTCCTACCAACTCAGAAGCGAGTTGGAAACTCTTCATTGCTCCTGCATAGATAAGAAAGTGGGGGAGGGCAGTAGCAGACAAGGCCAGCACGCAAACTTGGTTCCAGCAAGCTTTCTGTTGGAGTCTTGGCAGTTTGTGGAAGGATTTTGTGTTCCTACCATCCCCCCCCCCCCCCGCCTTTCTCTCTCTCTCTCTCTCTCTCTTTGGATTGAAAAACAGGGTGCGACGATTATGCGATGAAATACGGTAATATATAACGATAAAGCTTTATTTGAAGATTGTAATAATAAAAACAACCCGTGGCGCAACAGTCTGTGAGGACCAGGTCCTACCTACCGACTGCCTACCTCACTTCCACCTGCCGAGGTGGGAATTATGGGGTGACGTATGGTCAGCAAGACAAGCCGTCAGTCGTTGTAGGTTTCCGTGACCGCGTCACGCTACTCATTTGTAGCTCCCCAATTTCCTCACGACGGTGGATGGCCACCGGTCCAATACACAAGACCAGGTGTCCCGGGTTTGAATCCCGGCCTGAGCATGGATGTTTCTGAGTGTCCATTCATCAATGTCATTATATCATCACTTCCCCATCTCCGCAAATTAGCCAAAAGTGGCACAAAAAGCGAAGTGAAATTAAAGCAAATCAATCAATCAATTGTTAGGGCAGAACCATATATCACACAATACAGGTGAAATTGTTGTTGGTTGACGTGAATTTTTAATATGCCTAAACTCTTAAAATACTCTAATATCAGGTTTTCTGTTGCAATTATTATTTCAATTTTGAGGGCCTCCATGACCGAGTGCTTTGTATACTGCTCTATGAAACCGGAGACCCTATGTTCTATTGATTGATTGATTTGCTTTATTTTAATTCGCTTCTGGTGCCACTTTTGGCTAAACGCGACGATGAGGATGGTAGATGAAATGATGAAATTAATGAAGCGACACTCACAATGAGACACCGAATGAACACAATGCCAAGGCCGGTCATTCAGCAAGCTGTGCTAACCACTCTACCACGGAGGCCGGAATCCTTTTTAATGTATAGGAAAAATCGTTCTTTGACATCGAACTAAGAACAGTTAATATGCGTCACCTCGGAATTATTATATTTTACATTTCGAACAATCAATTGAGATTTATTCTTAACCATTCTTTTGTCTACATCAAAACTTCCACACAATAAGATCAATTACACTAAGGACAACAGCGTTAGAGTCTATGCTTTAAGGAATGATTAAGCACACGATGATGACGGAAAATAATTCACATGATTATAGTGATGCATTACATCAGCGAAACATTAATTTTCGGTCATGGTGATAAATTGAAAAAACGCAGGGACACAATAACCGATTGATTGATTTATTTTATTTCGCTTTTCTTCCACTTTTGGATAATGAAAGGTGTGTTAAGATGAAAGTTGTGAGACAACTACAAACGTAGATGGATAGGACACAGTCCAAACCCCACAGACCATTATACTGACCTTATGTCTAGACGCCAGATCCTCGTTAGTGTGCAAAATGCACTCCATGATCACAATGACTCTTAGAATTGATTTGTATATTTTGTTTTTATTATTATTATTATTATTATTTTTCGAAAAACGCGAGCCAAACTATTGCGCATTATGTGATATGCTCATTACTTCTCAGGAACACTCGCGGCCTTCAGCCAGTTTTATCCTTAAACAAAATTAGGATGTTAACAGACACTTCCAAGACAATATCCAAAGAATACTGTCACATACGCGAAATGTAAAACATTTTTATTTTCTCGTTTCAACTACATCCCTGGGGAGTAAAAACGGCTGGAGCGTGATGCTGATCATTGACCTCCAAAATGGCCGAACTCGAGAATATGCGGCGCCCTACTGCCACATCCCCTAAATGTGCCTTCATGGCACGGTTCTATACGGACGACGAACTTTGCCTTACCTTTACTACTACTAACTACTCATGCCATGATTTTTTGTATTTTTGATCCTTCATTATGTCTCCATTGCTAACCTGGTTCATACCCAGTCACAACAGCAATTAGTCAATGCAATAAAATACGTCAAACTTAAAATGAAACAGGTGTTGGCGCGCACACACACACACACGCATACACACACAAACACAAGGAGAAAGAGAGACAGAGAGAGAGGGGCGGGGGGGGGGGGTTAGGAACACAAAATCCTTCCACAAACTGCCAAGACTCCAACAGAAAGCTTGCTGGAAACAAGTTTGCGTGCTGGCCTTGTCTGCTATTGCCTTCCCCCACTTTCTTATCTATACAGGAGCAATGAAGAGTTTCCAACTCGCTTCTGAGTTGGTAGGTAAAGGGAAGTACATTTCATTTGATCCCGTCTGTACACTTCCTGAGTGAGTAGAGTTGTAGCCAGAATTTCCTCTTAACAACACCTGAGATTCTACTGTAAACACTGTAAAGTGAGCAGAGTTGTAGCCAGAATTTTCTCTTAACAACCACCGGAGATTCTTGTGTGTACACTTCCTAAGTGAGCAGAGTTGTAGCCAGAACTTCCTCTTAACAACCACTTGATATTCTTCTGTGTACACTTCCTAAGTGAGCAGAGTTGTAATTAGAACTTCATCTTAACAACCACCTGAGATTCTTCTGTTAACACTTTCTAAAACGAAAGTACGAAGAGAGAAAAAGTAGAATAGTTTTGCCAAAGTTCTCAATAGAAATAAAACCCGTTAGCACTTCATTGCCAAGCAAGATTTGTGAATTTACTTGCAGATATTAAAAGGCTGAAGTCATTAATAAGGGGAGTAAAGAATAAGAAGTATGAAAAAAGCATATCTGGAGAGTATAAAGTTGAGAAGAAACTAGAGTGGATAAAGACAAGGGAATTAAAGTATTTGACATAGAAAGGACTGAAGAAAAGGAAATGAGTAAGTAGATATGTGAAGTGAAGTGTAACTCCTACGCACAACGGTTTTCTTCAGTTGATTACCTTTGAAGCCCATCATGATGAACTCGTCAGATTGACAGCTTGAGATCCGTCTTCACCGAGCAAAAGCGAACAAACGAGGGATCTCCTGGCTCGGGGAGGGTTTTATACTACGCAAGGACACATAGGCCACGCCTTCTGCGATGCATTACGCAGTGCAAACATCCGCTGTAGGAAGAACAATGGATTGACTCTAAGCACAATGCAGTCAATCATTTCCAATCCATTCCAATCCTCCGGTGCTGCTTCCTGGAATTGCAGCTTACAATGAGTGGAATCCGACGCCCGATAGTGACTACCTGAGTCACAGGATATTATCCGATTGTCGCTTATCGCATTGACACCCATAACATTCAAGTTATGCGACTGTGCATATCGCAATGAATACTCTTTGTTTCCTCTCGCTTCCTCCCATTGTGTCCTATCAGCACTTTCAGGAGTGTCCATTCCCCCCCCCCCCCCCAAGGCTGAGGCCGCATTCCCTCCAAAGTTGTTAATCAAAATCCCAACCAAAAGAAATGTTCATCACAACCACCACCCACCCCCCACATACATACACACACAAATATAGTTTGGATAAACATGCAGTAATTGATTTTTGTTTGAATGTCGACAGTTTGTCTGCTTGACTTATCTTGTATTAACACGAACAGCACTCCCCCCCCCTTTTTTCCAAACCGATTCTTCAGGCATAAGAGGTGATGTTTCATTTCAACCCATGGCCACGATTACCCACAGGTAGGTAGAAAAACTGTACATAATAACCATAACTAAAAATCAATAACAAGTCAATCAAACGAAACGAAAACTATAAAACTATAAAATTTTGTCCCCCCCAAAAAAAATTCTCATGACGCAGGCGCGTCATGAATCCCCGCTGTGGGCACCCCTGAGTACCTTTACCCTTGGAAAAACAGGTGACCAAGTGAAGAGAGAAAATACATTTCTCAAGTAACGAAATGTAGCTTGCCAGAGTTAGACCAACCGTACTAGTAAAATTCATGTGCGTTAGATTTTATACTTAACACAAATAAAGTTAATTTAGTTAGTATTGAAACAGAATAATAAAATTAAAAAATGCCTTAGGTTGAAGGAATTGAGTGTAACATTGCATAAAGCAGATTATGTTTTTCATATTCTACCAATTAATGAAGAGAGTAAATGATTTTATAGGTTGTTGTAAGTCCAGTAATCATAATAACAATCATAGTAATTATTATTCCTATTAATCATTCTGGCGAAGGGAGTAGTTGGTTGAATGTGTAACGACCGCCATGTTAGGCAGATTTCAGTTGTATATTGGCATTTATCTTATTCGTATACTTTCAAGTTAACAACTTGGATTAAATTATTTATACTTAATTGTTTTCATAATTCATGTATATATTTACGTTTTATCTTATGTTATAATATTATTTGCGTATTTTTACAATATTTATTCAGAATTTATAGGCTAATAATTATCCCAAATAATATATGCAACGTTTTCATTGTTTTTCAAATCCAAAATGGCTAGGATTATTTCTATCTTTCACGCAGATTTTGTTGTTTAAGCACAAGTTAAATACATTTCTTCTTAATATCGATTTTTGTTCAACAATGTACAAGATTGAAGTAATTTGTCTTCGTTATAAACTAAATCTTTATTTAATCATTTTCATGTGCAAGGGCAAATATGAATTATTTGATAAAATCAGTTTAGTTAATTCTATATAGTTTAATATTGTAATATTATAGCAAAGTATTTCTCCCTCGTTTTCAATAAAATATCATTTTCGTATTGGCTGTTTATGTTAGGAGTGGGGCAACCACGCTACGTGTTTTTGGCGATGTAAAAACTTCCACGTTGGCATTTTTAATTGTTGCCAACCTGAACTTTAGCTTCCTATCGCTAATTAACATTGATGTGTTATATAAATTATCAGTTTTTCTTGTGTTATTTTATGTTATGAGTTTGTATTATTGTAAGACAGAACAATCTGTTATGCTGCGCCTCGAGCTTGAGGTAGGCAGTTGAGGTCTTGCTATTAACTGTGAAGGCGGTGCGTGGACTCTCGTGTTAAATACGTTGCTTATCACTGCCTACGAGCGTGCATGACCCAACAAATTAAAATTTTAACTTGTGCGAATCAGTATGTACGCGCGCGATTCGTGATGAAAGATTTTCGACATTTTAATTATAAAGCATTTGAATTTTATTTACTGTCACGTGTCGGAATTCGGTGGTTTCCTTCCTGGAGGAAGGGTGGATCGTCTTAATCCCGATCCCTGGGTGAGAACTGGTGCTTCCAAATGACCAGCCGGAGCAAGAAGCGGTGTGTTGCCAATTCGGATCTCCATACCCCGGAGTTTCGTTTGTGGTGGCACGTTGCAAATGTAAGACAGATGTTAGAGAAACGTCATTTGGCAGTGGCGAACTAGTGTGAACACGCACACACACACAGAAACACTTTTTGCCAATTTTTGCCCCGTAAAATTTACTCCAGCGTGTGATGCAAAACAACATGGCCTATAAAGACATAAGAATTTTGATAGTAGAAACGATTGAATATTATTCAACGTTACCATTTTGATGTGTAAAATTTAATATAAATATTGCCACACAAATGAATACCGTAATTTGGACCATCGATTTCCAAATTGTGGTGCATTTCGTCCACTCATAGATACTTTTGGTATTAGGTTACGTTACTTTCTACAGTACACTCTAATAAGAGAGAGAGAGAGAGAGAGAGAGAGATTGGATTTATTACGTAAACACAGGAGACATTTTAAGAACACTTGAAAGGGACGTGAAAATTTAATCCTCAATTTAATTATGGAAGCAAATAATAAATGTGTATGTGATATCTGTATGTTAATATCAATTTCTGGTTTGATAACTATTTATGCATTGGAAGAATGTAATTAATTTTCGAACTTCTTGAATTGTTTCAATTATTTACTGCATGTTAGCAAACGAGCGAGTTGACTACATTCTTAGAATCTCTTGCAGAGGGTCACTATTTATATTTTGAGCCTAACAATGAAAAAACAGGAATTTGGCATTGAAAACTGCTTTATTGTTTTTCGAAGTATTCTCCTTTATGGTCAATACACTTTTGCATTCGTTCGAACCATTTGTCAAAGCAGTTTTTATAATCTTCTTGAGACACCTCCATAATATGGTTTTTGAACGCATCAAAGGCGTCTTCCGCCGACGAAAATCGTTGACCACGCAATTTATTCTTGACGTTCGGGAACAAGAAGAAGTCATTGGGTGCCAAATCAGGACTGTACGGCGGATGACCCATCAATTCGATTTTTTGACTGTTCATAAAGTCGGTTGTTAGACGAGATGTGTGACAGCTGGCATTGTCTTGATGAAGAATGATCCGACGGCGTTTGTTTGTTTTCCGTATTTGACCGAAGACCTCTGGCAAACAAATTGTTGTGTACCATTCAGAGTTGACCGTTCTACGTTCCTCTAAAGGCACAGTTGCCACATGACCAGTTTTCCCGAAAAAACAGGCGACCATTTGTTTCGATGTGCTTCGAGCGCGAACAACTTTTGTTGAATTGGGTTCATCTTGAAACACCCATACAGTCGACTTCTGTTTACGTTCCGGCTCATATGCATATATCCATGATTCGTCACCTGTTACAATCTTATATACGTCTTTTGAAGCACCACGATTGTATTGTACCTTTCTCACAGCTAAATGATCATGTACTATTTTATATATGCTGGTGGAACTAATGCCTATGGTTGCCTCAATCTCACAGTATGGCACATGACGATCTTGCAGTATTAGGTTTTGCACAGCATCAATGTTTTCTTGAACAACAACTGAATTTGGACGACCTTCGCGAATCTCGTCGGTGAGCGAATGGCGGCCACGATTAAATTCGTTATACCAGCGTTTCACAGTGGCAAAGGATGGGGCTTCATCGCCAAGTGTGGAATTAAGTTGATCGATGCACTCTTGTCTTAATAATCCACGTCGAAAATCGTAAAAAATCATCGCACGAAAATGTTCACGAGTTAATTCCATTTTATTGTTGTCGCGCAATCTCCAAGGCAACATAAACAACACAAATGAAGCTATTGACACACATTTGAAGTACGTTATGGTCAATAATGCCAGACGATTCCGTGCAAACGTCAAATCGCGTCTAACTTCAATCAGTGTTGCCAAGGCTCAAAATATAAATAGTGACCCTCGTAGTTGCGCCATCTGTCTTCAGGACAGATTACTAAACAGCAGTGTTGCCACATGGAACAAATTTTCCTTTCTCCAAGGAAATATTGGCCTAATATTAAGGGGAAGGGAAATTTTATTGAAAATTTTGAAAGTTAGTGCAATTTGAAAACAAAATATTCAATGTTAGCACATGTTAGATTAGCTTCCACATTCGTATTCACAACTTTCTTGTTGTTTCTATTTATTTCCAATACTCTAAGGATAAGCATATATTTCTGATTTGTTTATTTTGCGTCGCTTTTCTACACCTTTGGTGAATAGCGATGATGAGGATGAATGATGAACTTATGAAATAAGTTCGAATCAGATAATTGGTCTGATAGCGAGGCTGCTGGATATAAACATATATATGATAACTTTTTCCATACATAAGAACATGGGCCAAAAAAATACAATTTCTACTGCTCCTGTTGCTGCTGGTACTAATACTACAACTACTACTACTACTTATCATTGTTATTATAATCATCACAATTATCATCATTATATGCTTTTTTTAGATGAAGAGAAAAATTGTTTTCCCCCTTGTAAAGGGAAATTGTGCCTTCAGATTGCTGCAACATTGTCAGTATTGCCAGATTTTTGGTTCTAAAGTATGCAAGAAGTTTATTACACGATGCATAGCTATCCGAGCCTACTAGATAAGTTCCTAAGGATTCTAAAAATGAATAATTTTCATAAGCTGAAGTACGAGCACTTACAGACAATTTATCAATTAATAAACGGTGTGTGTTGAAAAAAGTAGGACAACATTGTAAGGTTCACGCAAAAGTCCCCGCCTTTAGCATTCTTGCTTCTTCCTCCACACCCCTAAAATCTCAACCACCCCCAATTCTTTCACCCTTATATCTCCACAACGAAGTGACCTATGACTCTGAAATTTTCAAAATTTGGTAACTCAAATTAATGGCTGAAATTCTTCTAAAGTGAATTTTGTGTCATGCATATTTTGTTTACTTATTCCCACGCAAGGCATTTCCCAAGATCGGGAAACGTAGTCCCGTTTCAGTTTGTAATCCAAACTTTCGGTGGTTGGGCAGGTTCGAAACTGGAGAAACACTTACCTTACGAAGAATACATGTTTAATAACACAAACGTATACCTGGATAAATAAAAACATTCCCTGTTGCACAGATGACAAGGGATAAATATGCACGAGCACAACGACATGTGGTAGCCATGATGCTGCTTGATCGAAGACAAGTGTTGGCAACCCCTATTTGGCAATTATCGTTCACATAAAAAGTCTTGGCCGCCATATTGGATCCAAAGACATGATGGGGGCCAACATGCCTGTTCGCATGAATAAGTGAACTCATGATTCGATTTGTTATCTAGAGATGTACAAGTTCCAGAGTCGTTCAGTGTAAATTAATGCACTTGTGACTCTTTATGGTTTTTTTTTTATTTGAATGAACGAATTAAGTAAAGGTATTGTGTGCGTCGGCACTTTAGGCCATTTTGCACCCTTAATTGTTTGCGGGAAAATATTCCTTTATCTAAAATTCTGACTTAAAAAAACTAAAACAAAGTGTGTAAAAAGTCCCTTCCTCACAAGACAAACACAACACATTCAAAAGTCAGAAAAAACTAAAAGCTTCCTCACAGATGGTGGAAGACACCAGCTCTTCGAAAAAAGCTAAAAACCTTTGATAAAGTACTGTTATCATCGCCAAACAGACACGACAAACAACCTGAAAGGTTTAAAGTCTGCCGGTGGTAAGCAAGTTCAGCACATTCAACAAGAATATGCCGAATGCTTAAAACTACATTACAAACACGACACGACGAGGGTCCTGCCCTTGCAGCAAGTGACCACAGGTTAGACGGCTGTGACCAATTCGCATCCTGGTTAGAAGAACTTCTCGGCGAGAGGGACGGGACGAGGAACGCAAAGCACCTATGGTTTGCTTAATAGCGTGAAGCTTGTTCCCGGTGAGCGCATCCCACTCTTCCTGCCAAGTATCGAGAAGGCTACAACGGTACACATTCTGCAGGTCGCTAGCTGGCAAAAGGTGGACGAGAACGTCGGCATCTGCATCAGCAGACTTGGCGGCAGCATCGGCTGCTTCGTTCCCCTTCATGCACACGTGCAACTATACTTCACACTGAATATATATTGTACGCGAAGGATGAGCAGACTTTAACACAATTTTCAAATTGAATTTCAAGTTCTCAGCGCTCAACTGGTTTTCATAATGTTATTATACTTACGTTGCAAGAATTAAACAACACAACTCAACTTACTAAATATTATTTCACTTTAAATCATTCAATACAAACTCATTTTCGATTTTTGACACAAGACATTTAAGTCAATCTTCTTACATATAACAAAAACGAATCGAAATCAAAAACTTAAAACACATATCGACATTGATACAACGTTGTTAATCTCAATGGTTCCCTGTTAATTTTATAAACTTGTAAACAATAGAAGTAAGGAAAATATTAGTTATTTGTGAATGTAGAAGACAGTCACACACGTGACTAGTGACCCAGCAGAAGTGGCAGCATGGACGTCCGGAAGGGGAGGGGAAATGAATTTTCACCTAAAAATTATATATGTCATACATAATTTCATTTCAGTCACAGTAATTTATGTTAATTATTCTAAATTCCTTGAAGAAACATGATAATTTCATACTGAAAATTGTTTTTTTGAGAGGAGGTCACTATTATGGGGAGAAAATATGCCTCCTTTGCCCCCCACCCCCGCATGGAAAAAATATCTTGCTTGGCCCTCCCTGAAAAAAAATCCTGCGGACGTCCATGACTGGCAGATAAGGTATTTTATTTGATGATTATATATGTATAAATAGGCATATGAACAGAAGGAAGTAATTTTTCTAGCGCAGTTTTACCAAGAAGCAATTGTTGTGCTTGAAGTTAACAGGAACAGAAAAGGCGCCCGTAATTCTAGAGTTATATTTCTTGCTCGTATGACAAGTATGTTCATTACATACCAAGAGCATTTGGACGTATTTTGGACCAGCGATTCAAACCTTAATTGAATTGCTAATAGTGATCATTTACAATTCGCAGTCCTTTATCAGCAATACGGTCAAGAAATATATATTTATTAATCATGGGCGCAATCATGTTAAAATACTGAAAGGACATCAGCATCCATTACAAATAGAAACAAGTATTGTGTCTTGGAATCTCAATGCTTTGTTGTATATTCATCAGAACTTTACTAAATTTCTGAGGTTCTTCATATGCTTTCCATGTATTAATTATTCTCAAGCTAATTCATATATAGTATATGTATTGTTTAGTGGCCTGCACGATCCACTCCATACATTTATGAATATGTAATTTATTACAGCATTTTTGTAGCACCGATAAACTCTGCATGGTTTTCATGGAGAGTAGAAGAACTTACCTAGCTTCTATTGTACATATCTGTTCAAAACGAAAAATATTATTTTAGTATATGCGACACAGGGGGAAGGGAAAATGGCAGGCAATTCTCATATCAACAAGATATTTCCGTTTTTAATTATCAAAGTATACGTGCGCCATTTTTATCTTGTGTAAACTTTCTTAGAACGTGGATAATTATTGTGCAATAAGTTACTTTTGGCTTGAAATAACAGTTTCCGAAGATAAATACGAGATTTCTGCATATATTTGGCTTGCAAACATGAACTTCCTACATGCCACCGTGGCGGAGTGGTTATCGTATCACACTACAACGTCAGGGGTCCCGGATACGAATCCCGGCCTGGGCATGGACTTTTGGGAGTGTCCATTCATGAGTTTCATTACATCACCACTCGTCCCCATCTTCGAAATTTGCCAAAAGTGGCAAAAAGCGAAGTAACATAAATTAAATCAAATCAAATCAAATCTACTTCCTATAGGACTACTCCATTTACCAGACCATCACACACTTCACCAGTCTCATTCAAATATGTTCAACATTGGTTTCTGTATACTTCTATTGTCATAATTATCACCAGTGATCAGAAAGCTACATTTTATAAGTAGCTTTGCTACAACTACAGCTACTCTTCCAAATTGTAGCTTCGCTACAGCTACAACTACATTTACCAAAAAGTAGCTCGCTACGCTACTCCTGTTCGCTACTCGCTATTTTTGCGCTACTTCTGTATTAAAAACTTAAAACAAGTATATGGCTATTCAAAAGAAGCCCTAGTATGATAGTTGTTCGTACTGAAAAATAGATTCTGTTATTTATTACTATGATTCCCTTCATTCTATAATTTTTATAGCAGTGTTACTTCAGTTACATATTTTTAATAAAGTGTTTGAGAATAAAGTACCTTCAAAAAACTAGGTCTTACACGAATCCGTGATGTTCTTATTGTCATATCAAAAATATTTATGTGACATACTTCCTGTTCAGGTTTTAATCATTAATCAGTGTAATTTAGTGGGACTTGCAGCACGCCAGTGAAGCGGCGTGAAAAGTTGGCAAACACTGCCTCAAGACAGTCTCAGTCAGCAGCAGTGGAACATTCTACGAAGACGTGCGTGTGTGTTGCGGGAACACAATCTAGGTGTACTTGTTAGTTTGTGTATGTAATCATGTGTATTCTTCAAATATAGCATTTACAACAAACAGCGTCTACTGCATCCGTACAAAAACCAGTATGGTGAAACAGTTTCGGCAATCGCAAACATTTATGGTCCTCCTTGCGGACGGATGCCATTGTGGACGTTATCAAGTGCGTAGTTTGTGATGTGAAAAACAGTCATTGCAGTACAGTTATGTGCGTGTCGCTTCAAGAACACACTCGGTACATTCGGTTAGTGTATTACACACAGTGAACAGCAGCATTATTGTGTATTACATACATTGAACATAGCAGCATACGTATATTTCTCAGTACGGGTACTGAGAAAGTTACATGAACATTTCGGGCGTGGCACATTTCGCGCGCAGTTCATTTCGTCGCAGCCAGCAATTCTTCTCGTGTTGCAGCCACTATCAACAACGGAGCTCCGAGCAGCCTTGTTGACGTCTGGAGTCAGGAGCAGCAATCAGCTGTACAAAGGTCAGTCATTTCTGCTAACACAACACCCACACAAGCTCAATTCCTTCCCTCTTGTTTCTTTCCCTTCCTTTTACAATGAATCAAGAAGCACGAAAGAAATTAACACGACAGCGCGGAGTTGTAAAGGGGCAACTTACACGTTTGTTAGAATTCATTCAGAATTTTGAGGAAACTCAAAATATTGAGGAGGTGAAATGCCGTGCTCCGTATTTATCAGATGTTTGGGCAAAATTCAATGAAGTGCAAACACAGCTAGAACTCGAAGACGACGAGTCAGAAGAACATGAAACTTACCGCATTGAAGTTGAAGAGTTGTACTTTCAAATAAAGGTTCAAATGCAAAACATAATTTCTAAACATGCTGCAATCAATAATCAGGGTCAAGAATCAGCTAATCAGAAATTTACAAATGAAGACAACCAGCTCAAGCTACCTTCGATTTCTCTTCCTACTTTTGATGGTAGTTACGACAAATGGTTAGGGTTTTCGGATACATTTGTAGCCTTAGTGCACAATAATGACACCTTATCTGCAATTCAGAAATTCCATTATTTGAAATCAGCTGTGAAGGGTCAGGCACTACGCTTAATCCAGAATTTGCCAATAACTGAAGGCAACTACACAGTAGCTTGGGAACAGCTAGTTCAGCGCTATGAACACAAGAAGCTTATAGCAGCAACACACATAAAGGAACTCTTGCACATTCACTCAGTTAGTAGGGAAAATGCGTCAGATTTGCGTCACTTCGCAAATACCATTACAAGCAATCTTTCGGCATTAAAGGCATTACAGTTGTCGCAACCTTTAGAGGATGTAGTATTATTGCAGCACTTCGTATCTCAATTAGACATGCAAACAAGACGTGATTGGGAATTAACTCACACTGAGCAAGACTTCCCACCACTCTCAGAATTCTTTACGTTTCTCGAGCGTAAATGTCAAGCACTAGAAACTATCAAACCGCAAATCAGCCAGATACCAAGGGATAATAAATTCAATGAGGCAAGGACCAAACAAAACAAAACTACACAACAGTCACATTCATATTTGGCTTCTTCATCAAATGCATGTTTGTATTGTAAACAACAGCCTTCTCATTCTCTGTATGCATGCCCAGGTTTTCTCAGTGCAAATGTACATCAAAGGAGACAGTGTGTGCGTGAAAACAAGTTGTGTTGGAACTGTTTGAAGCCACATCGAAGCAGGGACTGTAAATCAGGCAATTGCAGAGCATGTTCACAGAAACACAACACTTTGCTGCACGTTGATCAACGGAAGCTCGGTGCTGTTCGAAGGGAAACACAGAACAGACACACCGACACCCAAGGCTCAGTGGCGGAGAGTGAGACTCACAATCGGGAAAATACGCAAGCATCATACTGCAGTTTCAAGACCAGACACACATCGCATGTTCTACTTTCAACTGCTTTGGTACAAGCGAAGGATAAGGACGGAAGATTGGTCACATGTCGTGCCTTACTAGATAATGGAAGTCAATCAAACATCGTAACGGAGGAAACCGTACAAAGACTGCGTCTCAAGAAACAAAGGGCCTACATTCCAATTCATGGGATAAATAACTCAACGTCGGAAACTCGCTTCAGTGTGAATGTGAACATTTCATCACTCGCGAATGACTTCTCAACTACAATCTCTTGTCCAGTTCTGCCAAAAATCACTGGAGATATGCCTGCAGAGCACATAAACTACGATACATGGGATATTCCAACGGACATCGCACTGGCAGACCCCACATTCAACAAACCTGGCAAGATAGACATTCTTTTGGGCGCAGGGCTTTTCTACTCCATACTGAAGCCAGAACGTCTAAGTAGAGAAGGCAATTACCCTGTTCTGCAAGATTCGCAACTTGGATGGATACTAGGTGGATCCATGCCTCAAGAATGCAACTCATCAATCACTGCATGTTTTGCAAGAACAGATGACAGTTTGGAAAAACAACTTGCACGCTTCTGGGAGTTGGAAGGAATAGAGTCACCACACAGATCTAAGGAAGAAGAACTATGTGAAGAGCACTTTAAATTAAATACAACGCGTTCCGAATCTGGTCGTTTCATAGTACGTCTACCTAAACGCCCAAATCATCCACAATTAGGAGATTCAACTCAGCAAGCCATGAGTAGACTGGAACAACTGGAGAGAAGATTGAAGAGGCAGCCAGCTCTGAAAGAAGATTACAATAACTTCATGAAGGAATACGAGAATTTAGGACACATGAGAAAGTTAGAATCAGACACAGTCAAGGATGACACACAAGTATTCTACATGCCTCATCATCCAGTATTCAAGCCAGACAGCAGCACAACGAAGACCAGAGTTGTCTATGATGCCAGCGCCAAAACTACATCTGGAAACTCACTTAACGACATTTTACTAGCAGGTCCAATTCTGCAACAAGATCTGTACTCCGTCATTCTACGATTTCGCACACACAGCATAGCATTTACGGCAGACACGGAGAAAATGTTCCGCCAAATTATGGTGCATGAAGACGACTTACCATTGCAGAGAATATTCTGGAGATACTCATCAGACAGACCAGTAGACACTTATGAACTTTTAACGGTGACTTATGGCACAAAACCAGCTTCATTTCTCGCAACAGCGTGTACACAAATGCTAGCCGAACAGCAAAAACACGTGTATCCGAATGCAGCAAGAACAGTAAAGAAAGATATGTACATGCATGATTGTTTATCAGGCAGTGACAGTGTAGAGGATGCACTGAAATTACAACAAGAATTAATCCATCTTCTACGAAGTGGCGGTTTCAATCTTCGAAAATGGTGTTCTAACCATCCCGCACTTTTAGAGGCAGTACCTCATAGCCACAGAGAAGTGCAGTTACCACTTCAGTTAGATAAGGATAAAGGTGTCAAAACTCTTGGTCTACTCTGGGATCCAGGCACAGACAAATTCTTAATCGCCAACAAGGCAGCATCAACATCTGCCCACGCAGCAGAAATAAGCAAAAGAAGAGTATAATAATCGCTTCAATATTCGATCCTCTTGGATTGGTCAGTCCTGTAGTCATCAGTTTCAAGGCATTTCTACAACAGTTGTGGTTTCAAAGCATCGATTGGGACGAGAGCTTACCACCGACGTTATTGCAGCAATGGTTGCAGTTGTATAGAAACCTACCACGCATCAATGATATACGAGTCAGTAGATTCATCTTGATTGAAGGAAAAATCAATGACATACAGCTTCATGGGTTCTGCGATGCCAGTACAAAGGCTTACGGTGCAGCAATCTACGTTAGGTCAAGAAACAGAAGTGGTGATGTTGCAGTTAAACTTTTTTGCGCCAAATCAAGAGTGGCTCCAGTAAAACAGGTTACACTTCCACGTCTGGAACTATGTGGAGCAGTTTTACTTGCCAAATTAATGAAGAAAGTATTAGCGGTACTCAATCTTGCAATCAGTCAAGTATATTTTTGGACAGATTCGAAGATAGTCCTAGCATGGCTGTCATCGCCTCCAACCAAGTGGAAAACTTTTATCGCCAACAGGGTGGCACAAGTTCAAGATTCAACAAGTCCTTCACAATGGAGACACGTGTCATCACATGACAATCCTGCGGACCTTGTATCTCGAGGTGTAGAACCAGCCACATTGCAAGACAATACACTGTGGTGGAATGGACCAACATTCTTGAGTGAAGAATCTTCTTCATGGCCAAATTCTTCGTCACACACAGAGAAAGAAGAAGTTACAGAAGAAAGAAAGGGGGTCACATCACTAGTCATTCAAGTTCCATCGACGACCTTCATCCACAAATTTTCGTCATTATCGAAACTAGTTAGAGTAATTGCCTATTGCCAGCGTTTCATCCACAACACAAAGAATCGTGAAAACAAGAAAACAGAGCAGCTAACAGCAAACGATTTGAGATTCAGCCTGGCAGCAATAATCAAGGCAACACAACAAGATGTTTTCAGAGAAGCATTCCAGGAGCTTCAACGCAATGGACAAGTGGCAAGGGATAGTCCATTAAGAAGTCTCTATCCATTCATAGACGAAAACAACATGCTTAGAGTAGGTGGGAGACTACAAAATGCTCAAATACCCTATGAGAGCAAACACCAACTTATATTGCCATCAGAGCATCATTTAACAAGACTCATTATACTAGCAGAGCATCAGAGATTACTTCACGCGGGCTCTCAGTTACTGTTGGCCTCACTTCGCCAAAAATACTGGATTCCGAGAGCAAGACAAGTTATCAGGAAGGTTATACATAATTGTTTACCTTGCTTCAAGCTAAACTCATCTGCGTCAGAGCAACTAATGGGTCAACTACCATCAACAAGACTTCAACCAGGTAGAGCGTTCCTCAATGCAGGAGTGGATTATGCTGGTCCATTTAATGTGAAATCAGGAAACGCAAGAAGCAAGATTTCGAGAAAATGTTATGTAGCAGTCTTCGTCTGTCTCACTACAAAGGCTATACATTTAGAATTAGTTTCAGATCTAACATCATCTGCATTTATCGCAGCTGTAAGGAGATTTACTTCAAGAAGTGGAAAATGTAGAAATTTATACAGCGATAATGGAACAAACTTCGTTGGAGCTTACAGAGAACTACAACAATTGCGTCAGCTGTTTGAGTCGCAAGAATTCAAGACTGAAATACACAAGTATGCAGCATCAGAAGAATTCATATGGCATTTCATACCTCCACATGCGCCCCATTTCAATGGCCTGCAGGAAGCAGCGGTGAAATCAATGACATACCACTTAAGAAGAGCAGCTGGGAATCAGCACTTCACATTTGAAGAACTTTCAACTTTGCTTTGTCAAATCGAAGCCTGTTTAAATTCACGTCCTTTCACTGCTATGTCCAATGACCCTACTGACAATAGTTATCTCACCCCAGGTCATTTCCTAATAGGTAGTCCTCTAACATCCTTTCCCGAGCTTGATGTGACACATATAGCAGAAAATCGCCTGGGTCGGTGGCAACGGATTCAACGGATCTACCAACACATCTGGCAGCGGTGGTCCAGGGACTATCTCAACAACCTGCAGCAGAGAACCAAATGGACAACAACCAAACCCAATCTCCGACCAGGGATGCTGGTGCTAATGAAGGAAGACCAAGTTCCACCCCTCACATGGAGGACTGGAGTCATCGAAGAGGTCTACACAGGATCTGATAAACTTGTGAGAGTAGTGAACGTTCGCACTACTCAGGGTACATTTAAAAGACCAATTCATAAACTCATCCCTTTTCCAACAGAGAAATAATTTGTTGTAGTGTTTTATGTTGATTTAGTAAATCAAGGAGGGGGGAGAATGTTCAGGTTTTAATCATTAATCAGTGTAATTTAGTGGGACTTGCAGCACGCCAGTGAAGCGGCGTGAAAAGTTGGCAACACTGCCTCAAGACAGTCTCAGTCAGCAGCAGTGGAACATTCTACGAAGACGTGCGTGTGTGTTGCGGGAACACAATCTAGGTGTACTTGTTAGTTTGTGTATGTAATCATGTGTATTCTTCAAATATAGCATTTACAACAAACAGCGTCTACTGCATCCGTACAAAAACCAGTATGGTGAAACAGTTTCGGCAATCGCAAACACTTCCTTTTAAAATTAATTGGAAGAATATCGCAAATATCGAAATTAACTATAACGTGTTGCGCAAAGTGGGAATAAGATAAAAATGTGATATTTAGCCATTTAATCTTCTTATCTTAAACAGAATGTTATTTGGGGGATGGCGGATATTTGCTCGAACCTTGAGGATAGCTGGGGAATGATTCTAATGGTATAAATGAGAAACAGGTTGAGCAATTTCTTCACGTAAGTTTTTCCATTGAAAATGCTTCCCCGACGACACAGTGAAAATTGTAATTGTCACCTTGTATTCAAAGGGTCTCTGGTGCGATACCCAGCGGAGGGTAGGCTACATGGTGGTTCGTATCAGTCTCGATCAGCTGATCTGTGCATAAAGTGGACTCAAAACAAATAGTAGGAAAAACGCCTAGTTGGGAGGATGGGCACCTCCTGCTCCTCCATTCCCCCACTCTGCTCATCATTCATCATTCTTCCTCGTTCTCACAATTAGTCAAAAGTGGCAGAAAACGGTCATAGATAAGAAAATAACTAAATATACAATGCATTCTCATTGCCATGATTAGAAAAAGTTACAGAAAAGGGACGCAAAAGTAGGCAAAACCCATAAATTTGAAAACTGTATTAACAAAGAAAATCGTCATTTCTACAGGAAAATCAATAACTTGTAGGCCTACGTTCTTTTTACAATATGATAAAATATATTGAGTAAACTGATGTGTATATCCGAGTGTTCTAAACATATTGTTATTTTAAAATTTGCGAACAAACATTATGACCAGAATAATTGTAATTCCAGAAACACTATTGCTCTTGTAACAATAATTTCTTGCCGGTGTGATCCTATACGCTGACAATGATCAATGCTGTTAACGTACTGAGCCATTGATTGCTGGCACTATTGCTTTATCAGATTAGTAGGAAATGGATCCCTCGTTTTTGCACTGTAAGTTGAGTTTTACACAGTAAATATCGATATTTTGCTGTCTGTTACGTCATCGATATCCAAAGGATTTGTTCCAGGGTTGGCGCAAACGGGGCATTTTTTTCCTGGCGGTGTAGCAAATGAGGCATGATTCTCCCCAAAATAGCGATGCAGATAAAATAAATGGCTATTAGCCGGAATATATTCATGTATGCCAGTTACTTATATGGATATTAGAATTATTCAGATGCTAATGAAATAAATTACGCAGATATCTATAATCTGCGTTATAAAGATATTTATAATCTAGATTATCTGTATTTGCATGTAATGGACTTTGTCTTTTTGAGTCTCTTGCAAAAGTAAGCAATATTATAGTATATTTTTGACGCCGTTGCCACTTTCCAAAATTACCTCAAAATGCTCAGGAAAACTGTAGCTGTAGCGAAATTTTCGCTACAACTACAGGAATTTTGTAGCTTCGCTACCGCTACAACTACAATTTTCAAAATGTAGCGCCGCTACAGCTACCGCTACAAATTTTGTAGCTAGCTGCAGTAGCGACGCTGCAAGTAGCACGCTACTTCCGACCTCTGATTATCACTACATACCATTTACAATTTGACTGAAAAATTTGTGCGGTATTTTTTTCTCAATACGTTGATCTCTACAGTACTATAATTTCACTTTATCAACATTTCTGCCTACTATACAATTTTCCACTAACTTCTGGGCTATGTCTCTTTTCGATTTCTTATTTCAGTTTTCTATGAATATCTAATCAAGTAGTGTGTGTGTTCACCAGGGAAGTTCGTCAGGCTCTTGGTAGCCTGTATCGAAAGGGAATCTTCCTGCGTATCTTATGTTCTGGAAGTGCGTGAGGAAGATGTCTAGTTCTTCCTGGGCTTGTAGGAAACAGTCAGTATGCACGTGAAAGACTTGGAGTTTTGGCGAGGCGACAATGTCGCACAGTCTCTGCAGAAAATCATCGCTTCTTTCGCTGATAGATTTGACGTGAAGGGTTTCAAGGTTGGGAGCGTACCTGATGAGACCGAAGACTGCGTTGGCAGTCACAGAGCTCACTAGAGTGGCGCAGGTCAGGTCTTGAAATTTCACCGAGGTGCTCCAAAATACGTTGGGCTTGTACCAGTCGACGTACCGGAGTCTCACGTAGACATTCTGTAGAGCTGGACATTGCTGCAGAATGAAGCAGAGATTTGCGGGAACGATGGCGTCCCTGTTAGCAAGCCCGAAGGTCCTGAGTTTGGTTCTGATCCCTTCTGAAAGGCCTGCAATGTCCTCTCCTACATTAAGCTCGCCGTAGCGTTTGACGTGGAGCTACTCTAGACAGGGGAAAGCGTTGAAGATGTTCAGAGATGGCTGCGGGTCGTAGAAACTTGAACGCGGGATGTTGCGGAAGTGTCGAAGCTTCGGACACACGTCCGCGGTTACCTTGATGGTGCTCTCCTTGATGCAACCAAAGTACACTGAGCTCAAGTTAAGCAACGGCACAGTAAACGTCCAGTAGCCCGTGTTGTGGCGCTGATAGAGTGTGCCAACCTGCCTAAAGAACATTTCCATATCGGCAGGACCGAAGGATTCGAGTTCAGGAACCAGCTCCAAGACCTCCATGAGGCCTTTGTAAGTGATATTTTGTTGCATATCTAGCTCTAAGATTTTCAAAGTGTCGCAAGGAGCATTCTTGGTTCTTACGTAGCAGTCCTCGGGTTCTCTAGGAGGAATCAGCTTCTTTATGGGTATAAAGATTCCGGGAAGTTTCCAGAAAGTACTTCTCCAGTCGTCGTTGTTCACCGTGTCCACCTTTACGACATTCTGCGTCAGTAGAGAGAGCCCTCTGTTGGTCACCGGGGAGCGGTGGATGTTGAGCCTCTGCAATCGGCAGCAGTGCAACCCGATGACTTTGAGCAGCTCGTCGTTGCAGAGCCGTCCAAGGCTAAGGTCGACAAGGTTCTTCGCCGTCCGAAGTCCTTCTTCCCAGACAGAGGCCCCCAAAGTGTGCCGAAACCAGAAACTGGGCGCGTCTACCCTTAGACGCCGTAGGTCGCCTCCGCGCTCGGCCACGACTCTCAGCAGCTGCTTGTAATGTCCCTTCCTGAAGTAGCGGTTCAAGGGGACGTCGAGGTCGCGCAACCCTTTAAAGTACAACGCCTCCACTGCGTTCAGGGACAGCGGATACTCCACAGAACCATCTTCCTCGTTTCTCAAGCGTTCCAGTGTCTTCTCCAGCACATCTCCCTTGATGACGACAGGGAGTGGCTGGAGAAATCTCCTGAATCGCCTCTTCCGTGCGGGATTCTCGCTGGGTAACGCTGCCACCAGCATCCTCACCAGCCTCTCGCAGCTCATCTCCTGCAGAGATTTCGCGAACTTTCGCTTGAATATCCACTGTTCCGCCATCTTGAATAGTTCTGGAAAGATAGACAGACATAACGGTCGTAACGCAGACACGAGCCTTTCGAATTGACTTCCTGGTTTATGTTGATGGGGTGGGGTGCCTTCCCAAACCATATCAACCAATATGATATGAGAGTACACTTCCGGACACTTCCGGAAATAAGCCCTTTTCAATTTACAAGCATGGAAAACTTCACTCGAGAAGTGAAGACATTGGAAATGAATGAATAAATATGATTTCTTTCACCTTTACAGCTGTACATGCCTTACCATAACAGTGCTGTTTTCTATATCTCTCCCCTCTTCGCCCTCTTAGGCCCGTTTGCACCAACGTCGATTTACTCGCGAGTAAAAGTAAACTCACAGTAAAGCCACGAATCTGCTGATTACCTGTTGCGCCGACAGAAGCTTCGGGTAAGCTGGAAGTAAAAGGGGGGGTCAAGTTTACCCTCCGAGTAAAAACGGAGTTAACCCACACGAACTGCAGTAATGGCTGCCGTCTGCAACCGGTAATGTATCAATTCAG
Organism: Lepisma saccharinum; assembly: GCF_977018435.1. Classification (NCBI taxonomy): domain Eukaryota; kingdom Metazoa; phylum Arthropoda; class Insecta; order Zygentoma; family Lepismatidae; genus Lepisma; species Lepisma saccharinum. The sequence continues at coordinate 46,193,025 of NC_139250.1, read as the reverse complement.
AATTTCAAAACTAAATAAATGCAAAATGGGAAGTAATAGACTCAAACTATGAACATAAAAAGGGAGAAATGTATAGTTTGTTATTAAATATATACTTTGATAGATGTTTACCGTGTACATTATACAATACAGAGTTTGTAGAATTGCAGCTTTAATACAAACAGAAACATATACCCAGTGACAGTAAGTGCAACAGTATAACCTTGATCCGATCGTGTATGCTACATGTAAGGTAGATAGATACATATATCGAAATCTCTTAGAGTCATCACTGTAAAACTACTTATTATGATTGAAAGCTTCAATTATCGTATATTAATATGTATTCACATAAATTATTTTCCTGACCTTTTCATGTACTTAAAATTTTCTCGTGGCTGTTGATTGTCACTGATTACAACAGCCACGCTGTGAGTAGAACAACGCCTTCTAGAAACAGTGCTACCATCTCTATGACGTTTAGGCACTTGCTTTGAGGCTAGCTACTATCCTAGAGTAAAACCGGGGTTTCGTGACTCGAAAGGAGTGCTATGCCTTTCAGATGAGTGCAATAGAAAATGATCCTAACTCGGGTTTACCCATTGATTTCCAAACTCGCGAGTTTGTGCAACGTTTGTGCAAACGGTCGTTAGAATTTAAGATACTTTAACAATTCTGGAATCATGCAAATAAGACTTCGACCATTCTGCCCCATTACACATTTTCTCTTCGTCCGATTTAGCGACTTCTTCCCGTTCCCTCAGACGGAGAAGTCATTGTGAGTTAGGTGTTTTGACACTGACAATGACGTCAGTATGGAGGTGTATCGTTGGTCTGAAACTCAGTCTGGATAATTTTACAAAGCTTGATCGCAGAAGTTCAAGCAGTTGTGGCAGAAGTGTCTGCTCCCTTCATGTGGATGAGTAGCAGAGGCGTATCCAGAAGAAAAATCCAGGAGGTGACATTGATGGTTGCTGTCTGAGAATATCATCCCTGGGAGCCGAATGGGACAGTTGGTAACTATTTAGCCTATTCCTGCATTTCTAACTTAGTTTTGATGAACTCTCAGAATGTGCGTATTTATGGCTCATGTACTCGAAACCTAACCCAAATATTAGGTCTCAGTATGATATGAAAATTCTGTTAGGTGACTGTAATGCACAGATTGGCAAAGAAGAGACATTTAAACCCACAATTGGTAAAGAAAGTCTTCATGAATTAAGTAATGATAATGGTATAAGATTGATTACTTTTGCAACCTCAAAGAATTTAATTGTGAAAAGTACCACTTTTAAACATAAAGATATCCATAAATATACCTGGTCTTCTCCAGATGGTAAACCTCATAATCAGATAGATCATATTCTCATTGATAAGAGAAGGCATACTAGTATAATTGACGTTCGTACACATAGAGGTGCTGACTGTGCCAGTGACCATTATTTAGTAATTGCTAAATTAAGAGAAAGACTCTCAGTGATAAATCATAAGAAACAAAATCTAAAAGTTATAAAATTTGATACAGGAAAGTTTACTGATGAAAGAATTAAGAAAGATTACCAAATTAAACTGTCAAATAGATTTGATGTTTTGCAGGATTTAAATGATGATGAAAATATAAATGAAACAGACGTAAATAAGAATTGGGAGCACATACGTAATGCAATAGAATCAGCAGCTAAAGAAAGTATAGGATACCATAAACCAAGAAAAAGTAAGCCATGGTTTGATAATGAATGTCATAATCTAATAGAAATAATAAATCAGGCTAGACTTAGGTGGTTAAATAACTCGGATGATACAAATCTAAGCAATTATAATACAATAAAGCGAGAAGTTAACCGCACGTTTAGAAGTAAAAAAAGAGATTACTTGAAAAGCAAAATTAACGAAATTGAAACAAACAGCAAAAATAAAAATATCAGAGATTTATATAAAGGTGTAAATGAATTTAGAAAGGGGTGGCAACCTAAAGCAAACTTGATAAAAGATAAACACGGTGATTTTCTAGCTGACCCAAGCGATATTCTAAATAGATGGAAGAACTACTTTAATGACCTTTTAAATGTCCATGTAGGAGATAAATCAGAAGTAAATGAAGTACACACAGCAGAACCTTTAGTTCCAGAACCTAACTTGACTGAAGTTAAAGATGCTATTAAAAGGCTTAAGAATTACAAAGCACCTGGCATTGATTTAATACCAGCTGAGTTAATTAAATATGGTGGAAATTCATTAATATGTCAAATTCATAAATTAATTTGTTTAATATGGAATAAAGAAGAAATCCCTCAACAGTGGAAAGAATCCATAATTGTTCCTGTGTTTAAAAAAGGTGATAAAATGAACTGCAATAATTACCGTGGAATTTCTCTACTCTCAACAACATACAAAATATTGTCTAACATTCTTTTAACAAGACTAACCCCATATGCTAATGAAATTATAGGTGATTATGAATGTGGATTTAAACGTAACAGATCAACTACAGATCAAATTTTTCACATCGGACAGACACTTGAAAAAAAGTGGGAATATAATCAAAATGTCCATCAGCTATTCATTGATTTCAAAAAAGCATATGATTCGGTCAAAAGAGATAAATAATGTAATATATTAGTAGAGTTTGGAATACCTAAGAAGCTTGTTAGTATGATAAAAATATGCACCAGTGAAACAGAAAGTAAAATTCGTGTGGGTAATAATATGTCTGACAAATTTATAATTCATGATGGGTTAAAACAAGGAGATGCATTATCTCCATTGCTCTTTAATTTTGCCTTAGAATATGCTGTTCGGAAGGTAAAAGAAACTAAAGAAGGACTAAAATTAAATGGTGTGACTCAGTTGTTAGCATATGCAGATGATGTAGACTTACTGGGGGATGATATAAATACGATTAAGAATAATGCTAAAATATTTTTCAAAACTGCTAAAGAGATAGGTTTGGAAGTTAACAAAGAGAAAACTAAATATATGCTTACAGGCCGAAACCAAGTGTTAGGTAATAATCAAAATCTAATTATTGATAACAACTCGTTTGAACCAGTTTCCAAATTCAAATACTTAGGAGTAATATTAACAAATGAAAATTATATTAAAGAGGAAATAAAAAGTAGGCTTAATTCAGGAAATGCATGTTACTTCTCTCTTCATAAACTTTTGTCTTCTCGTTTAATATCTAAGAAACTAAAAGTTAAAATATACAAAACAGTAATTTTGCCTGTAGTATTATACGGGTGTGAAACTTGGTCCCTTACATTAAAGAGGAACATAAATTGAGAGTATTTGAAAATAAGATTCTTAGGAAAATATTTGGACCTAAAAGGGATGAGGAGACAGGTGAGTGGAGAAGGTTACATAATTTAGAACTACATAATTTGTATTCATGTCCAGATATTATTAGAATAATTAAATCAAGAAGACTTAGGTGGGCAGGCCATGTGGCACGAATGGGAGAGGAAAGAGGAGTTTACAGAATTCTTGTTGGGAAACCAGATGGTAAGAGACCTGTAGGAAGGCCAAGACGAAGATGGAGGGACAACGTTGAGATGGACCTAAAGGAAATCGGTAGGGATGGAAAAGAGTATATAGATCTTGCTCAAGATAGGGACAGATGGAAGGCCTGTGTTGCTGCAGCCATGAACCTTCGGGTTTAAGAAGGCTAGAGAGTTAGTTAGTTAGTTACTCGAAACCTAACCCAAATATTAGGTCTCGAGCACATTCATTTTCTTTCTCCTGAATCTACACTCGTTAACATTTATTACTTCTCTCTAATTTAATATTATGTTATTATATGTCTTGTTTAGTCTTACGGCGGGCGACCTACATGCTGGCAAGAGACGTGGGAGCGAGTAGTACCAGACAACAGCGATGGCGCCGAGAGTTACGACGCCGCGGGAAGAGGTGTTAGGCGCGCCTCGTACTAGCAGGCTGCTCTGTTTGTTATCGCGCTGAATTTATCGCTTCCCTGCTCCCCACTTCCCTTGCTAGCTTGTAGGCCGCCCGCCGTAGACTAAACAACAACTATAACACATTTCAAGCATAGTGATATAAGGTGAGCTTGTTTCTAATTTAAATGTTACTTAATATAATCCATTTTAAGTAACAATATTAGATTCATTCTATTATGTAATAGTAGAATTATCTTTCAGTTGCATCAGTCTTTAAGAACGGAGTAAATCTGTTCGCTGTACGTGGCAACACGGCACACTGTGATGTCCTTTAAACGGTGGAATCTACCGGCGAACGCTACGAGTCAATGATTGCGGTGTTGCCACGTTCCACCTACAGCTTTACTCCGCTGAATAAACATCTGTATAAAATCGGTTTCGAAACGTAAATTGACAATAATAACGCATTTTAAGAACTGACTCAAAGAGCTTCAAAACAATACCAATATTGTATTTGTAGGACTACCCAATACTAAGAAAACATTGTTTCGCAAAATTGCTAAAAAACGTTTTTTTGAGAAATTTTGAAAATCTGAAAATTAATAATTGCGTTTAGAACCTTTCAGCCTTCACCCTACTAAAATTTCGTAACCATCGGACAACCCGTATTTGATTTACAGAATTTCAAAAATAGCGATCGCTTACAAAACTAAAAAGAACCGGCCCTTTCTTTGTTCTCGACAATAAAAAACAGAAGGCATACTCGAAAAAGATTGGTTTGCATAGATTAAAGCAGAATTCAATAAGCTAAATTTTTAGATAAGCCGTTTTAATGTAGGTATAAAGGTTAATTTTTAATTGGAGTCCAAACTCGAGTATGTATAATTTTTAATCCGATAGTAGTAGGGGTAAATTTCTTATCTCCGGAAAAGGGATTTCTTCAAATTTACAGAAGAAATTACTTACCGAATGTAGTTTCTTTATAGTTGTGGAAGTTTGGATAAGTGTTTTCTCGGATCGTTCATTGAATTTTGCCGGTAAATCATCTAGTTTTCGATATAGATGTGTGACCGATGCACGAAAGCTCTTGCATCCATTCACTTCCAGGTGGATGTAGCCTGTGTATGATGACGTAACCCCGGTCAGTGTTTCCAAACACGTGTTTTTGTAACTGAAGAAGGTACGTTTCCGTAAATGATTTGTGGGGCTATGTGTCAATGGTTGGTGGGGCTATGTGTCAATGGTTCGTGGGGCTATGCGAGAATGGTTCGTGGGGCTATTCGAGAATGGTGTATGTGGCTACGCATATTTTTTTCTAAACCTATTTTCAAGTATTGTAACCTAAACGTGACCCTACCTAACCTAACATAACCGGAAATGGTTCGTGGGGCTATGTATGAATGGTTCGTGGGGCTACGTACGTATTTTTGGCTGCAGTGGGGTGGAAACACTGCATGCCGAGTACGGTAGTGTAACTGTGACCGCCATTTTGCGTGTTACCGAAGGCAAAAGGAAACGAAGAAAACTTACTTGATATGTCGCAAATAGAGCTTATTTCCGTGAAATAAGCAAAATGCCACCTTCAACAATGTTTCTCAATGCAGAATACGTAAGTACGAATATTGAAATTAAATGAACTAGCAAATTTCAGCCGTTTTCCGGAGATAAGAAATTTACCGTAGTGGGTAACATGTATATTCGCAAACTATACCAACCCAACATTTCTAAAGGAACACGAAAAATACACAAAGAAATACTAATGATTTATTACCTGTATCACACGTAGCAAACAAGACGATCGCAGTTTCCGTTACCACGGTACAGATATCTACAGCTCATGCTTTGTTCTCGCTGCAACAATGAAATGTGACAATGCGTCTCTCGTCGTTGTCACTTTTCACTTTGCTCAGCAGAAAGAGAAGGAGTGAGGGCAGATCGAGGAGAATGTCCGAAAGATGCGTTCCCAGGTAGGTTAGGCTGGTTCGTGCTGGAGGCATGGAGACAAACAATCCCAAAGAGCGGAGACGGGAAAGGAAGAAGATCATGGAGATTTCTCGTCTTGCAATGATTTGCATTAGTTATTTCAGAAGATTCGAGACGTCACATCTTATCAAAGGGTATACAGGGAAAACTACAGTACCTGTTGTCCATGTTGGAGAACATGTACCAAACTTGGATAGATTCTTTATGCACTGATATGCACCTTTTTGGTGTATGTGTTATAGTTCTTGTGCTATGAACGTTCGAAACCCCATAGAGTGTTTGTACATACAACCATTATCTTGAAAGAAACAAGTATGAAATATTTGCATAGCCATTTATATTAGGTGATTCGGCATATCAAGATAGAAATGGGTGAGAATTTTTAACTGTATTTTGAATGTAGTTAAGTAAAACTCGTGGTTAGGTCTCGGAAGTTGATGAAAAATCATATTTTTTTCTCATTCTTGAAAACAATCATATCACTCGGTTTGCCTTAGGTTAGAACCAGAAAACATTGTTTTTGTTTGTATTTTTAAACATCTTCGGCCTCTTTTCGCTTTTAGGTCATTTTTCAGTAGTTTTTGTCGTTTTTATTGCATTTTCTTCATTCTTGAGGTTTGTTTCTCTTCTCCCCTCTGTTTCTAGAATTTGGAATGTACTTGCTAGCGTAATTTAATGTATTCAAATTTCATGACAAGGTCGTTTTAGCAAGTTTGCCATTAATAAAAAATACGGTCAATGAAAATGCACAATATTATTTTTAACTGAAATGTTTGGCAGATTTTATTTTACCTCCAGCACTTTGTGGGAAGCCCACTTTGAGTTTTCTTTCACGTCACTATAATCTCTTTAATCTGTGGTTTTACTCACAATCTTAAAAAAAAGTATAATCTGTTGTAGGCGAAACACAACTGTATTTTCAAATGCTGATAGACTATCATATTGTGCAAGGTTTATTCTGAAAACAGAAAAAAAACTTGAAGTACAAAAGACTCAATATGCTGACCAAGGCAGAAATTAATTTTATTATAAAACATAAATTAAACTTAACATTTCAACCTTCTAGCAAGGTCTTCTTCAGACTCTGTACCAAGTACAAATGTAACAAGGTACAAAACAGGACGATATATATACACAAAAAAATTCCCCTCCAGACTATTAGAAAGTAGTTCTGGAACAATCTAGCGGCTGGCTTTCCCTTGTCAACTGTACTTTCACCTGAAAGATAAGGTGGTTTAACTCTTTATCTCACGCTCTATTTCCTTCATTCTTCTTCCTTCATCTCTCCTCTTTCTCTCTTATCCTTTCCACTCTTTCTAACACCTTCTTCCATTCTTTGTTTAACTTCAGTCTCCCATTCCAGTTCATTGAGTCTTCTTCACCTTTCTTCTCTATTTCCTTGGACTCCTTCCATTTTCTCACTAGTACTCTCTTCTCCCTTCCTATCTGCTTAGCCTCATCCCACTCTATGTCATGTCCTGTTTCTCTCGTGTGTTTAAATATTGCATTTCTCTCTCTCTTAAGTCGTACATCATCCCTATGTTGTTTCAACCTGTCTTTCAGCTTCTTTTTCGTTTCTCCTATGTACACACTCTGACATTCTTTACATTTCACTTCCTCTTCCACTTCTCTGTTTTCCTTTTTCTTGTTTGCATTCTTCGCTATTCTTAAGATGCTCCTCCCTCCTTTCCTGTAAGTTTTAATTCCCGCTTTCCTAAGTACTTTGCATATCTTTTCTGTGGTCTTCTCCATACTCCTTATTCCAAACCTCCTCTCTTTTTCTTTCTCTTCCTCTTTTTCTTTCTCTTCCAATTCTCCCCTGACACTTTTCTTCCTTCTTCTGTTTATGTCCAGTCTATCCTCCTTCTCATAGCCATTCTTTTCCAGCTGTTTCCATAGGCTATTTATTTTGCCTTCTTTTTCACATTCTTTCGGGAGGGAGTTTTTCATATCATGGAAACAATGGTGTTATAATTGAGGTACAAATAGAAAAAACTACATTAGCACCGAATAGGTTTTGTAATTTATTAAAAATTATGTTTTAGAGTGAAAATTATTTTTAGGTCATTTGTTAATAATGTCGTGAAAAAATGTTACAATACTGATGCCGTGGGTCCACTGGACTCTTATTTTTCAAAATTCAATAAAACAAAATTCGTCGATCCTGAAATCATCTGTAACACATATTCTTAATATTTGGACCTTTATTTATTCACTCTTAGTGAACAATGTAAATAAGACCTTACAATCAGGTTCACTTTGATTATTATTGAAATGTGTGTGTAAAATCTTCCATCTAAATGACATGTTCATGAACTCTCCTAAGAAAAAGTAGTCTCGTGGGTCCACTGGACCCCACCAAGTCTCACAACCTCACCTTGCGCTCACGAGAAAAGCACGTCCGTTCTGATACGAGTACTTCAGCAAACTGGCGGAAGGCACTGAAAAGTCGAGCGGGCTGCGCGCACCCAGCTGCGCATACCAACGTTCAAATGTTCAATATGGGTCAAGTGGACCCACAAATTAAGGTCATTTTCTTAGGTCATCAACGTCCGAGCACTAGTCATGGTACTTGTATTGTCTGATATTATTTGGACAGACTTAAGGTGCGAAATCACTTGATACTACATCACGTTTAGTGTTACAGCAATATGCCAAAGGGGGAATCAAGGTGTTCCTGGTGGTGTAATGGTAATGATGTTGCCTTGTAATCACTGTTGTCTGGGTTTGATTCCCAGTGAAGATCATCTATGCTCTACGGACGTGTGGTATTTAAAAAATTTCCAGTGAAGGGGGACATTCTAATGACTGTCTAGGGACAGCATGAGATAATGATTTTACGCCATATAACATTCCCCCCCCGGATAAAATTTTTCAAGCAGAGGGGGGATACAAGTACCCAGAGTGGGGGAAATCCCCCCCATCCCCCTACAAATACCACCCTACGTATACGTATAAATCTAGATGTCCCCTAAAACGGGACGCCCAAATGTGCTCTTGGTGGCAATGACTCATCAACATAGAATTACTTCAACAATACGTCTCTACTGTTACTATGAACTATGACCAGTGGCGAGCCAAGATGGGGGGGGGGGCTTGGTGAGGATCATAGCTCCCCCTAATGGTTTAACATTTCTAAAACAGATACCTTCAAAGGCCGGAAATATGGAAAAATCAATACTTAATACTTAAATAAGTGTTCGTAACACCTCCCTTTCGAAAATCCTAGGCACGCCACTGATTATCGCATAGCAACATTCACATCTGACTACGGCGTGGTTTATATTAGAGGTTTATATATATTTAATTAGATTTCAAACCTAAGTATTTGTGACGAATCAGTTTTTATGTTAAAGTATGTACATTTTTCCTACCAGTTTTTTTTTCCTGTTTTCCCTTCAGGAAAAAAAATGTCCTGTTTTGTTCTTTCAAAAAGCTGGTCACCTTAATACACGTACATGCATGTATCTATACATGTCCAAACATGTGCAGTCAAGATACAAGTACAAGATACCTCGTTAATCCGTACTAATGGGGGATAAGTTCACCGGTTTAACGAAATTCCGGATTAACTGAAATAACGTAGAACAGTAAAAAGTGCATTAAAACTCCGTTTATAGCAAGAAGACGCGTTTGTTATGGTGTATTTAAAGGGCATAGGCCTGAATACACTATACAATACAGTATACAGTCTGCGGGAAACAGAATTTCATCAGTGGTTGACTGCCTTTTCTTTGGGAAGTTCTCTTGTTGACTTCCAGCCAGATTTAAAACCTTGCATTTTTTAATTATTTTTTTTTTTTTGGCCTTTTGCCTTTTGCCTGTCCGAATTAAACGAAGACCAACTTATCGGGGTCAGGATGACCGAGGTTTTACTGTAAAAGATTTCATACTGAAATAGAGTAGAAATATGCAGTATGGTTTTTGCATCTTAATATGTTAAGTCCCGCTACGGGACCCGCTCAGGTTCGTGTCTCCTGGGGGAAGCGCAACAACGTTTCTCCTGAGATTTCGGCCTGTGTACAGGACAGGTGGCCGGCCACCTGCCATCGTGAGGAAACTGGGGAGCTACAAATATGTAGCGTCATCCGGTCATGGAAATCTACAACAACGACTAGGGGTTCGTCGTGCTGACCACACGTCACCCCGTAACTGGTTGCATGATCTCCCACCCCGGGTGAGTGATCTGGTTAGTAGGATCAGGTGGGAGTCGGTAGGTAGACCCGACCCCTCAATGGTTGCGCAACGGGTTATTATTAATATGATCTCAAATTTATTTATTTATTATTATTATTATTATTATTATTATCATCAACTTACTACTCAAAGAAAGAAATATACTGGATATCACTAGCAGCTCCAGATTATGCACCTCCTACCATTAATAAATTAAATAAAAAGTAATTAAGTAAATTAACCAAACTCAAATAATTGCAATGGAAGACGAAAAGTTTAATTCTGCAACTCAAGGAGAAACTGTCAAATATTTATATTATAAGCATGAACTTTTAGACTTGAAGTTTGTATTTTGCTTCTTCGTTTATAGATGGAGCAGGAGACAGACTTAAATAAATGGTCACAAAAAATATAATAGAATCTCAAAGATCTATCAAATGAATATGTACCTTATAAGTTCTTATCCAGTGTTACAAAAACTTGTAACAAATATAATGTTTCATTAAGAAAGTTAAGTATGTGTTATTTAATGTTCAATCTATCTTATGTGAGTAAAATCTTATATATTCTACATATTCTTTCTTCGTTAAACTGCCTTTGCAACAAATAGAACTTCTTGATCATATACAGGGTGAGGCAGTCAAACGGGAAGATTTAAAAAATTCTCAAAAATTAGAGAGCAAATATAAGTTATTTTTTTAACATGAATGTACTGTACATGAGTGGATATTACTAGTGTACCTGAAAAATTTCCATTTTTTGAGTATGGAGTCAGTAAGATGGCGTCCTAGGTGTTGCACAGATTGTCGGAGTCTCAGAGTAAATCCGCCCATGACATTACGTAGCATCTCCAACGAAATGTTGTGGATCTCTTGCCGAATTCGCTCCTTCAAATCATCCCTGGTTCTTGGGAGGGTTGTCCTTGAATACTTTGGGATTGAGGTAACCCCAAAGGAGAAAGTCAGGAGCCGTTAAGTCGGGTGAACGAGCAGGCCACGGAATATCGTCGAATCTGCTGATGAGAAGACCAGGAAATGCGAGTCTAAGCACATCCATAGACACTCTGGCAGTATGGCTAGTCGCAGCATCTTGCTGGAAGCAAGGAGCACGCGGGGTTAACTGAAACTCTCGACGGAAAGCGTGTTGATCTCCAACAAAACTATCCGAGTTTTTGTAAAAAGCCTTTACAGCAATGTGTGCAACACCAAGGACGGCATCTTACTAACACCATATTCAAAAAATGAACATTTTTCAGGTACACTAGTAATTTCCACCCGTTAAAAAAACAAACTAATGTTTGCTCTATCTATTTTTTGTGAATTTTTTAAATCTTCCCGTTTGATTGCCTCATCCTATATTAACATTATATTTGCTTCTATTTTATTCCTTATCTTTTAAAAAATCACCAATTTTTTCTCATAGGAATTATTGAATGTTAAATCAAGATAAATTTATGCGTGTTCTAAATTTACATGTTACATTTCATTTCGTGTGAGCTTCACCCCATCAGTAAATATCTTTTGTTTCATAACTTTTCCTTTCTTCGACCCTATTACTGTTTTAAGATTACGAGATTAATGCACTTTTATCAAAAGTGATACATACGTGCAAATGTGTTTAGTCTATGAATTATTTATTTAAGTGATTTTAATCTGTGTCTCCCGCTTTAAACAAAAACTACGTGAATAAATTACACCATCCGGAAGTCCAAATATATCACTAAAAAATAGTATTGAGAGATACTCTCTCTCTCTCTCTCTCTCCAAAAATCTTGTGGTTTGATTTAAACTGTGGGTTCAAGTCCCGATAAGCGTACATGTGTGCATAAAGGGACTAAAAAAAGAAAATTCAAACTGTATACATTTTCTCTATCTCTCTCTACCTATCTCTATTTTCTCCTTTTCTCTCTTTCTCATTCTCTCACACCCCCTTCTTGTGAGGTCTCTCTTTCTAAGCTCTCTGACATATTACTCTCTCTCTCTCTCCATTTTATCTTTATCTTCCGTGCGCTTTTTCTTTCTCTCTCTATCTTCTGTTTCTTTCCTTCTTTATTGTTCCCTCCCTATATCATTATTTTCATTCTTTTCCTTTGCCCCTCTCATTCTATCGCTTTCTTTCTCGCTCTTCCTTCTCTATTTCATACTTCCATTTCTCTTTCTCTCTCTTAATTCTCTCTATTTCATACTTTATTTTCTCTTTCTCTCCCTTCTCTCCATATCACTTCCTTTTTCTCTCTCTCTTTCTTTTCTCTATTTCATACCTCATTTTCTCTCTCTATCATTCTTATCTCTATTTCATGCTTCCTTTTGTCTTTCTCTCTCTTCCTTCTCTATATTTCATACTTCCTTTTCTCTCTCTTTCTCTCTCTTCCTTCTCTCAATTTCAAACTTCCTTTCCTCTTTTTCTCTCTTCCTTCTCTTTATTTCATACTTCTTTTTCTTTTTCTGTCTTCCTTTTATCTTTCCTTCTCTTCTTTTATTTCCCTCTCTTCTTCTCTTTCTTCCTCTCTCTCACTCGTTTCAAAATTTCAGATAAGACCGAGATTTGTCTCAATACTGGCCCTTATTTGTGAATGTAGCTTAGGTACCGCAAACGCAGCTCCACTTTTTTCTTCTTCAATGCCGGATCAATCTTATCAACTAGGAGGTATCCTGGTGAACGTAAATGGACAGAAAGCCAAACAACATGTCCATATTGATAGCGCGTTCTCTGGCGTGGAGAGAGCAAAAACAACAAGCCATCGATTGAGTGCTTGAGATGTAAACAGTGAGACTGGTGACCGCCCAATCGTCTCCCTTTTCGGAATCAACGCAGAGAATGCAAGTCACCTGCTAATGGACGGCGTGTTACATCAGCGCTTTAGATTAAAAAGCTGCGTGTGTTTGTGTATATCCCTACCCGCGTCTTCTTCGGTTGAAATGATTGGGGCCCTTCCCGTGTCAGGGAGAGGCGGTCGTGACTGATTTTTCACGAAGGATGGCTTCTCCAAACGTCACGTCTTTGGTTACATGTCTCTATTACATGCTGAGCTTCATTTACTCTCAGTGCCACAATCACGAAATCAAAAACCAACGTAGCAGGAATGTTGAAGTTCTGTGTACAATTGTGTACGACAGTACCAAGAGTCGTAAATGGTATGTAGGAATTTTTCTCCGTCAATTGTCGTACAGTCACGGACACTTCTGGGTTGTAATGATCCCATTTCCTTTCAATGAAATACACTTTGTCCCTCTATCTCTAGGGCAGGCGAAGTAGTGACGCAAGTTCTACCAATGAACACGTGAGAGGAACGGGATTGCGTGGAAGGGGGAAGTGACTGGTGTTACAAGCCATCCCAGAAGCGTGTGCTGCTTCGCTCTGCTCACTCGATTTCCCCCACTTCTCTGCCGCTATGCGTGACCTTGCTTCAGAGACAGGGTATAGTTACAACTCAGAAGTGTCTGTGACTGTACAAAGTTGAAGCACTGAAGCTCTTCTGGCGACGTGAAGCAAACAAGTGTTCTCCAGATTAATTCAGACCTCGCGTCTGACTTTGCTTTTTGAATTTTCGTTATTTAGCGCAGATTTTGACTCTTCTGGGCTAATCGTGACAATGAGGATAAATTAACTCTCCACCGGTGGCTGGTGGCTCTGAAAAGTGTGGCAATAGAGAAAATTAGATCCATAGTTACACATACTCAGTTGTTAGCATATGCAGATGATGTAGACTTACTGGGGGATGATGTGAATACAATTAAGAATAATGCTAAAATATTTTTCAAAACTGCTAAAGAGATAGGTTTGGAAGTTAACAAAGAGAAAACTAAATATATGCTTACAGGCCGAAACCAAGTGTTAGGTAATAATCAAAATCTAATTATTGATAACAACTCGTTTGAACCAGTTTCCAAATTCAAATACTTAGGAGTAATATTAACAAATGAAAATTATATTAAAGAGGAAATAAAAAGTAGGCTTAATTCAGGAAATGCATGTTACTTCTCTCTTCATAAGCTTTTGTCTTCTCGTTTAATATCTAAAAAACTAAAAGTTAAAATATACAAAACAGTAATTTTTTCCTGTAGTATTATATGGATGTGAAACTTGGTCCCTTACACTAAAAGAGGAACATAAATTGAGAGTATTTGAAAATAAGATCCTTAGGAAAATCTTTGGACCTAAAAGGGATGAGGAGACAGGTGAATGGAGAAGGTTACATAATTTAGAACTACATAATTTGTATTCATGTCCAGACATTATTAGAATAATTAAATCAAGAAGACTTAGGTGGGCAGGCCATGTGGCACGAATGGGAGAGGAAAGAGGAGTTTACAGGATTCTTGTTGGGAAACCTGATGGTAAGAGACCTGTAGGAAGGCCGAGACGAAGATGGAGGGACAACGTTGAGATGGACCTAAGGGAAATCGGTAGGGATGGAAAAGAGTATATAGATCTTGCTCAGGATAGGGACGGATGGAAGGCCTGTGTTGCTGCAGCCATGAACCTTCGGGTTTAAGAAGGCTAGAGAGTTAGTTAGTTAGTTAGTTACACATACATATTATAACAATGGACTTCACATACTTCTTGTATATCAAATCGATCCTTCAGTCTTTTAAGGCCACAAACCTGTCAGTGATGTCCTCGTATATAGTCTGCTTCTTATACGCTGTCCCAGTTATTTCTGGGGCAAGGCCGCGCACTGCATCAGAGTAGTGAAGGGAATAGAGTGGATAGAGCGAAGCAGTACACGCTGTGGCGAAGGCTGGTAACTGCAGTCGCTTCCCCCTCCACGCAATCCCATTCCCTCTCATGTGTTCATTGGCGGAGCCGTCTCGCGTCACTACTTTCGCAGAGACTAGTTTTCTTTCGCCTGCTCCAGATATAAATGGGACAGAGTGTAATTAGCCGAAGCAACAGTTCCTTCTGGATTGCAATTTTTGCTAACGAAGAAATTGCATTCCTGAGGTATTCGTTTGTGGCATGAAAAGTTTATTTCCACGGACGTTGAAAATTCACATTGTAGCACTTACCGGATTTCGCGTTGTAAGCAAGGGGTCCCGGGATCGGTACCCAGTGGAGGCACATAGTGGTTCGGATCCCACTTTATACTGTAGGTCCAGTACCGATTAGCCTTACTGTGCATAAAGTGGACTTCAAACACCAAGTGAAATCAATCGAAAAGAAACTCTTAACTTCTTTTCTAGCACTGATTCTTTAGTGATTAGGTAAATGTAAAACATCCTGAGTATCTGAATTCAAAAATGAATATTTGCGCTAAAATAAAATTCATTTGTCTATTTTCTCTTGTTGTTGGGAGGTGACCTACCCTTTAAAAAATATTGGACAGGTGATATTGAATATTTTAAACATAATGAAGATGTACGGATATCGTTGAGATGCACCTATAGGAAATCGGTAAGGATGGAAAAGATTGGATTTGACCTTGCCCATGATAGGGACAGATGGAAGGCGTGTGTTGCTGCAGCCATAAACATTCGGGTTTAAGAAGGCTAGAGAGTTAGTTTATGTGAGATTCAATCTCTCTTACATCCATATCTCAGGACGCCCATGAGATACAGACGACACTTATTCCAGGAGGGGGCAAAAAAACACTTTCCCATGCAGAGAAATTTCTATTTTAAAATATTTTAAAAGGGAATAACGATTACTTTCACGTAAAAACTCACACTGTAACATAATAAAAATTTTCAATACTCGTCTTCCGGGGGGGTACCCTTTTGCCCCCCGATGGATAGATACTACCATAGGGGTGGCATGAGGTGAAAACCGGAAAAAATGAAGTAGTAAATCCGAAATTGTACATTTCCAATTTGATCAGGGATCAACCCTTGGCAGCTAATTTGGAAAATTAACAAAGTTCTTTAGAATAATAATAATAGCAAAATAACAAATGGATCTGATGTATGCAAGGGACCAAAATCGAACAGAGTAATTCTTTCTATACAAAAGCAAATTCACGGGGTGTACCCTTCCACGTGGTACACCCAAATGTCAACCTCATTTCCACGTGGTACACTCAATCGTCAACCTCACTTCCACGTGGTACACCCAATCGTCAACCTCACTTCCATATAGTACACCCGGACTGCATTTTGCAGACTAACGAGGCTCTGGTGTCTGGACCTACGGCCAGTATAATCTTCATAGGACTGTTTGTGTTTTGTTCTTATGTGTGTTAATGCCTCGTTACAACCTCAGCTTTTAACCCAAGTCAGAATGTTTTAGTTCTCCGACATTACAATTATGTTAGTTATATTTTGATTATGGTATGGGCTGGATCCCGTGTAATGTGACGAGTGGAAAATAGCCCGAGTGCTGACGCACCCAAAATATCAGACGCAATCAAACTCAAAGGCAAATACACGTTTGTACTTCATCTGACTCTGCTTGATGATGTGACGTACTTTGTAAAGTATGTAAGATACCTGAACACAATATGGCCTACCTAAGATTGTTCCTAATGGTGTACAAAGTCAGAAAGGCAATCGCTATGTTCAAAAGAGGGAACATTTCTGGACGGTTCCTGAAAATTGGAGTCAGTTCCAAACAATAACATGGGTGCAGGGAAAATTATATTAAACAGTTACGTTTAGACCATATTGGGCACATACGTATGTACCCAATATGGCCTAGTCGTATGTTTTGTTCTTTCACACCAAAATACGCAACAGGAATTGTAAATAAAGTAGCACAATGTTGTTTTATAGGTACACTTACATTTCATTTACATAATGAGATATGAGATTTGCAAAAAGGAATAAAATTGTTTAAAAAACCAATAAACAAGGGAGTGGCATGTCACAATTTGTTACAAGAAAACCATGGATTACACATCACAGTCTGGGCAAACGAAAGGTCCTTAATGAGTCCCACACACTCTACGTGAACACAAGAGTAACAAATGTCACATTTTCGAATGTTCTTCACGATATATCCTATATAGGTCATATTGAATGTAACTTACATAGAGTTCTTTTTTTTCCTTCATTATAAACAGGACTTTAGATTAAAGTCTAAATTAAGTAGAGTGTTGTAAAGCATAAATTATGAGCTATCATAATATGTACAGTGGGATGTATGCGTAGTATCGTGCAAATTGTCCATCACCAGGTTCACACACTTCATTTGACCCAATAAGAGTTTCAAGAATTAAAAAGAAAACTCAAAACAAGCTATATCAGCATATATAAAACTCCATTGCTTAAAAACACATAAGATGTATGAGAAAAATTCATGAAAATAGTCATGGGCAATTTGCCGAGCAATACTAGTGGATCCGACTGTACTAGATATATAAACACCTGTCCCTTAGAAGATGTAGTAATTAATAACTTACATATGTAGAACACAATCACAAGATACAATTATTTCGCTTATTTATCCTCAAGTTACAGCACTACAGGTACAGCCAACAGGTTAAATCACGTCATTTGGAGAGTCTAAATGACATACTAACGTCATCTGTTGAATTAACTATGTAACTACAGTACTTGGAAACAGCAAATAGGCCACATTGGATTCAGGTTCCTTAGTTCAAATTGCAACGTATCTTTTTTCTCACTGTCCAATAATCGTCTTGAATAAATTTCGGACTTGTGATCACCAAAGAAGTGATATCTTATCAAGTCGACCGCCCCAACGGTGATATGTTGTGTGAGCTGTATAGTGAGGTGAACAAGCATTGCTCTGCAAATTGTCCTTGACTGTTTTTATTATTTTTTTCTCTTGCATCCACATGTTGCTAATGAACGAATTTTTTCGTATGCTGGTGAGGTTGTTATCAGCTTATTTGGTGTATTGTTTCAATTCATGAAATTCTCATGGATTAAAATGAATAAAATAAAAATGTTCATGGACAATTTGCCTTATAATACTCGCGCACTACATTCGGCTATGAAGAGAGAGAACATTAGGCAATATATCCATCACCGTTCTTCGTTCATTTTCTTTTAACCCGCATCCTATACCATTTCGAAGAATGGAATTGTGATGATTCTGAATTCTCAGCTTATTAGAGTTTATCTTTCAATCATTGATACTCACATTTTGGAAAACGGAATTAATGAACATGATAATGGACAATTCACCTTCACTTACCATTGCCGTCGACTGTATAAAAAGTATACTCCATAGATGGCAGGAGTTGTCTTGAAATGACTAATTACTATTACTATCATTGTCTTGTGGAGACACTGACCTACTAACCACACAAATTGCATTTTCTTTAACCTTCTTAAAAATTAGGTATTTAATGCACTAAAGTACAACTAATTGTCATATTTTGTTATAATCTTTCATTAGTAGTTACTAGAACGCAAACGTATTGTGTTAATTTACAATAATCACATCTATCTGTGCTAGATGCAAATAAAATTAGAAATTGAATGAAAATGAAATGAAATTAATTAATTTTTTCACAAAAATAAGTTGTATGTCAAGCTAAGTTTTTTTAAAGAAAATTACAACAAATCAAAACACTTCCACGTGAGCCCCTGCGGTGACACGAAGAATGTCTAGTCTATATTCAACTTCCATCCAGGTCCGCTGCAACATGTCCGGTGGAATGGTACCAATCACTTCCACAATCCGAGTACGGAGATCTTCAAGGTCCCGCACTGCAGTGGCGAACATCCTGTCTTTCACGTAGCCCCAGAGAAAAAAATCTAATGGTGTGATGTCCGGAGAACGTGGAGGCCAATGCACGGGTCCATCTCCTCCAATCCAGCGTCCTGGAAATGTTTCAGAGTTTTCCGAACATCCAGCGACCAGTGAGGTGGAGCACCATCTTGCTGAAACCAAGGGTTTGGTTGCAGGTATTCAACCTGGGGAAAACAAGACAACTCCAGCATGTCTAGGTACGTCGTTCCTGTGACAGTCTCCTCAGCAAAGAAGAACGGTCCAATGATCTTGTCGCACATGAGGCCACACAAAACGTTCACTTTCGGGCTATCTCGCACGTCGCACCTTTTCCCTGATACTGTGTGGATTCTCTGACCCCCAAATTCTAACGCTATGCTTATTCACAGTACCAGAGACATGGAATGTGGCCTCATCAGAAAACATTACACTTGACAAGATGACAGGATTCCGGTCGATTCGGTTAAGCATGTCACATGCAAAGTCATATCGTCGTTGCTTGTCATTAGGCTTGATGGCCTGCAGAATCTGCACCTTGTATGCATACAGATGCAACCGCTTTCTGAGGACCTTATGAACAGTTGTACGTGGCATCTGAAGTTCCCGTGAAGCCTGACGAATTGATTTGCGTGGACTACGCTGGAACGCTTGGCGGACATTCCCAACTTGTTCTTCGGAGACACGCCGACCCCCTCCAGGCCGTTTCAGAATGCTGCCAGTGTCCAGAAACTGTCTGTGCCATGATTTTATCCTCTTGGCGTCTGGTGCTGCTTTCTTGTAAACACAACGGAACTGCCTTTGCACCATCACAATGGATTTAAATTCCGCGTACCAAAGCACAGTTTGTGCCTTCTTCTGCACTAACGCCATTTTGGTTTCGATGGACAACTACACCAACACCATAGCGCACCACACGTTGAAAAAATTTAGGCAGCAACTTTAAGTCATCCTGCACCCAACGGACAAGTCAGACCTGAAACGAGAAAGATTTACTATTTTTAAACTGCCTCAAAAATTAGAGCATTTCGGTGTAGACACCCTGTATATTTGGTACAACTTACTCTCAACGAATTCTAAACATTTGACAATAAATCGAATTCCGTGACCTGGCTGAAACAAGTAGCGTATCCAGGATGTTTCTCGGTTGGGGCCTAACCTTATGTCAAGCATGTTGGGAAATTGTGAGGGAAAACTCATTCTGGAATATCAGCTTGCAATGTACGTACTTGTCACTGCTGTACATGAATTGAATTGTAGCAGCGTGAAACATTACGTGTCAAAGTATCATACAACGTATTAAACTTACTGAAGAGAAAATTTAAGATTTTTGCTACTATTTTGCACAGAACATGTGCAAAATTCGATTGGAATATGACAATTACGTAAAATGCAAAATGTGTGTTATTTCGCAACTTATTATGAACGAAAAATGTGTTCAGCCTGTCATTGTATCAACTTTCAAATTCTGGTAACATTAAAGTCGTTTTGCATTATCGCGAGTGGGGAAAGAAAGCTTCCTACATTTTGAGCATACAATACAACATGTGTGTGTTCGGTTTTTAGTAACATTTTCACTGCAACAGTGAATCAAGGGCATTTAATGTCCATTAGCTTCCTCAAAATCTATTAGAGAGCAGTGTAGTTTGGCAAAATTTCCAGAGGGGACCGAGACCTGTATGACCGTACCTATACTGAACTCTACTCCACCTGGCGACTGATCTTGAAGGCTATTTCTGACCCTTTCTGTCCCTCAATAATTTTCGGGGGCGTGTGGTCCTATAGGTGTCAACAAATTCAGTTGGAAAGTGAAAGCTGAAGATGTAACATCGCTCTCCCAAAGCAACGTTGCCAAGCGTAATTCTGTTTTTGCTAGTTGTCTTTATATGACTGTGTGTGTTCCGATCATTGGGTGGTCGTTCCGGAAACTTCATCGTTTAGGACCGCGTGGGCAGTTGTACCATCAACCCCCTCTGATTCCTCTGATTTGTGATGCTGACAATTCGCGATTAAAATTACAACGTGAGCGCTAGTGTTGCTTCCAATATGGCCGCTCTACGTAGGATAGATCTTTGTTTACATTCAGTAGTAGTACGTAACAGCAGCGTGTTGTCATTGCTGGTATGGAAGAAACGTTTAAATTACGCGTTATATTTAAATACTGCGAATGCGATGTGAATTCCAGGAACTATAACAAAAGGTGAAGCTGTGCTGAGAGCGAAGCATTTAATTATGATAATAAAAATAACACGGAAAATGCAGACGAAAGTAATGTATACGCACTGGTTCTTCAAAGCAGTGCTGTTTCATCTGCACTGCACCTCGGTTGTACGTAACTGCCTAACTCGGGCTCTCAGAAATGGTTTGAAAATAAAGCAATTCACCTGTATTGCAAAGCTTGGCAGGAAATAAATGTAAACATGCCGTTGCAGTTTCTATCCCCAAAGAGGCAGGCTAGTTTAATAACAACACCGGATAATAATAATAACAACAACAACAAGTTCATTGAGGCTATCTTCAGTCTTCACAGAAAATTGACTGACTGAATGAAACAGCAACATTATCATGTCAATTATGTTTTTCTGACTTACCTTTATGATTTCGGACATTAATTAATTCTCATACTATTTTCATCTTCGCACTTAATCGACTTGAATCTGTTCCAAATTGAATGCATAATACATTGTTTTCGAAAAAAATATTATATTCATATACGTAGAACAATTTAAAATTTACTTTCATGGCAAAAAAATCATATTTCCGAAAGATTATTTCGGAAAATAAAGTGAACAGACTCGTGCATTCTTCGTAATTTCCTTGCCGCATTTCAGTTATGCCAATCTTGTCAATCAGTTCTGTTTTCCCTGAAGTAGAGGTATTGTATATGTTCAAAGTAGTACTTGGTAAGAGGCCTATTATTTTCATTAATTTAAGCACAATGATAAACCTATTTTGACGATGTTTTTGTCGATTTTATACTATTGCAACTCTGTGATTTTTCATCTCGTATTTCGTACGAGTGTCAAAATTTCATTCGAGTTAAAGTACGTAACACCTACATCCACCTACACCCACCTACACCCACGCACACCCATCTACACCCACGCACACCCACACCCACCCACGCACACCCACGCACACCCAAACAAATTTACTTCCGGTCTACTTCCGGTCTACTTCCAGTCTACTTGACAGACACCTGTGGGTTTTTCTAGTTTTTTATAAGTACATATATTTTGGGAGTTCTAAGCCCACACTTGGTACGAGGCCTATTGTTTTTTATTAATTTAACCACAATGGTAAACCTATTTTGACGATGTTTTTGTCCATTTTATACTATTTGCAAATCTGTGATTTTTTCACCTCATACTTGGTACGAGTGTTAATTTCTTACGAGTTAAAGTACGCAACATTGCGATGGTAAACTATTGTGCAATGTTTACGCAGCAAGTTATTACGCAGACTCGTACCTAGTGTGTTGTTGGTTATGGCGTAATGGGTGTCTTCTGATTGACTCACTGTTTCGGATGTTTTCATCCGTGCTTAGGTTACTTAAAGGGTTTTCGCATTACAGATCAGTCTAAACTAAAGTGTCCCCAAGGCAAAGTATGGATTCCACACTCGAGAATACATCTCTTGTCGTCGTGTGGATCCAGGGCTACTTTTTAAAATTTTATTCGTTGTAATCTCATGGTTTCAGCTTTGTATTCTATTATCCTCTCGAAGGATCCTCGACTGTGAAGAAAGGCAATGCATATAATCCTGGAATGTTAGTTTGTTTTCCACGGTATCTTTGCACGTTGCTTTTGCTTTCTTGGTGACGCTGCTTTCTGTTCTGAATGTATACATCTTCGAACGCAAACCAGCAAACTCAACAATAATATCACCGTTACACTCATCTTTCAATTTGCCGAGAACCTTCTTGTTGTGGGAATTAATTCCAAATCTGTTAGGTTGAGGGTAGGAAGAAGTGTCGAAATACCCAAGCATGGAAGGATGTTTAAGATCTTCGTAGAGGTTAGGTATTTATATGTCATAAATAAAACTATCGGTGTCTATGTACAAAATTGACAGCTTATTATTATAGAAGGGTTTCATAATATTATAATGAAATTCGAACATGTACAGTTTTGACAAGTCGAGAACTGTTGCACCAACGTAAATGGATTTTCTGAATTTTATTAATTTCATATCTAGATTAAAAAGTGTTAAATTCTCGTTGTAAATTTTTCGCGATTTGAATCTAGGATCAGATACAATTTTCTACATTTATTATTATCTGAAATCAATTTTATGTCTATATGCTTTCTGACGTTCTCAATTGTTTTTCCATAAACGGCATTATTCATTAGTTTATAAAAATCTATATCTAATTCTGAAATGGCAGCTGTTCTGTATCTCGTGTTGGTCTCAATATAAGATTTTAACCATGGAGAGTGTTTGAACTTGAGAATTCTTATCTCATTTACTACCTGAACACCCTTCCCAATCAAAAACTGGAGATTCTTGTAGTGGACGACATATCTCTCTTTTCTCTCCAGAGTTAACATAAACTTGCTTTGATTAGAATCAGGTGGACATTTAATTTCGGAAGCCGGAGGTAAATCGGAAAAAATATCATGCAAATTATTTTAAAATTCAATGTCCACCTCAATAAACAGACTAAATTCACGATCGTCGAAATGTTTAATATCAATTGAAATAGGATCCAGCCACTCGAATCCTCCGTAGGGAAGTTTTTGTATCATTGCAAACCCGTAGAGATTATTTACGTCACCGTAAAATATGTAATTCGAAAGTCGATTTGCATCGTATTGATTCTCAGACATGTGAATGTTGTTTGCCTTTGTGTATCTCTGCGAGCATTGCACCATCCCTCCACGTATCCCTCTTTCCATAAAAAGTAACATGTCCATATCCGATATCAATTCTAACTTGATCCTGGTCTGGAGCAACATAGCAGACCACACCAAACCAGGAAGACTGTAGAAATATGCTGGATCTAATTTATAAATATTTATTGCTGTTTTTCTGAATACCTGAAATACATCAGCAAGTATTGTTATGTCTAATTTGAGATATGCATCGTGATAATCGCCAAGAGTATTGCATCTCAATTCCTTCCATATTAATTTCGCATGTTCGTATTCTTCATTCGTAATTCCGGTCTTTTTCAGTTGACTGAAGAATTCTTTTTGAGGTGGGAGAGTGTCATCGTCAAATTTAGATTCATCGGTTACATATTCATAAGGATAAATGCCTTTACGTTTAATCAGTTCTACATGTATGTTGGGGAAACTAGCTTTTGTAATTTTAAATTGTTCGTCACTAAGTTTACTTGCTAAAGCATCGAGACTTGCCGATAGGAATCTAAAAGAATCTAGAAACTTCATCTCTATGATTTCATTCGTTCCTGGAATCTTAACTTTTTTACTTATAGAAATATAACGTTCTTCGTTTTGAGCAAGAATATATATTTTTTTGCGTTTCGTATCCAAGATTCCTAATTAAGAAATGGAAGTCGTAATTAGATCCATTGTGAAAAAATATTGGTACGAATTTAGGCTTCTGGACTTTGAGATTGCAGGTGTTACAGATTCCACTAATGTAGTTTCCGGTGAAATGATTATGGTGAAATACTTTCCGATTCTCATCCGTAAAATGTTGATCACACACCGGACACGTTTCAATGTTATTGTAAGATTGAAGTTCATCACTGGATAATGGAAGCATTGATTTCGATTGGCATAAGAGGCTACCAATGTTCTCTACCTCCTCCACCATCTTTTTAAAAAAAGAGTTCAATAACATTCGGTCCGCGATATATATATGGTTTATCTATCCTATCCTGCCAAACAACAACATATCCAAAACTATTTGGATAATGAAGCTGGTACGGTGTTGTGGAAGAAAATTCGGGATCCGGATCGCAATAAGACAATGGTTTGAGAAAAGCCTCAAAGTCTGCGATGATAATAGCCGGATGTTCCAACAAGGCCTTGTGCATTTTAAATTCTTCGAATTCATTTGCTTTGGGCATTAACATGCGAGCCGGTCTGTTGACTCCACAGTAGACTTTATGTTCAGCAAGTTTTTGTTTGGCAATTTCTCGATTTTTGAAATATTGGTAATTACGTCGGTCAAGATCGTCGAATACGGTTAAACACCTTGGACAAACTTCGATGTGTGCACAAAACTTGATTGTTTGGCTTCTGACCAAGCGGGAGAGTGAACGAATTAGCGTGTAATGATGAACAGCATCGCCAGCAATGAGAAGCAGATTGATTTCCATGGCTTCGTGATCAACAATATTAGTTATCCTAACAGGATGCACAAAATGCTTAACTGAAGCATACGAATATACATTTATAGCTAATCGTTTTCCTTTTCTATTTCGTACCCTGTTTTCAAACTTTGTTATGTCAGAAATAGCAACAGGATATTCAATGCCTGTCATAGCATATTCAATCTCATCGATATATTTCTTATAGTGACTTACCTGTTCCGGATTATTTGAACAATGAATCGGGTGAAGTGCTGCTAAAATGCACCACATAAAACACTTATTGTCAGTGTTATGAATGTTCAGCACGGCTTTCTTATGCTGAATTTCTACCGGAAGTGGAATGTAGCTCGAAGCAGAAAAAGGTGTAAATTTGTTTACATAAGCGAGTAATCTGTGAGGACTTCTACATAAAGACCAACCTGATCCCTTAGCCTCGAATTCATCGTGTTTCCTAATCAATTCACTAGTAAGATTAGAATAAGAAACATTCAAATTATCAATATCTGCCAAATAAAGAAATTGGTTTTTCGTTTTGTGAAAAAAATATTTCTTGTACCATTGGTTTTCTCATATTTACAGATTAGATCAACATATAATTTTATGGAATTGTTTTCCAGTTTATTTTTCAAAATATTTATGATAGATGTTTTAATTTCACTCAAAAAACTAAAAATATCACAGCCTGGTTTCGAAGTAAAAATAAAATCCAGGAGTTGGTTGTTGAATGCAGATCTAATCGGCTTTTGGTCCTTAGCCGATTAAATTTGTTTGGAAGTAGAAGCTTCAGCTTCAGGATGATCAATTTTTCTTTTCAATGTTCCATGTCCGGTTGATGCCTTGCAAATTTTCATGTGTTTACTTAAATTAGGAATGCTAATTATTTTTTCGCATTGAGGACAAGGCTTAGTAGGTAACAAACGATTTATTTTCGAACCTGTTTCGCTACATCTTGCCCTATGTTTGCTAATATTAGTTTTGGAGATGAATTTCCCACAAATAACACATTCGATGAACTTGGTAGATGACATTTTTTTAATATGTTTTAAGTAAATAACAATAAGACGCACAATCAACTCAAAATTCAATAAGATTCTATTTACTAAAAAAACACTTTTAAACTTACGATAATTGATAGAATGTAACTTAAAAAAAACAATAGTTATAATTATAATATTTTTTCAGCTCTGGTATTTATATATAAATTTTCTAGGGAAAAAATACAAAATTCAATACAAATACAAATTCATACAAATTCAATCTGTGTGAAAAAACGACTTGAACCACCTTCAAAATAAAATAATTAAAGCTTTTACGATAAAATTTTCAGCTATGTTATTTATACAGAATTTCCGAAGACAGCAAGTAACATCTGATCACATCAAAACTCAATCTGATCGAAATTACTATGAAAAAAAAATCACTTGATACACTTTTTAAACTTAAAAATAATAAATAGTATGTAGCTTTAAAATAAATTAAATGCTTAACTTTTAACACCGCAACAACACATCCGTACTCTTCAAAACACTCTCACGATACTGACTGATCTGTAATGCGAAAACCTTTTAAGTAACCTAAGCACGGATGAAAACATCCGAAACAGTGAGTCAATCAGAAGACACCCATTACGTCATAACCAACAACACGCTAGATACGGGTCTGCGTAATAACTTGCTGCGTAAACATTGCACAATAGTTTACCATCGCAATGTTGCGTACTTTAACTCGTAAGAAATTATGACACTCGTACCAAGTATGAGGTGAAAAAATCAAAGATTTGCAAATAGTATAAAATCGACAAAAACATCGTCAAAATAGGTTTACCATTGTGGTTAAATTAATAAAAAACAATAGGCCTCGTACCAAGTGTGGGCTTAGAACTCCCAAAATATATGTACTTATAAAAAACTAGAAAAACCCACAGGTGTCTGTCAAGTAGACCGGAAGTAGATTTGTTTGGGTGTGCGTGGGTGTAGATGGGTGTAGGTGGGTGTAGGTGGGTGTAGGTGTTACGTACTTTAACTCGAATGAAATTTTGACACTCGTACGAAATACGAGATGAAAAATCACAGAGTTGCAATAGTATAAAATCGACAAAAACATCGTCAAAATAGGTTTATCATTGTGCTTAAATTAATGAAAATAATAGGCCTCGTACCAAGTACTACTTTGAACATATACAATACCTCTACTCCCTGATTTATTTAAACATTTGATTTTGTTGATTCCACGGGGTAGAAAACACGTGTAAGCTTTTCACTTGTCCTGAACCACAAAACGATTTAGAGCAAAAAACTGAACAGTATACGCTACTTTTTCGCATGTTCCTCATGCTTTGAACGGCTTCAACACGGCGAAGCGCAGCGAAGTGTCCTACGTGGAGTGGTTCCTGAAAATCTCCCCAGATGGCATATCGGATAATTTTAATCCCGAATACCGTTGTCCGAGAATACTCTTTCTCGCTTTACGGTACGTTTGACAACATGTGCTCATTTGTTTCGTCCCGCGAACAACGCTCGGTACCTTGTGACTCGAAAATGCCCGATCTCAGTCGAAGAAAATTCAACTGATCGGTGATTCGCTGTTTCCCAGCCACCAGTTGGAGTAGCGTTCAGTATACCTACGCCAATGTATGTTAATAAATTTAGTAGAAGCGTATTGTATAGATAAAATGACGAAAAATAAAAAAATAAACTTAATTAGGCTCGATTTGGGATTTGAAACTTGAAATCCAACTGAGACAAAATACTACTCGATGATATCATATTCAAAAGCTAATTCATTGTGATATAAATTGACCTCATTAGCAGAGTTCACCAAGAGATTCATAACCAATAAACGTGATAAATGTCACTGTACTGATTCGTACCTATAGATATAATTGCTGTTTCTATAGTAAATGTAGCTCAGACTTGTGTATTCAAATTAATGACCTCCCTTTTCAAATAGAGTCGTTTTATTTTCACCCTCCCCTCATCTCTACGTTAATAATCTAAATACAATATTTTTTTCAAATTACCCAGCAGACTGTAATTCTAATCGCCAGGACCTTGTTAGCACACAGTTTCTCTCAAAGAGTTAGGCCAGTGGTTTTCAAGCTTCGTGAAACAGCCGCCCGCTAAATTCTTCTTCTTACAAGTCGATGTCAACAATTTTACTCAAATACATTTTTTTTAACTATATACACGAGCACCCTATAAGTTTAACATTAACAAATGTATTATGTCATCATTAACTAACTAACTAACTAACTCTCTAGGCCTTCTTAAACCCGAAGGTTCATGGCTGCAGCAACAAAGGGCCTTCCATCTTTCCCTATCTTGAGCAAGTTCTATATACTCTTTTCCATCCCTACCGATTTCCCTTAGGTCCATCTCAACGTTGTCCCTCCATCTTCGTCTTGGCCTTCCTACAGGTCTCTTACCATCAGGTTTCCCAACAAGAATCCTGTAAACTCCTCTTTCCTCTCCCATTCGTGCCACATGGCCTGCCCACCTAAGTCTTCTTAATTTAATTATTCTAATAATATCTGGACATGAATACAAATTGTGTAGTTCTAAATTATGTAACCTTCTCCACTCACCTGTCTCCTCATCCCTTTTAGGTCCAAAGATTTTCCTAAGGATCTTATTTTCAAATACTCTCAATTTATGTTCTTCTTTCAATGTAAGGGACCAAGTTTCACACCCATATAATACTACAGGCAAAATTAGTGTTTTGTATATTTTAACTTTTAATTTCTTAGATATTAAACGAGAAGACAAAAGTTTATGAAGAGAGAAGTAACATGCATTTCCTGAATTGAGCCTACTTTTTATTTCCTCTTTAATATAATTTTCATTTGTTAATATTACTCCTAAGTATTTGAATTTGGAAACTGGTTCAAACGAGTTGTTATCAATAATTAGATTTTGATTATTACCTAACACTTGGTTTCGGCCTGTAAGCATATATTTAGTTTTCTCTTTGTTAACTTCCAAACCTATCTCTTTAGCAGTTTTGAAAAATATTTTAGCATTATTCTTAATTGTATTCACATCATCCCCCAGTAAGTCTACATCATCTGCATATGCTAACAACTGAGTCACACCATTTAATTTTAGTCCTTCTCTAGTTTCTTTTACCTTCCTAACAGCATATTCTAAGTCAAAATTAAAGAGCAATGGAGATAATGCATCTCCTTGTTTTAACCCATCATGAATTATAAATTTGTCAGACGTATTAATACCCACACGAATTTTACTTTCTGTTTCACTGGTGCATATTTTTATCATATTAACAAGCTTCTTAGGTATTCCAAACTCTACTAATATATATTATATAATTTATCTCTTTTGACCGAATCATATGCTTTTATGAAATCAATGAATAGCTGATGGACATTTTGATTATATTCCCACTTTTTTTCAAGTGTCTGTCTGATGTGAAAAATTTGATCTGTAGTTGATCTGTTACGTTTAAATCCACATTGATAATAACCTATAATTTCATTAGCATATGGGGTTAGTCTTGTTAAAAGAATGTTAGATAATATTTTATATGTTGTTGAGAGTAGAGAAATTCCACGGTAATTATTGCAGTTCATTTTATCACTTTTTTAAACACAGGATCAATTATGGATTCTTTCCACTGTTGAGGGATTTCTTCTTTATTCCATATTAAACAAATTAATTTATGAATTTGACATATTAATGAATTTCCACCATATTTAATTAACTCAGCTGGTATTAAATCAATGCCAGGTGCTTTGTTATTCTTTAGCCTTTTAATAGAATCTTTAACTTCAGTCAAGTTAGGTTCTGGAACTAAAGGTTCTGCTGTGTGGACTTCATTTACTTCTGATTTATCTCCTACATGGACATTTAAAAGGTCATTAAAGTAGTTCTTCCATCTGTTTAGAATATCGCTTGGGTCAGCTAGAAAATCACCGTCTTTATCTTTTATCAAGTTTACTTTAGGTTGCCACCCCTTTCTAAACTCATTTACACCTTTATATAAATCTCTGATATTTTTATTTTTGCTGTTTGTTTCAATTTCGTTAATTTTGCTTTTCAAGTAATCTCTTTTTTTACTTCTAAACGTGCGGTTAACTTCTCGCTTTATTCTATTATAATTGTTTAGATTTGTATCATCAAAGTTATTTAACCACCTAAGTCTAGCCTGATTTCTTATTTCTATTAGATTATGACATTCATTATCAAACCATGGCTTACTTTTTCTCGGTTTATGGTATCCTATACTTTCTTTAGCTGCTGATTCTAATGCATTACGTATGTGCTCCCAATTCTTATTTACGTCTGTTTCATTTATATTTTCATCATCATTTAAATCCTGCAAAACATCAAATCTATTTGACAGTTTAATTTGGTAATCTTTCTTAATTCTTTCATCAGTAAACTTTCCTGTATCAAATTTTAGAACTTTTAGATTTTGTTGCTTATGATTTATCACTGAGAGTCTTTCTCTTAATTTAGCAATTACTAAATAATGGTCACTGGCAAAGTCAGCACCTCTATGTGTACGAACGTCAATTATACTAGTATGCCTTACCTTATCAATGAGAATATGATCTATCTGATTATGAGTTTTACCATCTGGAGAAGACCAGGTATATTTATGGATATCTTTATGTTTAAAAGTGGTACTTTTCACAATTAAATTCTTTGAGGTTGCAAAAGTAATCAATCTTATACCATTATCATTACTTAAATGATGAAGACTTTCTTTACCAATCGTGGGTTTAAATGTATCTTCTTTGCCAATCTGTGCATTACAGTCATCTAACAGAATTTTCATATCATACTGAGAAAATTTATCAAAGACCTGTTCTAACTCTGTATAAAAATCATCTTAAGTATTATCATCTTTTTCTTCCGTTGGTGCATGTATGTTTATTAAAATAATTTTACACCACCTACCCTGTAAAACTGCATATGATATCCTATCATTAATAAATTCTACTGTTTTAAGAGCCGAGATAATTCTATTATTTATGAAAAAGCCTGTTCCAAAATTATGATTTTCAGTACCACCATAGAAAAAAGTATAATTTTTAGTTTTACAATTCCCTTCTCCTGGCCATCTAACTTCCTGGACAGCTACATCTAATTTATACTTAACTATCTCATTAACTGTACACTGAAATGCCCCAGGCCGGTAAAGGCTCAGAACGTTCCAGGTGCCTAATTTAATATCCGTATTCCTAACGTAGATCTTATCCTTAGTCCAGGGACCTCCCAAAGTAGTCCCCACCCGGAGATCCGAACGGGGGACTATTTTACCTCCGGAATATTTTACCTTGGGAACATCCATGGCCTTATATTGCTGATTCTTGACATGGCTTTTTACAGTGCAGAGTTGTCAGCTCTACGCATAGTTCAGTGTACAAGGAAAAAAATTATTACACTTTTTGATAGAAACAGACTCGTCCTCCCAGAACTCCACTTTATTAAAACCTTTTCTTTCACAAACAAAAAGTTTTAGATCCGTCCCAAAATATGGTCAACACGTTTCAAAGTTGTGTTCCAGCGTTAAATTGAAATCGACTTTAATATTTGAAGTTTATGTCTTGACCATAGCTTTGCACTGGAAAGAAAAAGCTTTGCACCTTTCCCAAATTATGTAAATTTAAGATTCAAAAGTCGTGTTCAAAGACTGACTTCTGAATCTGATGTTCTTCAGTAGTCCAAAGATTTACCTGAATCTGATGTTCTTCAGTAGTCCAAAGATTTACCTAATTTAGAGCATTTTGTTCAATAAACAAAAGGTTTTGTACTCCTTTGAAATTACGGGAAAGCACGATTAAAAAACTAGGGTTCACAATTGAACCTGAAACCCGACTTTTGATTTTGCATTAGTCTTGTACTATTTTCTT
Source organism: Lepisma saccharinum (assembly GCF_977018435.1). Lineage (NCBI taxonomy): Eukaryota > Metazoa > Arthropoda > Insecta > Zygentoma > Lepismatidae > Lepisma > Lepisma saccharinum. The sequence continues at coordinate 46,161,200 of NC_139250.1, read as the reverse complement.
TAACAAACAAAAAGTTTTTCATCCCTCCCAAAGTACGATAAGCAGCAATTCTAAAATTGAGTTTAAATTCGCTTTGGAACCAGACACTTGAACTTGAAGCTTTTGACTAATTGTTTTGCATCAATCCGAACCTCTGTTCAATGTACCACAATGTTGCCAGTACACCATTCGCAGGTCCCTATGTACTCTGTTCTGAGAATCTGTGGTGCAAGGCGGCGCATAACGGTAGAAAATGGGAGAAAGCAATTGGGCGCAGTGAAGCTTTTTTTTTTACTGGAGATGCCGTTCTGAACAGGCATACATTCAGTGGTATGCCCTAGCTTATAATATGATATGCTAGGACGTCAGTTTGCATTGTGTTTTCTTTTGTAATCTCTTGCTTTTTTGTTTCTTTTCATTAGAATACAAGTTTAAAATAATAATAAAGAATAGGGTAAAACGAGGAGAGACGCCGCAGGCGGAGAGATGCCGCACATGCTGTAGCTTGCCTAGTACACATCAGATGGAAGCAACATTCTGCAAGGATGTGTAACTGTCGTTCATTCCACCACGCCAGTGCAGTAGAGACCAGTCAAGTGAAGTGGAAAGCAGTGAGGCGCCTTCATATAAAAATTTCCTGGTGATTTGACCGTCGAAATTTTATGAAAGGTAAGTGTGATAGATCGTAATAGAGCGCACGCTAGTTTCTACGTGACAAATATTTTATAGAATACTTGCTAGAGTATTGCGATTACCTTTCGCACGATTTTGCACCGAAACTACAAAACCAGTAAAAAGCAACTGGTGCGGCATCTCTCCTCGAGAAAAAGGATTGTTGCCGCAGTTACACAAAGGAGAGATGCCGCACATTTTTCTGTTAGGAGAGATGCCGCACTTTTCTCACCCTCATATTATAAGATGTACAGTGTAATTTATTTCACCTTTTGACACATTGAATATTTTGAACACAGTGTTACATGTACTGTAGGCTATGTATTTTAACAAAGAATGCAATACAAACACAACATTATACACATGTTACTTGTGCTTGTATATAAGTTATGTAAAATAGAGTGTACTTAAATATCAAATTGTCTAAAAGTTTCTAAGCACTCGTTTCTTATTCTTTTCAGAATTCAATATGTCCAACACATACAGAAGAAGATCTGCTAGAGCTTCGTGGTCTGATGAGACCCTGAAAGAGGCATGCACCAGAGTGCAAACCGGGGAAATAGGCAAAAGAGAAGCTGAACGATATTACGGCATTCCAGCGAGAACCATATGTCGAATGATTGAAGAAGGCGATTTCTCCAAGAAGAGTCTTGGACCTGAAGGGGTTTTCGGTGCACATAATGAAAATAAATTAGTTTCCCATATTCAACGTCTAGGTGCAGCAGGTTTCGCTCCAGACACACAAGCAGTCAGGGTGTTGGCGTACAAATTTGCTGAAAAATTAAATATTAAACACACGTTCTCGCATAAATCGCAGATGGCAGGAAACGTATGGTTAAATTCCTTCCTGAGGAGAAATCCTGAACTTTCTTTGCGACAAGCTCAAGGCCTCTCTATCAACAGAGCTCAAGGAATGAATCGTGAAGATGTGAAAAACTATTTTACGTTGCTAGAAAAGGTTGTGGAAGAACATGATCTAATAAATTAACCAGGTAACATTTTTAACGTCGATGAAACAGGATTCCCACTCATTAACAGACCTGGAAAGGTTGTGACCTCCAAAGGTTCAAAGACGTTCCACACATTGACTCCAAACGAAAGGGGAGAAAATGTGACGCTGATAGGGTGTTGCAGTGCAGAAGGAACATTTCTTCCTCCTGTTCTTATTATGAAAGGTGTGAATAAAAAACCTGAATTCGTTGATGGACTTCCTGCAGGATCCGATGTCTGCATGAACCCTAAATCGTCGTACATCAGTGCTGATCTGTTCATGAAATGGTTCAAAGAACACTTCGTTCCCAGGAAACATCCAGGCAAAACGCTTCTACTCTTAGATGGCCATTCATCACATGTCCATGCATTAGAGCTTCTGGAGTATGCGGCAGAAGTTGGTGCTATCGTTTTGTGTTTGCCAAGTCACACTACACAAGCCCTTCAACCCTTGGACCGATCTGTATTTGGTCCAGTACAATCAACAAGGAAGCAACATCATGGATGAGAACCATAAAGACAGGAATATCACAAGATACCAAGCAGGTTCTCTCATTGGTGCGGCGTGGAATAAAGTTGCTTCTGTTGGAAATGCCATTTCAGGTTTCGGAGACTGTGGCATTTAACCTTTGAATTCGAATGCTATTCCCGACTACTTCTTTTCTATTCCTGTTGCTTGTCAGTCAGGTCCTAGTCCACTTTCATCCACCCACAACAAAATATCTGACCATAATGATTCGCAGGATCTAGAGTCACGTCACCTCCATCGAGTACCTCAGGAAGTCTCTCACATGTCACAGTTAAACCAACAACCTCGCAAGCAACACAACTGACACCAAAAGTAACTCAACAACCTCCTTTTGTGCCCCAGAATCAATTACCAGGAATAAATTCAAACCCTTCGACATCTACCTGTAGTTCCATACCCACGGAAAGCCCCAGTAAGTATCTCCGCTAGCTGAGTCCCATTCCAGAAGTTCCTCGCCAAGGTAAAATGTTCAAACAGTCAGCCGAAATGCTCAATTCCGCTTCCAGACTTGCAAATATGAAACAAAAAACTCGAAATCAACTTCCATGATCAAGACAGGACAGAAAGAAAAAAAACAACCGGTACAAATGCTACAGCGAGTTGATCTGAGCAAGACATCAACAACTGTGCGGAAGGCTTGGAGAATTACTTCCTCACGGCTTCCAAATCTGACTGGATCCAGTGTGTTGCGTGTTCGAAATGGTTACACGAAACCTGCACTGTGAATGGAACAATGTGTGTGGATTGTGGAAGAAAGAATGTTCGTGAGAAGAACTTAAAGAGGCAGAAGTGAGTCAGTGCGGCATCTCTCCTCGTGTTTTTCATGACACTCAAAATTCAATGCTTTTTTAATTTGAAAAAATATCCACTTACAATCTTCCTAATGGATGCCAATTATTTTTTTTCTTAAAGTGCAAGGACTGTAGTTAAGTTTTCATGACAATAAATTTCCACAAAAGCAGAGATGTTGTTTTTCTATTCAGTTATGAAAAGGTGCGGCGTCTCTCCTCGTTTTACCCTACAACATAAAATTACATACATGAAATAGAAGAAAATGAAGAAATAAGAATATTAGCATTCGAGCAGCCTTAAGGGTTGCTGGCTCTGCGGTGCAGTTCCAAATAGGAGCTGCTCTCGCAGTCTGAAGGACTGCAAGTTTGAACTACATCAGTACAACACAAACAATTACATGAATACATTACAAACATATATAAAATTTAAAAAATACAATTCTGTAATTTTGTTTATCGTTTGGTTTTTAAGTCTCCTTGTCCGTGAACAGCGGCTATCCTGGTTCCCTGGATGTGAATGTCTTCCGGGATGATTCTGCAACGGGAGACTTTTCTCTGTCTTTTCTATGTGCAGTCTGTTGTTTTCTACGTCTCGTCTTTTGTCATTACTAGTGTGTTATTAGTGGTCTGTTCAGTTAGGATTTTGCCCTTTCGTCTTCCTGTCATGCTGATGACTAGATTTTTAGGTTCTAAAAAGTGTGCTTTTGGGTTCCTAAAATAGTTTCTAAAAATCGTAAAATACGTTCGAAAAAACTTAAAATAGGTCCTAAATCCTAAAATAGGTCCTAAAAATATTAAGTTAGGCCCGAAAAATCTTGACGTAGGTTCAAAAAAACTTCAAATAGTTCAAAATTTCTGAAAAATGCTGATTAGGTATAGTCACCTATATCCTGAAATACGCACTATCTTGCATAACGTTATGTGTGTTGCCTAACCCTACGGCACTGGAAGAACTTAGCATTGGAAATTTGATTTTAATGATCCACTCTTCGCTGTATAGTTAGGCAACAATCTTTTTTCATGTTATCCACAGTCAAACTCCACAATTTTGTCTGTGAGGATCATCTTTAATATGCTGAAAACAATCTTCCAACAAAAACATAGTCAGTGGTGCAAACTTCAATGGTGAAATGTTAGTGACGCGAAAGTGAGCAAGACCACACAGATCAGACCACTTTGGATTGTACAGGTAACAGTGGCACTACACATTTTGCTTTGTTTAGATCTTTGAAAAATCAAGTTTCAAAGTTTCAAATACGTTCGTCATTGAATTTTTTCGTGACCAAACAAAGCAAATGCCTCTGTGTGAGATAAAAATCCTGTAAAACCTCTAGAAATATATAAAGACCTAAAAAAGGCTTGACTTAGGCGCATAAACCTAAAATAGGTTCTAACAAGCAAAATAGTTTTTTTAGGGACTATAAAACTTCATCAGATGTTGCGTTTTTTAATGAAACACTGACATAACTTATTATTTCTTACATACCTGTAAAGGAAAACATAGGTTAAATACATAAAATCCGAAGTCGACTGATGAGACAGCTCGCACTCTTCTTCCATTTATTCCTGCTGGAAATCGGTCGGTGCTTGATTGGTGGTGTTTGGTATGTTTGCTACATGTTCTTGTGTTCTTGTTCTAGGTATTCGCGTTGTCGGTTGTGTTGCATCATTGGCATCTACTGTAGTTGTGGTGAGTATGAAATTTGATCTAAATTTGAAATCACGTTTGTTAATTTGTTTCATGTTAAACATTATTTTGGGTTATTAATTATCCTTGTTTGTGTATGCGAAGCATATGCACTTCCTCTAACGGCTGATAGAGTGAGATTACTTTCGTAACATCTGTGGTTCTTTTGCATTGGCAGCTTTGGAGCGAGTCATAAGTCCCGGAGCAGCCAATCAACACACGAGTCCGTTGGCGTCATCTCTACCCTGCACCTATCGCTATCCCTGTTGCTCGCGCTCTGAACTGTTGGTAGGCTCACTAACTGGACTCGCGCGGTCAGCTGGAGTTGTTATGAAAATAATCTGATCTCACGTGTTCATTGGTCGAACCGTCTCGAGTCTACTTGCTTTCGTTCGCTCGCTCTGGAGATTCCCGGGACAATAGCCGCGTCTAGTTAGCTGCACTTTTTGACACATGGTGCAGTGCAGGTGATGTATCCAGTGTCAGGGTGGTGCAAGGAAATGACGTTCAACCAACTAGACGGAAAGCGGTGTTCAGATTCAGAAGATTCAACAAATGCCTGTCTGCTGCTATAAACGTTCATTTGATTAGTTAGCACTCACCACGTGATCATACACCACACGCTACACCGCTCCACAACGTAGTGCAAACGGCGCAGACCACAAATACACTACTTGACTCCAAATCAACGAACTAGACGACTCGGTGTTGCACCGTGCAATCAACTACTGTCTGGCTGCCTTAGCCGAGACCATGGACGGAAGTGCGCATGCGCCAACCGGACGCGTTCAGTGGCTAAATAGGGGTGAGGGGGCTTTGAACAGGAAGCGGGTTCCTTGAAAATCGTCTGCTGTAGAAACAGCAATGAAGTTTCAACGTAGTAACATCGCCGCCAAAATACATACAGAGATGTTTACGAATTATGTAAGCGTTATGTAAGCCAGTCATATACTATATCAGCAAACAGAACATATCAGGAAAGTATTCATATCGTCACATTAGTAGATAAACTTGTTTGTAAACCAGTAGCTTTATTTTAGATCATTCAATTAAATTGATCTTCTTAGTAAATATTATAATTAGCACAAATGTACACAACATTAATCAGGATAGTATTCAATAATAATAATATTGTTGTATATAGTATTATAAATATAAATGTAGTAACTGAATGGCTTGTGACATTTTCTAGCATAACGAGGGTGTTTTGTAGAATGTGCAACAGGGGCCAAAACGTCCCAATTTTCCTCATTCTACTTCGAAACGCTTTGTTGCGAATTGTAAGAGCCATCACAAACACAACATAGAAAGCGGTAATAAACACAACAAGCGAACCCACGCAAGCGAAATACCACAGGGTAGTTTGGCGAGTGCTTCTCCCTGCTTTCCCTTTCGCGTTTGGAATCGTCCTTTCCAGGTAGTTTCGTCTTCCTTGGCCGGACTGTAGATGCGTGAGTGCAGATAGACTCCAAAAGTGCTGTGAAGTAGGCGGGGCTAGAGTATAGTGGAGGCGCTATGTAGGGGAGTAAGCAGAGTAAATGTATTAGAGCTTCCACATAGCAATGCCCAATGCCTTAGTACAGTAGCTGGAATTGGGTGCCAAAACTGGGGGAGACAAGGACACTTTACTTTTTGTTGGTATACAGAACTTAGCATTAAGTGGTCATAGTAAAGGTGGCAAAAACTGGGTAGTTCAACTAGCCCTCACTTGGATAGATTGAATTCACGTGGCGATTAAAGTGAGACAGATAATAGACTTGGATTCGGCGGGAGAAGGGTTGGATGAACTATTCAAACATAAACACATCCATCAAGAAAACGCCATTCACGAATTTCCCACTGTAATGAATACAAAAACATGTTGGAAAAACACTATGTATGTCCAAAAATTCTCAACTACAGTTCTTCCTTTTAACTTAATTAAGCTCTCCTCCTGAAATTTAGCATGACTATTTTCTTTAATTTTTCTCTTTTGCATCCTCGTGATTTTTTTTACGTATTCATATGTAGAGGTTGTCAGCAGCTTATTTGTCGTTTACGTAAAACAAACAGAATAGAGATGCTGATGGACAATTTGCTTGGTACAGTGGGATGCATAATATTACTAAGCCAATTGTCCATCAGCCTGTTCATGCGCCTTGTTTGATCCAATGAGAGTTTAAAGAATTGAAACAAACGTCAAAAAGCAACTGACAACCTCTGTACCACCATACTTCAAAATACGTATATTCCTTAAACATAATTATGCTGCAAGAGGAAAATCCATGACAATCGTAATGGACAATTCCCGAGCAATACTTGCTACAGCATAATATTAAGAAAACATTAGGCAAATTGTCCACCGCTGTATCTAGTTTTTTTTTTATCCGTTTGCGATGCTGTTTCAAGGAATAGAATCTTGCTGATTCTGAAGCGGATGTTTTCCTCTGCTTATTGGCGTTTCACTTTCAATCCGTCACGCTCACATTTTGGAAAACATAATGAATGAAAATGGTTTGATTGATTTGGTTAATTTTTCTTCGCTTTTCTGCCACGTTGGCTAATCGCGAAGACGAAGATGAATGACGATACGATGAAATTGATGAGGAGACACCACGGAGGTCGGCAAAGGATGGACAACTCGCCTTCTGTTACCTTTATTGTCGACTGTAGAAAAACAATACTCAATAGATGGCAGTGTCTGTCATGACATAACAAATTGCTATTATTGTCATCATCTTGCGGAAATGCTGACACATTATGAAAAATAATTTGCCTTTTCTTTAACTTTTTTTAAAAAAATAGGGAATTTATGCTCTGAGGTACAATTTCTAGGTCACAAAATTTCAAAAGTTTTGCCTTCCATTTGGTAATAATCTGTCATGATAGTATTATATTCTACATTCCACATTTTCTGTTACAATCAGCATTTTAAGCATTTTAGCACGTTCTCGTGTAGTTGCTGCCGTTCACATTTTTAATAGTGGATTCTGTTTCCTTTTTCTCAATGTAATTTTCTTATAATGTAAGTAGTGCAGGTGCCCCAGTTCTGCAACCGAAAATGGCGTTCAGTGGGGCTCGCAGTGTTACTAACTTGTAGCCTTTTACGATGTATATTTTACAGTGTAGCCAACTCATAGTCTTTTTACGATGTATATTTAACAGTTTTTCCAGCTTATTGTAGCCTTTTACGCTGTTTCGAAAATGGGGCTCGGTGAGGCTCACAGTGTTACCGACTCATGTTACTCTTTCACACCCTAATCTAAACTAACATCGTATTCTATTACAACCTAATCTAACCTAAATGATTGACACCTTACCTTAATGTGATATGGCTAACGCTTTTATTTAGATTGATCAGCCGCATGAGCTTTCAACTGCAGTTTTTGTCCTGGAAATACCATGTCGCACTTGCATGAAAAGGGAATCTGCATGGCCTAAATTAAAGTTGTCAAACTCAGAGCCACCTGGTGCCCGTTCAAAGCAACGGATAGTTCAAATTTTCATCACCAGGTGCAAATGTGGCGCTTAAAATTGAATTGTACCTACTCAGAGTCCTCTGGAGCACGTTAGAAGCATCGGGCTATGGAGACCATGGGGGAAAAGAACGCTGACGAAATAAAAATAGTTCAAGTTTTCACCACCAGGACCTGTGGCGCTGAAATCTGGTGCAGAGTGAACATCATCTCGGAAGACAATTCGTGCACCGACTGATCACACCACAGATAAAGATAATATATCTTTATCTGTAATCACACTGCTTTATGCTTCCGAAGGACCCTTCGGGTTGACAGGGCGCATATTGAACACTGCTGTGCCGACATAAACTCAAATTACTGGTTGTTGTTATTTCAGCGCCACATTTCAACATGGCGGTGAAAATTTATACTACTTTTTTCATCAGCATTCGCTTCCCGATGGTCTCCATAGTCTCTACACTACATTTCAGCGAAATCCGTTGCTTGGAACTATCTCCAGAGGGCTCAGGGTAGGGTAACGTTAATTATGAGCACCCAGTAGATGAATGAAAAGTTTCTTTTCTGGGTTTTCAGCTGGAGATTTTCATGAAATAGTGATCTGAAATGCAAAATATTCCATGGTGTGGTCCACTTACGTCAATAGTTCGAGAGCATTCATTCCCTCCATTTCACAACCACAGCAATACCTCTGAGGTATCAATATTTTTTGTGGAACTAGCTCGCAATTTTGTTATTGAGACATTTCTAAAGGGAAGTCACTGCACTTAACCTCTGCACTTGTTAAGATAGCTTGTCTAGCATTACAAAGTGAGACTTCGTAGACAGCCTAGGAAACACTTTGCGCCAAACCGGGATGTCCTCCATGAGTAGCGCCAAAACGTTAATTTTGATTATATAAGCGTTGTTTCAATCCATAAATAACACATGGAAAGAATGGAGTTTCGAAAAACACAGATGGCAGCACAAGGTAAAGGAATATGCATGTAGTATTTAGTGAAAGTAAGGGGTATGATTTTAAAAATGTAAAAATGGTTAAATAATGTATAAAATACAGTTACTGGACAGAAAAGAACATTAAACAAGTTAAAGCGTGCAGTCAATTATTTGGCACGCATAAAAAGTATTCAACGATGTAAAAAGTAAAAAAGAACGAGCTCTTGATTGATTGATTGATTTGGTGTTTTTAAGTCCACTTTATGCACAGTATGGCTAATCGGGACTGGACCTACAGTTTAAAGTGGGATCCGAACCACTACGTGCCTTCACCGGGTATCGAACTCCGGACCCCTTGAACGAGCTCTTGAGAAACAGTTCCGTGTGTATATACAGGGTGGCGCAAAAGTCAGTTTACACAAAAAGCACATTGATAATAGTATTACGATAGTGTATGTGCTGGCCCTCGTGGCGTAGTGGTTATCACTTTGCACATTCGAATCCTGGCCTGGCATGGATGTTTGTGAGTGTCCATTCATAAATTTCATCATATCATCACTCATCCCCATCTTTGCAAATTAGCCAAAAGTGGCACAAAAAGCGAAGTAAAATGAAGCAAATCAATCTTGTGGTAAGTATTTTTTTTTAGGTATACGTTTGTTAACATTGTCGTGTGACACTGGCAACAGTGCACTCGTTATTCTTTTGTCGACAGTTGAGAGTCTGGCTTGTTGTAGTGTGGATGTTTGTTGTTAGATGACACATCTGAAGAGTGGATAGAACGCCGTGATACCATTGATTGGCCTACGCATTCTTGTGATTTGACGCCATGCGATTTAGCTTTGTGGGGAATTGTTAAGGATATGGTATACTCATCATCACCGGCAGATTTGGATGCACTGAAAGCCTCAATTATCAATGCGTTTCATGCCATCAACAATGATACACGTTTACTGCATCGTATTTGCAATTCTGTTTGCAAACAATGGAGAACATTTTGACCAAAACCACTGAATCTGGAATTTCGTGTATCTACTTGTATTTTGTATGTATACTAGATTTTTTGTATAAACTTGAATTTGTGTATGGGTAAACTGAATTTTTCGCCACCCTGTATATAGCAACAATCATTACAAGGTAGAAATCTGAATTTAATACTGCATAACATTATACGTACATCGCAAAGTCGAGGGGCAATTTAAGCTAAGGGATTAGTCATGATATTATTATGTACGTATCAAAGAAATGCATACCTACAATAAACGTATTCTTTAACAGTAATACTTAAAGTGTTTAAAAATAAGATTATTTTTCTTATTTAAAACAGTAAAAACAGTAAATATGTGAAGGTTTTAATTGAAGTGGAAGGTAGAGGGTGGGGGCCGCCGAAAATCCACCCTGCCGGTGAAGACTCTCTGTTCGTCTTTATTATTACCTGCCCAGAGAAAATAAGCCCTTTTCCCAATTCCCTTCCTATTTGCTGGAAACATGTGTTCAGTTGTTTTCTCAGGGCCTCCCCGATGACGCAGTGGTAGCGTCGTCGCCTTGTAATCAAGGGGTCCCGGGTTTGATAACCGGTGGAGGCACATAATGGTTCGGATCCCACTTTAAATTGTAGGCCCATTCCCGATTAGCCTTTCTGTGCATAAAGTAGACTTAAAATAACTAATCAACCAACCAACCAGTTGTTTTCTCAAGGTGCAGGGTTGATGAAGGCTGTAACCTCTCTCTTTGACTCACCTTTTCTTGATTAGGTCATTTTAAGTTGCCTTTTCTGCTACTTTTGACTAATTGAGAAGAATTAGGATGAATGATGATTGGGTAAAACTGATGGAGTAACATTCACAAAGAATACCCATGTTCTGGCCGAGACTCGAACCCAGAAAACTACCATTCAACGCGCTCGTCTACTGCGTCAGCAATTTTCCTTATAAAATGATGTGGGATCCATGACAAGAGAAAGGTGAGTGGAGAAGATTACATAATTTAGAACTGCATTTGTATTCATGTCCAGATATGATTAGAATTAAATCACGAAGACTTAGGTGGGCAGGCTATGTGGCACAAATGGTAGAGAAAGGAAGAGTTTACAGGATTCTTGTTGGGAAACCTGATGGTAAGAGACCTGTAGGAAGGTGAAGACGAAGATGGAGGGATAACGTTGAGATGGACCTAAAGGAAATCGGTAAGCATGGAAAAGATTGGATTGATCTAGCCCAGGATATGTACAGATGGAAGGTCTGTGTTGCTTCAGCTATAGACCTTCGCGTTTAAGAAGGCTAGAGAGTTAGTTTCATTGCAAAAGGTTCTATTGTAGCACTGATTAGTAATCGTACCCTCGTTACAATATTCGGCATATTTCCCCTTTTCTTGAACAGACTACAAGAAAAACAGTGGAGCTAAATATTAGCAAAATGTCGACGAGGAATTTCGAAATGGAAATTCAGAGACATAATTGTAATAGGTTCTATTTGATCATCTCTTGTGTATGCGAGATTGGATACCTGTAATGCACAGAAAGATACGACGGGTTTGGCATGGGTGTTATTTGCATCTATCAATTTCATATCATCATTCATGTTCGTCGTCACGATTAGCCAAACGTGGCAGAAAAGCGAAGCAAAAAATCCAAGCAATCAATCGAGTCAAATGAAAATCTCAAAAGTCCGATAAAAATTGTAGGACAAACTGTACACAGCTCAAATTTACATGAGATATCAACTGTTATTTACAAGACGACCTCAAGGCTGCAACACTAATCAAGTGAGCTTCAAAACGCCATTTTTCTTATTTTAAAGATGGCGCCTCGTACACACACTTGCGGCAGTGAAGAGCAGTGGTCTAAAACTTACAGAAATTGCTCGGCAAATGAAAATTCAATATCTCTATACATCCTTACCACACCTGCAAGTTTACTAATGGATGAGAAAGTTCGACAATGACCTCAGTTCGCAGGCAGATGGGTGGAGAGGCCTTCGCAGTGGCTCATAAGTGACTGCACTTTGACCCCAAAGACTTTTTCTTCTTAAGGTATACAGGTACTAACTCAAAGTTGAAAATATATTCATAAATCTGACTTCACCACTAAATTCCTGGTAAAATTCTAGCCCAAAACCATACCCCACATGCCCCCTTCCCATTTAAAGAAATGAAGTTGGTTCCAAGATGGCGGACGTTTTCGTGACATGCACCAAAAAGTTTCCTCCTAGGCCTACCATGACCAATTGCTGCAATCTACGCTCCCTTTTGTTTTATAAGGGGTGGTCAGGGACTTTTGACTCACCCTATAGATCAGCAATAGGTCTGTGCTAAAATGCAGCAAACTTGTGCAACCCTACATACAAAGATCTACTAGATAAGAAACAAAAACAAATTAAGGTTTTCATTTGACTATCCCTTGTAATACATTTTCTTCTTAAATACTTAAACTTTAAGGACATTTACCTTAAAATCCAGCTTCCTTCTAAGCGCTTAAACATAACATTATCGTAAACTCAAACCATATTTATTTTCTGGACCCCGTATAACGTGACGGGTGCAAAATAGCCTTAGTGCTGACGCACCCAAAAATTTTCAATTCAAATTCCAATTCCACCACTACTCCAAAGTTAGGCAACACACACAACGTCTCGCAGGGAAGCGAGTATTTCAGGTTCTAGGTGTCCCATTTTTATTGTCGGTGACTGTACGTCCTAACAGATTACATTCAACATTCGGCTACCTTAATTTAAAATTCCAGTCCGTTGAGTATTGAAGTCATCAGATCTTCTCGCAGTACTTCTAATAGATTCAATTCGGCTATTCTGGTTTATCCATGATAACGTCAAACTTTTCACCGACCATCTTCATACCAATCTTTCCTATTACCATCTTTTCCACTCTTACGGCGGCCGGCCTTACAGGGCAGAAGGTTTAACCTGGTACAGTTCGCGCCAAACCGTAGATTTCCTTCCGCTAGCCGACTTTCCCGGGCGTCACGTGAGTGTTTTCAACCATTGGCAGAAGCCTTGAAGACAGCACATGCTTTGTCCTCTGTCTACCAGGGGTCTCCGCTTCCTTCGCGTGTCTTTTGTTGCCACGTCGTCAAGGACGTGAATGTTCTGGTGGCGGAGACATCTGTCCTTGCACCCGCAAATGAACCACAACGAAAGAAACCTGCGCAGAACCCCATCGCGCTGGCGGGTGGGGGAAAGAACAGGGGGAAAGAGCCTTCAGCCCGGCTCACGTCAGTGTTGCCAGACCTATTGATTTGTCGGGAAAATTCCTTAATAAACTATTTCTATGGAACCTCCAACGGCCTGCTCAAAAACACGTTTTCTGCTCATCTTACTTGAACAAGGAGGGGAGATGTAGAGTGGAACTCGACTCAGCCATGAAAAGTGCTGTTTGAACTGTGAAATTATGCCAAAGGATACTCAATTGTGCTAGGACATTATTATTATTTTATTACTATTAATACATTACTATTTTTAGATGGTTGTATTTTATCCCACCCGAAAATCTCTTTCTATTTTAGTTATTTTACGTCGCTTTTGTGCCTCTACGGGTAAGTACGACAATATGGATGACTTAAAAACTGATGAAATGGATGAAGTGACACAAACACAGTGAAACGTCCTTGCCTGACTTCGTAGCGTGGGCAAATTATTTTGTACATCATGTATATGTGTGTGTGTGTGTGTGTGTGTGTGTGTCTATATATATATAAATGCAGCAACATAGAAGCAGCATAACTGACGAATAAAGCATGTGAGTGTTAATAACAAGAAATTTGCTAGAGAACGAAGCGGCATAGTTCAATTACAAAGGAAATAATGCACTCCCTCCCCCGTAGTTGCTTCCAACTTTCATCGGCTTCAAAATACTTAATTTTCTATCCTTAATATACTATTCTATACTTAAATACTTAATTTTCTACGAAATTATACAGCGGCATGGACGTCCAGAAGGAAGTGCAAGGATGGTCGCCACCCCCTTCCCTTCTGGAAAATGAATGTTGACATAAAAGTACCTATTATTTCAGACGTATGAGTTGATTTCAGTCACAGTAATTTACATCCATTATTATAATAGGGATGTAGGAACGTGATAATTTCAAACTGAAGTGGCGTTTTCTGAGAGGGCAACATTATACGGGGTAATATGCCTCGTTTAACCGCCTGATAAAAATACATTGTTTCCCCCTCGCTGGAAAAAATCTGCAGACATCTCCTTACCCCCAGTGCGCACGCCTATGCCGCTCTCCTCCACCGTGAACGTCGTTCATCCGCTACTATTAGATTATCGGATTTTGTAGCAGATCTTCTGGTTTCCCAAGGAACAATCTTCCGATTTTTTCAAGTCTGACCTGGCAACACTGCCCCGAGCACCGATAACGGCAGGGAAGATGCGCGAACGCTTTCGAGGGAAGGTTTTTTTTCCTTGTGCTCGAGCTCAGCAGTCCGGCCTGTCGCAACGTTTGCTTGCTTGCGCGGAAATCAGTATCAACAACGTCCTGCAGACGACGGAAAAGGTTTTGGCGGGGGGCCGATGCAGCAGACCAACCATACAACAGCGGTGGCGCCGAGACACGACGCGGCAGGAAGAAGTACTAAGTGAACCTCGTTCTACTGGCTGCTGCGTTTCTTATCATGCTGGATTGGTAACTTCCCCGCTCCCCACTTCCCTTGCCAGCATTAGGATCGGCCGCCGTAACAGTAGAAATAACGTTTAGCTGCAACACAGAATTTTTTGCACTACGAAGGATTCTTCCTAAAGCGCATTATGGAGACGACTTTCGCAAACAGCTTTATCAAAATTGACAAGCATGACCCAGTAACTAATAACGATCCATAGAAATTAGATATATCTGCAATGTATATTTACCTTCACATATTTAATAGTGTTGTATAATTTACATCATCGCCTCTATGGAATCGCTTGAATTATTTCCATAACAAATTGGTTTATTTCCAATTATTTCATTTTCATGTTTGGATCTTTAGCAAGCATGGTATAGATGTACAGTGGTGGAAAAAAGTTCTTCCCCATAAGACTTTAATGGCAGTAAATAATGCCGGAAAGGTAGGCAACACACATTGCACCTTTAGGTGATCGGGTGATTCTGTCTGTCTCAAGGACCAACTCGTCTTTTATGCAATAGCCAACAGACACAGGAAATGTAGGAAAGTCACGTGACATCAGGTGGAATGTTGTTCGTCATAAAATCGCCTTTTCTCAAGCCAGGTCGCAGAACCGACAAGAGTTATAGCCTATGTCCGAAAATGATTCCCCTAAAACCGTTGAACGAAACGCTAAAATAATTCTTGCCTTAATTACAAAGGCTACTATACTATATGTGCCGCGGTAGCTCGGTCGTTTGGGAGTTTGATTACCATGCGAGAGATCTGAGTTCGATCTCCGACTGGGGAGAATTGGAATTTTGTCCACCTGTTCAAGTGGCTCCGGCGCCCACCCAGCGTCGTATAAAGTGGGTACCTCTAGGAAACTTGTGGGGGGAAAGGGTAAAGGCGGCCAGGGGTGTGGTGCTGATCACATTATCCCCACCTTCGGCCGTAACAAGAAAGTGTGGGACCCTAACTCCGCACCCCCTACACGCCTTCATGGCTTGGTGCAAAGCACAAGGTAGCACTTTGCTCTTTCATTTACTAAACGTCCCGATTTTGTCGGAACAGAACTTTCTAATTTCTATGTGGACTTCTTCCAAGTTCCGTAGGGATGTGAATAGGCTCCAGTTTTTCTTGACACAATTCATTCATGTTATATTTCGTTATAAAAACCACGGCCGATGTCCTGTGTGTGTGTGGGGGGGGGGGGGGCTATAATTCAAACATGTGAGGTGATACTTTTCTCACTACTCCATTCTCCAATTCTTCGTATCCGAAATAACTCTCAATTCCACACACTGAAAATGTAGCATTTCCTAGATCTTAGCATGCAAATATCTAGCAACAAAGTAATGTGTAGGCACATAGTGGTTCGGATACCACTTTAAACTGTAGGTGCATTCCCGATTAGTCTTACTGTGCATAAAGTGGACTTAAGACACCAAATCAACCAACCAACACAATCCCGTTATCGTCCAGATTATTGAAACCAGAAGCTCCGTCGCGAATAACATAAGCAGGAAGACAATGTGAAATTACCCAACAGAAACAGAACCTACAACGGCTAGATTGGATTAAATCGACGATACAGCACGCGTTCTGAAATGAAGAAGAATACGAAAGTTGAAGGACCTCGATACACACACACACACTTTTCCTCCCCTCAATGGTAAGATTTCTTTCTTGCAGAGAAGCCTTTAGGTAGGGATTCAAGGCCACGACGAAAAAGTGTTTATATGCAATGACGGGACCAAAACACAGGTTTAGTTTGATATGAAAGCTGTGTTCCTCCTTATTTCGTACGTCATTGATAACAGGAACACGGGCCTCGTCTGCTAACCCTAGTTTCGTAGAGCAGACGCCTGTTTGCCACCCTTTGGTTCCGTGACCTTCGCTCGTAGTTAGCAAGAGTGAATGACTCACCAGATACCTGTTGCCTGTGAGCTTATACAAGAATAGATATTTCGTTAGCGTTTGGAAGTATTGTTTCATCTGCAGTTATATCAGTTAACGTTCGAATTGTTTCCTAATGGTTACGTTATTTATAAATTAGTTCTCGAGAGTGAGCTTTCTATCTATTTGTATGGGGGGGAGGGTATACAGCCTGCATGTATTATTTTTTTTCCTGAAACAAGAAAAAATTCCAAGACAAAAAAGAGTCGTAGAAGAGTAGTTAACAAAAAAGAAAGAAGAAAACGAAAATGAAAATGTTTATATAAATTATTGTATAGGTCGAGTAAATAATATTTTCTCACGGGGCCTCCTCGATGGCGTAATGATAACGTCGTCACCTTATAATCAAGGGATCCCAGGTTCGATACACGGTGGATGCACGTAGTAGTTCGTATGTCATTTTAAACTGAAGGTCCAGTCCAGATTAGCTTATCTGTGCAGAAAAAGTAAAAAAAAGAAATTGTCACAGTGTAAGAAAATTTCATGTTCAACCACATACAAAAGGAATAATTTATTCCATGTTGGAGTTCACATTTATAGCATCTAACCATAACACAATTATGGATCGCAACGTATTTTCTCTGATCCATTTTAATTATACGTGCATGATAAAATAACAGAAGTTGAGGAAAGAGAAAGCCAAGCAAAACACAGATGCCTTCTCCAGAATTTCAAATCTCGTTACTTAAGGTTCTGGGTTGAAGTCCCGGGCACGCATGATTCTCTTGTTCTTGCCCTTTTATCTGCTTTAATGTATTTAATCATAAATCGTCGTTATGGTTTACCTCCAGGGGAGGAATAATGACAATAATTGCCAATACAAAGCCAATAACGAACAGAACAACAACTCAATTAGGGAGATGTCAAGAAAGAAACAAGACTTTACAATGTCTCCGTCTCTCGGTTTCTCGAATTGAAAATTGCTCTCCCGTTCTCGGTCTCGGCTAGTTACATATAGAAATCGAAAAAGTATACATATATTTCATATATCCCGGTTTTATAGGAGATTTCGTGAGATATGAAATAAGTACTCTTCGATCATGTTTATTTTTATTAGTTTTGTTACGTAACATCACTTTTCTTCCCAGCCGTGGACGACTGACCATTACATGAAATTAATGACGAAATACTCAAACACCTGTGACAAGGACGGTACTCAAATCCGGGAACTTTGGTGACGAGATCGAAGGTTGACCACTTAATGAGCTTGCCCACCGAGTCTGCTTAATGTTGCTTGTGTCAGGTAATTCGAAATAACTGTCAATATCCCACATTCATTATCATTTGTTTCATAATTTATCTTATTGATGTTATTAACCCGAAGTCGAAGAAATAGTTGAAAGGCAATAATGCAAGATTGAATGTCTATGATGTTACTTCGTGCCGAATAATATGACGTGATATTATGATATGAATATATTAATAATATAATATGCCTAGTCATTCGATTGATTGATCCCAATTGCGCACACAAAATATGGTATAATATCCACTCCTAACCAACCTCCGTGGCGGAGTGGTTAGCACAGCGCGCTACGACAGCATGGGCCCCTGGTTCGAATCTCGGCTTGGCCATGGGTGTTCTTGGTGAGTGTCCGTTAATCAATGTCATCATATCATCACTCATTACTCATCTTCATCGTCGCTATTTGCCAAAAGTGAAAGAATAGAGACACTAAATAACAAAAATCTAATCAAATGGAACATCTTCACCGATTTAATTCTATACCGTACCAAATTCCCAGTTTATTACTGCTTCTTGCTTCATTTTACAGCATCTCAATTGTTTTCCGGTTCGAAAACAAATGGAATGTTGTTTTGTGCAGTTGATTGTGCATTGTTTCGTTGTTTGGATTGTTTAATTAACGTCGCATTAATTAGTTTTAGACCAATCGTGACAGAGGGAATCGAGAGCACAAAGGAAGGGGAAAAGACAAGTTAGAGACCACGGCTCTCTTTAAAGGTAGGATTCCTTGAACACGACTGAAGTGACTGCAGAATATTATGGATAAAATTTGTTTCGCTTTTTCCTTTTATTTCTGTTTCAGTTATTTTACTTCGCTTTTCTTCTCCCACTGACGTTAATCGTGTCGGTGAGGAAGAATTATAAACTCGTGAAATGGACGATGGGACAAAATAATATATATGCCTCTCCCACGGTTCGAAACTGTAGCCACAAAATATTGTCTTATTTTTAAAATTTACGTCAAATATGGTTTCACTCGTCTCTTTCTAAAGGCGTTCCATTGCCTCTCCGATGGCGTAGTGGTAACGTCTTCGACATGTAATCAAAGGCTTCCGAATTCAATACCAGATAGAGGAACATTTGGTTCGGATACCACTTTAATCTGTAGGTCCAGTGCATAAAGTGGACTTAAACCATTAGCGTGTGGCATGTGGCCTGTGATGAGAACCATCATTTCAGTGAACCTTCTTGACAATGACTAGTATCACTCGAAAAATATTTTCTTACGAGTAGATCTTGTTAAGAAACCAGTTGCTGAAATGTTCTTCTTGAGGCCACGTAGCACCCAGCTGTTATTTGTTGTTGCTGGGGCATGAGTCATGCGACTCATGCTATCAATGCTCAATCCTTCCCGAGAACTCAGATCCACCAGACAAACTTAAGCGAATAATTTGTTATTTGGGTTGCATAAACAACAGGCTTTAAGACGTTACGAAATTCTAGGTACCGTGGCCCAGGTAATTCTTTCTCCGACTGTACTACGTGCAAAAAAAGTGTTGAAATTTCAGAATTTCCCTTGCACGTCACTCCTTGAGGCGTGCATACACAGACGTGCAAATACGCTACGTAAATCCGCTGTGTATTTACGCAAGAACGTTAAGCAAGCTTGCCGGGCCATACACTGCGACCTACATTTTCATCCGTACCCTCTTTCCTTCGAGCCCAGATTTTCCAAGCACAAGCGGACTCTGGTGGAGGTGTCAAGAAACATTTGTAGGGTGAAGTGTTTTTTGTGGATGGAGGACTACCGAATGTGAAACTCTCATCCAGACTCTCGGAGTCTGTTTGTTCTCAGAAACGTTATTTACCGAGATTGCAACATTGTCATTAAGCATCAATTGTAGCTGTTCCACAGATGATAGTAACATTGTATGTGGCTCAGATGTTTCCATATAAACAAGCTTCAATCAGAATAAATTTCATATTTTTACAACCGGTTTGCAAAAAGCTACACACAATTGAATTCGACTTATGTAAAAAGAAAAAAAACATGAGGAAACTACACATTTAATAACAATTTTGTCTGAATAGAGACCAGACAGAGTTAAAAATCACTTTGTCTTGGGCTTTCCAATGAGGTATATTTGACTTTTTCCCCCATGGAGTACAATTTTACATGCACGTAAACAAGGGGTCAAAACAAGGGGAACCAGATCGTATTTTCATATTCCGCCATTTAATCTATGGTTTCATAGTTTTTTTAAAAAAATTCCAAAACTAATTGTTGTAAGTTAAAGGTCACACAATGTAAACCTTATGAGCAAAATTTCCTTCTAAGTTTTACAGCCTTTTCTTGAGTGAGGTATGCAAAAGTTAATAACAAAATACAATGACTGTGAATTTCAGTACACTAACTCTATGAAATGTAGAAAAAACTAAATAACAGTTGTGTATATGATAATAATGATGATTATTTGGAATAAAATTGGTTTACTTTTATTAGTTAATTATATTTATTATTATTTAATAGAAGTTATATTTTACCTATTTTTGTTAATGTTATTATTCAACTATTGAAGTTTTATTATTGGCCTGACAACCCCTTCAAAAATTTTGCCGACGTCCATGTATGATATGACAATTATCCTTTTCTTTTCTTCAGTCATTGACTGGCTAAACTAAGGAAAAGGATATAGAGTATTATAAACCTTGTTTGAGAAGTTTCAGAAATGCCTGGTTGAGCCCTACGCTGATGGCAATTTCCTATTAACGTAAGGATACGTCACAATTGTGAAATAGATGATCCAATAGGCATAAGCATCGTGAATTTAGAAATTAGAAGAACACATTATAGTAGTAATCACGGAACACATTCATTTCAAGAACTGTACAAAAAACTATTATATTATTGCCAATTCCGTTTACAACTATCCCTTTTATGAATCTAAACCTTATTAATAATGTATTACTGAGCCGTGCCTCTAAATCAATCCATCAGTGGCTTGTGAACCTGGGCTGCCTCGTTGCACACATACAGAGTGTCCGGGATGAAAGTATCAAAAAATGAACACACATATACATCAGCACCTATAAGAGTTATTAAAATATTTGTTTCATTATTATACAAAATTTATGCGACTTTCAGAATGCTCCGGAATTGTAATATAATCATCCAAACAGTAACTTTCAGATTTAAAATTCAAATTTGTAATATTATGTGTTTGTGTTCGTCTTGTGTAGTAATTGTGCTGTCTAATGTGTTTGTGTTTGTCTTGTGTAGTAGTTCCTCCATTCATATTGGGGGTTAGGCGTAGAGCTGACAACTCTGCACTGTAAAAAACAAATGTCAAGAAACAGCAATATAAGGACATGGATGTTCCCAAGGTAAAATATTCCGGAGGTAAAATAGTCCCCCGTTCGGATCTCCGGGTGGGGACTACTTTGGGAGATCCCTGGACTAAGGATAAGATCTACGTTAGGAATAAGGATATTAAATTAGGCACCTGGAATGTTCTGAGCCTTTACCGGCCTGGGGCATTTCAGTGTACAGTTAATGAGATAGTTAGGTATAAATTAGATGTAGTAGCTGTCCAGGAAGTTAGGTGGCCAGGAGAAGGGAATTGTAAAACTAAAAATTATACTTTTTTCTATGGTGGTACTGAAAATCATAATTTTGGAACAGGCTTTTTCATAAATAATAGAATTATCTCGGCTCTTAAAACAGTAGAATTTATTAATGATAGGATATCATATGAAGTTTTACAGGGTAGGTGGTGTAAAATTATTTTAATAAACATATATGCACCAACGGAAGATAAAGATGATAATACTAAAGATGATTTTTATACAGAGTTAGAACAGGTCTTTGATAAATTTTCTCAGTATGATATGAAAATTCTGTTAGGTGACTGTAATGCACAGATTGGCAAAGAAGAGACATTTAAACCCACGATTGGTAAAGAAAGTCTTCATGAATTAAGTAATGATAATGGTATAAGATTGATTACTTTTGCAACCTCAAAGAATTTAATTGTGAAAAGTACCACTTTTAAACATGAAGATATCCATAAATATACCTGGTCTTCTCCAGATGGTAAAACTCATAATCAGATAGATCATATTCTCATTGATAAGAGAAGGCTTACTAGTATAATTGACGTTCGTACACATAGAGGTTCTGACTGTGCCAGTGACCATTATTTAGTAATTGCTAAATTAAGAGAAAGACTCTCAGTGATAAATCATAAGCAACAAAATCTAAAAGTTCTAAAATTTGATACAGGAAAGTTTACTGATGAAAGAATTAAGAAAGATTACCAAATTAAACTGTCAAATAGATTTGATGTTTTGCAGGATTTAAATGATGATGAAAATATAAATGAAACAGACGTAAATAAGAAATGGGAACACATACGTAATGCAATAGAATCAGCAGCTAAAGAAAGTATAGGATACCATAAACCGAGAAAAAGTAAGCCATGGTTTGATAATGAATGTCATAATCTAATAGAAATAAGAAATCAGGCTAGACTTAGGTGGTTAAATAACTCTGATGATACAAATCTAAACAATTATAATAGAATAAAGCGAGAAGTTAACCGCACGTTTAGAAGTAAAAATAGAGATTACTTGAAAACCAAATTAACGAAATTGAAACAAACAGCAAAAATAAAAATATCAGAGATTTATATAAAGGTGTAAATGAGTTTAGAAAGGGGTGGCAACCTAAAGTAAACTTGATAAAAGATAAAGATGGTGATTTTCTAGCTGACCCAAGTGATATTCTAAATAGATGGAAGAACTACTTTAATGACCTTTTAAATGTCCATGTAGGACATAAATCAGAAGTAAATGAAGTACACACAGCAGAATCTTTAGTTCCAGAACCTAACTTGACTGAAGTTAAAGATGCTATTAAAAGGCTAAAGAATAACAAAGCACCTGGCATTGATTTAATACCAGCTGAGTTAATTAAATATGGTGGAAATTCATTAATATGTCAAATTCATAAATTAATTTGTTTAATATGGAATAAAGAAGAAATCCCTCAACAGTGGAAAGAATCCATAATTGTTCCTGTGTTTAAAAAAGGTGATAAAATGAACTGCAATAATTACCGTGGAATTTCTCTACTCTCAACAACATACAAAATATTATCTAACATTATTGTAACAAGACTAACCCCATATGCTAATGAAATTATAGGTTATTATCAATGTGGATTTAAACGTAACA
The DNA here is from genome assembly GCF_977018435.1 of Lepisma saccharinum. Taxonomy (NCBI): domain Eukaryota; kingdom Metazoa; phylum Arthropoda; class Insecta; order Zygentoma; family Lepismatidae; genus Lepisma; species Lepisma saccharinum. The sequence goes on along the minus strand of NC_139250.1, from coordinate 46,138,181 downwards.
GATCAACTACAGATCAAATTTTTCACATCAGACAGACACTTGAAAAAAAGTAGGAATATAATCAATATGTCCATCAGCTATTCATTGATTTCAAAAAAGCATATGATTCGGTCAAAAGAAATAAATTGTATAATATATTAGTAGAGTTTGGAATACCTAAGAAGCTTGTTAGTATGATAAAAGTATGCACCAGTGAAACAGAAAGTAAACTTCGTGTGGGTATTAATATGTCTGACAAATTTACAATTCATGATGGGTTAAAACAAGGAGATGCATTATCTCCATTGCTCTTTAATTTTGCCTTAGAATATGCTGTTAGGAAGGTGAAAGAAACTAAAGGAGGATTTTGTTTGGTTTGGTTTGATTTGGTGTTTTAAGTCCACTTTATGCACAGTATGGCTAATCGGGACTGGACCTACAGTTTAAAGTGGGATCCGAACCACTTGTGCCTCCACCGGGTATCGAACCCGGAACCCCTTGATTACAAGGCAATGACGCTACCACTGCGCCATGGGGGAGGCCCACTAAAGGAGGACTAAAATTAAATGGTGTGACTCAGTTGTTAGCATATGCAGATGATGTAGACTTACTGGGGGATGATGTGAATACAATTAAGAATAATGCTAAAATATTTTTCAAAACTGCTAAAGAGATAGGTTTGGAAGTTAACAAAGAGAAAACTAAATATATGCTTACAGGCCGAAACCAAGTGTTAGGTATTAATCAAAATCTAATTATTGATAACAACTCGTTTGAACCAGTTTCCAAATTCAAATACTTAGGAGTAATATTAACAAATGAAAATTATATTAAAGAGGAAATAAAAAGTAGGCTTAATTCAGGAAATGCATGTTACTTCTCTCTTCATAAACTTTTGTCTTCTCGTTTAATATCTAAGAAACTAAAAGTTAAAATATACAAAACAGTAATTTTGCCTGTAGTATTATATGGATGTGAAAGTTGGTCCCTTCCATTGAAAGAGGAACATAAATTGAGAGTATTTGAAAATAAGATCCTTAGGAAAATCTTTGGACCTAAAAGGGATGAGGAGACAGGTGAGTGGAGAAGGTTACATAATTTAGAACTACATAATTTGTATTCATGTCAAGATATTATCAGAATAATTAAATCAAGAAGACTTAGGTGGGCAGGCCATGTGGCACGAATGGGAGAGGAAAGAGGAGTTTACAGGATTCTTGTTGGGAAACCTGATGGTAAGAGACCTGTAGGAAGGCCAAGACGAAGATGGAGGGACAACATTGAGATGGACCTAAGGGAAATCGGTAGGGATGGAAAAGAGTATATAGAACTTGCTCAAGATAGGGAAAGATGGAAGGCCTGTGTTGCTGCAGTCATGAACCTTCGGGTTTACGAAGGCTAGAGAGTTAGTTAGTTAGTGAGCCGTGCGTGTTTATTCAATCGGTAGATATGCTTTAGTGACGTAATGAATGTCGTTTCATGATGACCAATGGACGCTCTCCTGTTGGTTGTTGCTAAACCTTATTGCAGGACTATACATGCGAATGTTTTCTGTTCTGTTGGTACGAGTGGCTAAAAAAAACTTTAAATGTGTTGTTCGTGTGATTAACTGTGTAATTACTTCTGAAATGAAGGTTTTATTTTGAAATGGACATTAGATAAGATGGATATCAGTATCGTAACTAATTGCTACATTCTATAAGGTGTCGTGCAAAAAAATAAAAAGAACAAGCTCCATGTTTTATCATGGCGACACTATATCCAGCATGCAAATTTTGTTGGTTTACGGTTGAACACACAGCAGACATTAACATCAAGCTGTAAATCATTGCCTTAGGAGGTAAGTTTGATAGCACCAGTCTTCTTCAATTGGATCTTAAAACATAATCAATGCTGTTGTTACGGAGGTGTTAAAATCCACACCACGCCAGAATGTGATCTGATCAGAATGCACGAGAGATTTTGTACGTAGGAAAACTACAATGGGTTGGTTCCGGAAAATCGGTTAAAATGTCAAGAGGACAGCAAAATAAATCATCTAATTTTGTTCGTAATACTAAAACCCCGCCCTGCAAGGAGCATAAACTTGTTTTCGAAAGGCACAGGGATTTGGAACCATTCGTAACGTAATGAAACGAACAAAAGTATGGAAGGTAACTGTAAAAATGTGTTGAAAGATTTATCGAACAAGATGCCATATATCTTTCCTGGTTTTACTCGCTGCTTCGAAATACGCTGTTAAGGATAGCTATAGAAACACCTCTTATTTCGAAACCAGCTTGTTAGGTCCAGTTTGGTTTTATCTAATGAGGAACTCTAATTTGTTGTAATCAAGAGTGAAATCTTCCAGTTATTGCTCCTACCTTATCGTAATACTCTACCTTATTTTGCGGTAAGGTTTACCAGAGATATGATAAATGCTTTCGAAATGTCATGAAGGCCTAATGAAGTAGCTGCGACAGCGAAAACACATTCTGGAACGTGCTTTAGTACTTGACTGTTTACGAGAAAAAGAACACACGCTTGCTTTGACTGTCCTTGGCAAATTTAAAGCTAGATTTATGATCAAGCCAGAAACGTTGGAAAGTTTTTTTACGTCGTTCTTTTCGGCCGCATTGCTTTCACGACATTTAGAATCTTGTGTGACTGGAATCGTGCGCCAATAAAAATCTGGTCTTTTAAATGAAAATACATTTTACGCTGGTAATTGGAACTGTGCAAGGGGAGTGTTGTGACTCGATCAAGGCGGCTATGTTAAGTAGACCTTCTTTCGACTACTGTGAATGACATAATCAAGGTTATCTTTCTGTTTTATTGGACGCTGAATGTTTGTCAGCAAAAAGGCTCTTTTTAGGTTGACATAATGCACAGTTAGGCAAAGTGTAAAGTGGAAACCAAACACTTTGGTGGTCACACATGGCATCGAACTCTCGACCCTTGATTACAAGACGATTAGTGTACTTCACTATCGCAAAAACCTTGCTAATCATAGGAGCATTTTGCAACAGGGTCTTAATTTGACGCATACTTATGTACACAATTAACGACGGTTAAAAATAAACTTCTAATTAGTGGCGTCGACGCTAAAGGGGGCAAGATTGGCCATTAGCATTATATAATTACTAAGGAAAGAATTTTTAGGTGCTAAAAAGAGGGATTTAGGACTTCATGTACTCCATTTTAGTTAGCACTTTTAGGTTCTAAAATAAATTAATAGACATAATTATTAATTAATAATATTTTTATGAAGCAACTGGTTTTAGTTGCAATTTGTGAACAAGAGGTACTATTTTTAGTGTAGTGAATACTATTCTCTAATTATAAAAAATATACAATTTGTCTAATATAAAAACTATATCATATTTTGAAGCATTGCGTCACCATATGCTTTTTAATGTTCTCCGTGGTGAAGTTCATCCAGTCGACCGTGAGTGGGCGATTGTACAGTCACGGACACTTCTGGCTTGTAACAATCCCATCAATGTGCGTAATGTGTGCTGAAAAAACTCAACCTCAAAACTCAAACTGCAGACATTTTCGCAGTGGTCTTCTCTCCTTGATGAACAACCTCTATACTAGGACAGTTGTAGTTTCCGGTGCAAACCCTTCCCTTTCACCTAACTGTTGTGTCAATGGGGGAAATAGGCGACGTGATTGGTTACTTGCAGGGTTGCCTTTCCTACTCGTCAGAGCAGGCATTCGAAACAGCCAAACAGCCAATTCCATATTCTTGGAATCTTTCCGTGCGCTTGGGGGTCAGGGATAATGCCGGCCCTCCTTTAACAACTGAATGATATTGTACCTAGGATTCCGTCCCAAAACAGATACCATTTTTGTTTGGTTTGCTACATCTACGGTCTCTTTAATTGTCTGGGAAGTACAGCGTTTAACAACGGAGAACGCCTCATACAGTCAGTTCGCTCCACATTTGTCCAATGTCGTGATGCAAGCTAGAAGATGTCGGGAAATTTGCACAGACGTTGACACCCCTTGCTGTTGTATTGCTTCTTTTGCCGCTCGGATTCATTCAAGGTCTCAAACCTTTGCGGTGGAAATTAAGGGTTGTTCTTAACAATATAAGTTATTTTGAAGTTAAGCGAATTGTTTAAATGGCGTTTTTTCAAGTCAAAATATGGGTTTTAGGCATTTATAGGAATGTATAGTTCATTTAGGCATTTATAGGAATTTATAGTCCATTTAGGCATGTATAGGTCCTATAGAATTTCAGTAGAGGGGTGATGTGTACATGAAACGCAAAGATCTCTAAGTAGCATACGTCTAGGACGTAGTAAAAAAAATAGGTATGGACCTAGAAATCCCTTCTCTAATAATTACACAAATATAGGCCTACGCATGTCATGCGTTGTTACATGATCGAATTCTGCATCAAACGATGCGTCTTGGCAAGGGCTATATGAAACTGTACAAATATCTTTTTGCCAGTAGTGGTCGATAAAGGGCTTCTGAAATAAACTATTCAGTTAACGGGAGAAGAGGGTAGCAGTGATTTTCGTTCCATTAGATTTCAGTATTCCTGGAATAAAAGGTAAATTTTCATCATAAATATTTTCGTTACATTTTCAAATGTAAACTACTTCCTTTGGTGAGTATTGTTTCGTGTTTTGAAACGTCATCATTTCAATGGCGATCCCCACTGACAACCCATCAGATTATTTTTTAAACTAACAATGCATACTTAGCTTATTATCAAGAGATAGTTAAGTAAATTTTAAGTGTTTGCTATTGTTGGCTAAAACAAGCGTTTATAAGACAGGCAAATATACACCATTTTATAGTTTGTCATTTGGTCAGATTTGACATATAAATATCCAACTAATGGTAATTTGATATCAACATATTTAATCTAAAATGTTAAATTTGTTGTAAGACAAGAACATACCCCATACACTTGTAAAATGCAAAGCTACTTCGCTACAGTTTGAAGTCGGAGAATTTATTTGTGTGAGGAGATAAATAATTCATTGCATGTATAGTTTCTATTACAATATTTTTTATAGCTATTGTTAATGATATTGATAATATCTTCGCTAAAAATACAGAAAATGTTGCTGAAATTATATTTCCAGAACGTTTGTTGGGGTGGAATAAAAGCGAAAGGATTAAACGCGAAACGAATTAACCTCGATAATATCACTTTTGTGCTTAATTCCATTCGCGGTTGTTCTGGCGACCCGTTTGTTGTAAAGCTTACGTTCGTCGCCATATTTTTTACATGTAATCTTCATTGTACTACACAGTCTTCATTATTTACACGTATATGTAGGCATTTGTAGTTTATGAAGAGACTCGCATTACTCCTTGTAATATTAAGACTAATAAAATCTTACTTCCAAAATGCATCCATAACATTAACCAAACCTAATTTCATAATATAAGTTCAAGATTATCTAATGTTCACATTTAAACAATATTATACATTTACACATTGTCTATTTGTTTTCGAGATAGGAAAAAGTTAAACATTGTCTGCTCTATAACCTTCTGAAATGATGGAAGAGATGTAAGTGTACATTAACAATTGTAATCTTCCTTTGATTTTTTGTTTGTTCTCCTTCCGAAATGTACCCCCCCTAAAGAAAAGCTGTCAGTATTGAGTCTATGCGTTTCCATTATTTCGCAAACAAGTGAATTATCCCAAGAAAAATCTCTCCCCACAATAATTAGGCAGGTGTAAAAGTGCGATTGGAACATGTTAATTGTCGCACATTAACGATCTCCTTTATTTCTACACTCATGCACAACAAACAGCACCATAAAGCTAATATTGGCGAATGGTATTCTTAACGTTTTCCTATCTACAACTCAACCTGCAATGGATTGGTTTTATTGCGCCCAGGAATCAAGCGGACTGAAGTTTCGAAGTTCTGCCACTATTGGCGCTGCTTACTGTCTTCGGTTGACGGATCCAAGAAAACTGTTTACTGTTTACAAGGTCTTTGGATTCGAAGTTTAAGAAAGTATCTTCGAGATGACACGTTTTATGACGTAATGTTAATATTTAACCATCACGATAAAGCCGTAACACAACAAATATTTTCATATATCAGTACAAGTTTTTTTATGACTGAAAATTTATCCGACTTGCCTTGACACCATTTGTTGTACGAAAAATATATTCAAAAACTCTGCTTTCAGGTGAAGGCCCCATCCTTCCTATTGTAAACATAAAGGAGTACAGAGTGTTTCAAAAGTTGCGGAAGAAATCCTTTTGTCGTTTATAACAGGAAATGTAAGAGATATTTACTCCAGGCTTTCAGCTTTAAGAAGCTTAGTTCATAGAGATTTATGTAAGTGTATCTGGAACTCACCCAGCCTCTGTACTTCAGGACAATTCTTGCGTGAGGGTAATGGTGACCAGAGCATAGTGCTACGGTGCTACTTACATTGCTTCCACTATGTCCAATCTTAAGGGAAACTTTTGCAATTACGCTTCTTAATGATGCTTGAACCTGCAACAAAGGCGGGCTGGTAGATATTTCTGAAAGCCAGTGCCAGTGATCCCCCCCCCCCCCCCGCACATAACAAACTTCCCGAGGAGAGTTTTTGTTAGAACGAAGATAGGCAATTAGTTATAAATTCAAGTATACGTTACTAAGAAATAATAAAATAAACATAGACAAGAGTAAGGAAAATGTATGTCTCTGTGTGCCTGTGAATTTTGCATGCTTTCTTTCTCTCTGTGTTTTAGGAGACCATTAGCAGGTCTACACCAGTAATGAAATATGCACAATAAAAGTGAAGTAACAATGCAAGATAAATATAAGTATGAAATCAAATTGATTTACATTAATAAAAAACTAAAGAAAAAGTAATCAAAATAAATCCAGTTCAACAATTTTGTAATTCATTGACATTTATGACAAGTTCTTGCCAGTTTAAAAATATCTGATATACAAAAAAGTAACGAATAAATTCATATTCACACATATAGTACATAGACAGGAAATAATGAATTGTAACTAATTTTATTTACTTGTATTAAAAATATATGTACAGTATACAAATTATAAAGTAAAATATTTTACAAATTCACTATAATATTAATTGAATTCAAAACTGGATTATAAACAACATTTTTAGTTTCACCTCCAGGAGCAAGAATAAATAAATTGAACGGCATTTTGAGTGTCACTATTCATCTTAGCGACCCCGAAAGCTATGGATTCCACACTAATATCGGTCGTTTTCGATTAGTTTTACATGTCACACCTTCCCACCCTCACCCCTAGAGGTTCCAGGGGTGTCTTACCCCCACAGTATTTCATTGCAGATTGTAAGTCATATGTGTACCAAGTTTGGTTGAAATTGCTCGAGGCATTCGAGAGTTATGCCGGAACAAACATATATACATACATACATTTTTATATATTAGATGGATTTAGTAATTTACTTTTATATCAAATATAATAATTAATATGTATATACATTCACACACACGTGTGTGTGGGAGGGGGTGTGTCTGTGTGTGTGTGTGTGTGTGTGTATTAACATCCATGCTCTGAGAATGGGAGATAAGTTACTATAATTTACTATATATATAGTAAGATGTTATGTTTATTTGTCTTCATCATTTGAACAGCGGAGCTTGTGCTCCACGTTGGTGCGAAAAGGGAGATTTGATTTCAGAAACCAATTCTTGATGAAACCATCAAAAACAACCGACCAAAAGAGAAGACAAGTTTCAAGAACATTATTAACTTATTTGCTTTTCTAAAGGTGCAGATTTACAGTGAGATCCATGAGTATTATCGTGCTAATTGTCCATCACCATGTTCGTTCATTTTATTTGACCCAATAAGACCTTAAAGAATATAGAAAACTCCAAACAAGCTGTTGACAACTTCTGCACCAGCATACATAAAAATCCTTCGTTTAAAAACACATAGGATGTAAGTGAAAAATTAATGAAAATAGTCATGGACAATTTGCCGAGAAATACTGGATCCCACTGTACGTCTAACATGAGTAGTATAATTCAAAGTGTGAAGAAGGATGTCGACACGACTATTTAATAGCTGCCAAAATATAGCTCATCCAACTTTAGCTAAATTATTTATGCATTTATTTTCTGGGCAAAGGTTTACGAAAAATATAACAATAAGGTAGAGGGCCCGAATTTCGTCCACGCGCTCAATTTCGTCCACCTCGGTATCACGGCCCTGTAGCTGGAAGTGCAATCGACGCCAGCACTCCAAGTTTGGGGAAGGCAAACGGAGGCAGCTGTGAAAATTTTGGGCTGAAGACAATTTATGGTCCGGTGTAACGAAGAAGTTTGTGTTTCGTGATAAGTTGAGTTCTTGGAACATCATTGTTAGCAGTTATTTACGCACAGTATGAGTGTAGGTTTTTCTGCATGTCATTGACTTAGGTACGTTGTCAATAGAAGGGTGTGTGTGCGTTGTGTTCCGTCAAGGTCACGTGTTGAAAAGGTAGGAACCGCCATATTAGTTTGAGGATTGTTCCTAATTTCGTCCCCCGTCATGTTCCTAAGTTTGTATACGGGATCCGCTGCAGTAATGTTTCATGTGGCTCCACGAAACATACTCCGGAGCCAAAAATTGTGTGCAATTTTTATGTGACACTTCCTTAGAAGACTAAAGGCACATTTTACAAAGAAATAATAACTTAAGTTTATTTTTTCAAGTAAACATAATATTCTTTCTGAGTTGTGCTAAATTTACCTTTCCAGTTTGCTACATTCGACTAATTATGTTCATTTTTGTAATGACGTTTTGTAAGTAACACGAACACCCTGGCAAATCATTATTAACCTCTTTGTTTCTGATCTTGTTTAGGGGGATGAAATTAGGCACGCTTTTTTTTGGTTTTGTGATATGCAAGTACTTACGAAATTAATTTGTTTTGATACTAACAATAGATTATACAAACGCTTTGGCTTGGTTTCCAGGTAAAAAGATAGTTGACGTAGGTAATATAAAAGTTTGGAGCTCTAACGTAAATTGATATGGTCTCCAGGTATGCAAAAGTGAATAGGGGACGATATTTCGGCTCCCTACATTAATACTCATACGGCGACGGCTACCTTGAAGGCGCAGAGGTAGCGTCGTCGCCTTGTAATCAAGGAGTCCCGGGTTCGATACCCGGTAGAGGCACGTAGTGGTTTGGATCCTACTTTAAACTGTAGGACCAGTTCCGATTAACCTTACTGTGCATAAAGTGGACTTAAAACGCCAACTCAACATTAATAGTCAATTTATATCTCTAGTACATATTATGATAGTTCATAATTTGTACTTTGCAACAATGTACTTAGTTAAGACTTTAATCTAAAGTTCTGTTTATAAGGAAGGGAAAAAGAGCACTGTGTAAGGTAGACTCAATATGGCCTACATAGGAATATGTCGTGAAGGACATGCACAAATGTGACATTTGATACTCTTATGTTCACGTAGTGTGTGTGTGTGGAACTCAGGATGATAAAGGACTTTTAGTTTGCCCAGACTGTGATGTGTAATCCAAGGGTCTTTTGTTAACAAATTGTGACATGTCACTCCCTTTTTTGTTGACCTGTAAATAATGTTATTTCTATGTGCAAATCTCGTATGTTATTATGTAAATAAAATGAAAGTGTGTCGATATACCTATAAAAGCAACATTGTGGTACTTTATTTACAATTCCTGTTGCATATTTTGACGTGAAAGAACAAAATATATGACTAGGCCATACAGGGTACATATGTACCCAATATGGCCTAAACGTAACGTTTTAATAAAACCTTCCCTGCAACCATGTTATTATTTGTAATTGGCTGTAATTTTCAGTAAACATCCAGAAATGTTCCCTCTTTTATATCTTGCAATTAGTTTTACTTTTCTGACTCTGCACACCCATATAAACAATCTCAAACCTTAGGTAGGCCATATTGGGTTCACGTACCTTACATCTGGTTTCACCTCATCGGAACATAATGTCGAGAAAGACAGTAGTTGATCAATTTAAGCCTCAGAAATATGTGAAGATGCGGCAGGAAGACACCATGCTGCAACCGCCGACAAGAGTATGTGCAATCATTCTAATGACAAGTGCAGCGAATGTATCAAAGAGGCACTTTGGAGTGTTTTCGAGCAGTGCTCAATATCAGCCGTGCGGTAATTCACTTTCCCACAAATGCGTAACGTTCCGTAGTATATTTTAATTATTATGTACAACGAACTACAACTCCCAGTCATTCAACCACTGTTTTCCAATCAGGAAATATTCAGAAACATCAGAGGAATGCAGTGTCAGACAGCACGTAAGCTCTTCCTGGTCATCAGCAGCATAAACATGTAAACAGGCGAAATCCAGGAAGAGACTACAGGCCTGGCTCACCAATTGGTTAGTAAATTGAATTTGGAATAAATGTCTGGGAGACAGAGAGAGCAAGGGGAGTTCTAATTCAGTCTTTGAGGAGATAGAGAGTGAGAGAGGAGGACCATCCTAGGGAGAGCGTGTTGACGCTAGTCGCAAGTCAGACTCTAAGTACAGTCACAACCATAACTTCTCACGGCAGATCTTCAGTTGCAGTACAGAGACAGGTATATCCTTTCATAACCATGCTGATCCAATCTGTAGGGGTTTAAAACTCAAGACTTGTGTATTGCCATCCAAGTGCGTAAATTAGTACCTCTTCCTCTTTACCATCAAGCTCACCATGAGCAGAGAGTGCTCTAGCATGAAGGATGAATGATGAAGTGAGCTACATTCCCAAAAGATCCCTCATACCTAAGGGTATGATACGTGGTGATAGATGCGGGATTTTCACTTATTTCACTTTGAAATATGTGAAAATTTCAGGTTTAGAGCATGAAAAGTGAAAGAACACCTAAAAATTATCAGAATCAAGGTTTTATCAGTTTTCTTTTACCATCAATGTATGCAGTTTGAAGCACAGAATCTGGAAAGTTGCTCGCGGATTTATATTAAGTATTAGTACCAGCGAGGAAAAAATAACTTAAGTTAACGTTTCATGAAACTTAGCTACACCCTCTGAAAATTTTGGGAGTACACACTACCTACCACTCAACCTTATATAATTCTAATAACTTTGCTTTCCACAACCGTTAGCAAATTATGTATAACTTTTTTATGTTTTATATTTTTTGGGTAATTTTATGTTGAGTTTGTTGTTGTTTATGTTTCTCCCGGTGTTCCAGTTTCAATATAAAATGATCCTTCAGTACTGTCTCTGAAACTTGAAGTAAGTAAGTACATTTGTGAAAATCTTGTGACTGCTAAGATGTCTGAAGAGACAGCTTTCATATATATTTTCTTAACGCTTTCACATCTGATAGATATTATACACCATGTTACAGTTTAACAGGTTCATAGATATCAAGTTACCAGAACGGAAATGAAGCCGGGCATCTTGCTCAAGTCAAGACTTGGAAGTGGCTTTGGATGTTTTAATGGTACCCTTAACCCTCTGTACCCCCTAGAGAAAGTGAACTATTTTTGCATGGTATATGAAGATTTTGTTGTTTATGAACGTTTTCAGTTGATTTTATCTCGCGGAAATGTGTTATTGTGAAATATAGTACGTCTGCTACCTTAGCGTGTTACTTTACCGTGAAGACGAACTGCCTGAAGACTTCGCGAAAGTGAATGTAGCACCCAAAACAACATTCCACAACAGCAACTATAATTTTACGTAGTTAGGTTAGGATTGTTACGTCTGGTACCAATAGTTATTATCGACGTGTTCTTTCGCTATTTGAGTGTACATACAAAGGGTTTTAATAATAAAAAACGGCGAAAGCACTCCGAAATGGCAGGTTTTTGCTTACGCAGGTCATACTTGCGATCGAATATCTACATTATTTGTGTTTTCCGCGCGCTGGAACTAATTTTATATTATGCAAAACATCAAAATCTGTCGATTAATATAAAGCTCAACGTAATTCTTGAGGTTGTACTGTAGGTAAACGGCCTGTTTAAATTTGGCCTCCAACTGGAAGGTGGTTTTTAAAAGTACCACGAACGACATATTTGAAATATGGTGAACAGTATTAGAAATAAATAACCTTCTGACATGACCCCTCTATATACCATGAAAGAGGGGGAAGGGTGGTTACGATCTTGCTATCCAGGCCCCTCCACTTCTCATATAAATACCGATCTGAGCTTGTTTTGTAGTTAAGAAAGCTATGAACATAAGATCACTTTGGTGTGAACGCAAATCAAAAGGAAGCCTTGAAGGATGTGCTGAGAAACGCGATTTACTATTTGGAAACAACATAACAGGGCGCTCATTGACCATGTTTCTTTAAACATGTCTGGAATGTTTGACTTGAATTTAACAAATTCATTGATGGAAGAATCGAAATTTCCATTCTGGTATTTGATATCAGTGGTGTTAATCATAAATTATTTGTAATATACTTTTACTAAAATTAAAACAAACAAAAGGTGCTACTCCATAGTACATTAAGGAAGAAATATTTTAAATACTCTAAGAAGCTCTCGAATGCAAATTAAGCAGCAAGGTTTTACATGTAGTGGCATGTTGTGATATCGTCCTACAGACAATAGGTCCTAACTTTCCCTTCTTTCTGAACAGCAGTATGTTCCTTCCCCATGACAACGCTCCAGCTCACAAGACAGCGAAAATGTCATATATATATTGGATATAACCCTGGAAACTCAATCGCTAGCTTTCTAGGGTTCATACTACGTGAAGTGTAGACATTGTTATTGCATTGTAAAACATTACTTCCATATCATAACATGCAACATGTCATAACAGACTAAAGCTTGCAACTTAAGCACAACACATATTTACTATAAATCAATTGTTTATCTATCTTCTGAACTTAAATTAGAATAAAACATTGTTCTTCACTTGTCACACAAATTGACGTTTACAGTGTTTTTTTTTTGGCGGTACGCAACGGTACATCGTACCAGCACCTTTTTATAGGTGAGAATAAAAAACAACAATAACGTTTTATTTTAACAAAATAAATGTGTGTGTGTGTGTGTGAATGCAAGATCATTCATGAACATACTACAATATTTTGAGTAATTCTTACATGGGCTCCCGTATAAAATTTTCATAGTTTTCAAGTTCAGTTAGATAAATTGACATCCTGTATACATATCATAAGAAATAAGTGTTTCATAGGAGACAGGAAAAGAGGGCCGAGATAAACGGTAGAAAATAAGAGAAGGGAAGATGATAAAAGAAGTCACAGAGATGAAAATAGGAAGGAGAAGAATACAATAGTGAGAGACAGGTAAAGAAAGAAGCTAGACCTGGAGGGAGAGAGAGAGAGAGAGAGAGAAATAAAAAAGAGAGAAACAGAAAAGATAAATTTAGAAGAAAACAGGCAGAGAGAGAGAGAGAGAGAGAGAGAGAGAGAAGAGAAGGAAGAGAAGTAGAAAAAGATCGATAGAGAGAAAGAATGAAAAAAACTAGCAGAGATTTATAAGGAAAAAAAGAGTTACAAATAAAATAGACCCCAAAGAACACAAAGAAACAACTTGAAGAGTACCGAAACCTTTCTTTTCAGAAAGAGAGCACTGTATGTGTGGGGGGAGGAGGAGTGTTCGTCTGGCGCCTGTTTTTTCAGTTCTATTTATTTTTTTCTTAATTTTTCGAGTTTGCTAATGGAAATTTCCATTACCTTTATTTGTTAAAATAACGACTACAGTATGTGTTTTATCTGTATCACGTGTATCATTAAATCAGAATAATAAACATGTTATTAACAATGTTTGCACTAATGCTAACCGAATCTTAAAATTTAAAAATGCGACGATATTCGTACTCGGCCATATATTAAAATGTTTAGTATTGTTATTCGTAATGTTACTCGTTAAGCCTTCTTTAGGAAGGCCAATCAGGCGCCAAGAATTAATTAATTTTAATCTAATCATGTATTAATTAATAAATAATGTTTTAAAATCCTGTTTCAAAAGTGTACCTTCATTTCAAGTTTGATTCATGTGTCTCTTAAACCGCATTTGCTATTTTAAAAAAAGGGTGGCTCTTGAGAAAGAGATTTTTTCTACCGCTGTACACACACACACAGTTAAGATCGTATCGATGTTAATATGAAATATTTTTAAAACTGCGGAATACCTACTTTCAACATTTGTGTTTCTTATTGGAATACGAGATAGTTATGGTAGACATTAAATGGTCAATTCAAGGGGTTACATTTCAGAATAGGGCGTTGAAAATCAAGCTCATTTTAAAACAAGTATCTAACAACTGGAATTTATTCTGCCTATACATCGTAGTATGTACTGACTGATACGCCTTGCAAATACATTGTCTACTAATACAATTTAGTAGGACTATACATACCTTAAGTATGTAATAAAGACACACGTGTTGACAATGTTTACATTCGCTTATAACACACACAATACTAACATAAAAAAACACTCTCTAGAAAAAATAATTAATCCATTCCATTAGATGATAAAAGTGATAATAAAAATAAAGGCACTAATAAAAACAAAAATGTTAGTTTCGAAAAATAACATATCCATATTATAATAATGAAAATATACTTCCGCCTCCCATGTCTGATATATCTCTACCTTGATGTGTAATTCATATCTCGCACCACAACTTCAAGGATGGAAATTTTATCCCACTGTCAACATGTATGCAAGCTAAATATGAGCAAACAATATATCACTAACTGCATAATGTAATCAAACAATAGCCAACTAAGATTTTGTTGGAATTTACCTTTCAAAGCCCAGATCCAATATACGTCTTCTTTCTTCTAATACGTCTTTCACGATGCCCGGGGTACCAGATATTCTGCAACAATTGTTGACTCGACAACGAATAATGACAGAAATCTCTTCGATCAATCTCCTCCAGCCTACCCTCCCGCAAAGGCGAGGTATAACGATGAGACTCCTTCTAATTGATTCTTGCTGACACCTTTTCGTATTTCCAGTGCTATCAATGTCCTTCTTCCACTTAGTTTCCTTTAGACGATTGATGTCTTGTAGAATATTGCAGCTGCATAACAGCCACTATCCTACTCTCATCTTATTCCCTCACCCTTCCTTCCCAGTAGTTTCGATCTCTCATTAGGTATCATTTCAACATTTCTCTCCCCTTCTTCTTCTCCTTTATCTTTCCTAGCAATCCTCTTTTTTCCAACTTCGTTTCATTTAGACGACGGATGTTTTGTAGAATATCGCAGCTCCATAACAGCCACTATTCTACTCGTTTCTTCTTCCCTCACCCTCCCTTCCCAGTAGTCTCGATCTCTCATTAGGTATCCTTCAACATTTCTCTCCCCTTCTTCCTCTCTCCCAGTAATTTCGATGTCTCATTAGGTATCCTTCAACATTTCTCTCCCCTTCTTCTTTCCTTTTCCCTTCTTACCAATTTACATCTTGTCCAAATTCGTTTCATTTAGACGATGGATGTTTGTAGAATATCGCAGCTGCATAACAGCCACTATTCTACTCTCTTCTTGTTCCCTCACCCTCCCTTCCCATTAGTTTCGATGTCTCATTAGGTATCCTTCAACATTTCTCTCCCCTTCTTCTTCCCTTTTCCCTTCTTAGCAATCTTCTTCTTGTATAACTTCGTTTCATTTAGACGATGGATGTTTGTAGAATATCGCAGCTGCATAACAGCCACTATTCTACTCTCTTCTTGTTCTCTCACCCTCCCTTCCCAGTAGTTTCTATCTCTCATTAGGTATCCTTCAACATTTCTCTCCCCTTCTTCTTCCCTTTTCCCTTCTTAGCAATCTTCTTCTTATATAACTTCGTTTCATTTAGACGATGGATGTTTTGTAGAATATCGCAACTGCATAACAGCCACTATTCTACTCTCTTCTTGTTCCCTCACCCTCCCTTCCCAGTAGTTTCTATCTCTCATTAGGTATCCTTCAACATTTCTCTCCCCTTCTTCTTCCCTTTTCCCTTCTTAGCAATCTTCTTCTTGTATAACTTCGTTTCATTTAGACGATGGATGTTTTGTAGAATATCGCAGCTGCATAACAGCCACTATTCTACTCTCTTCTTGTTCCCTCACCCTCCCTTCCCAGTAGTTTCAGTGTCTCATTAGGTATCCTTCAACATTTCTCTCCCCTTCTTCTTCCCTTTTCCCTTCTTAGCAATTTTCTTCCTTTCCAACTTCGTTTCATTTAGACGATGGATGTTTTGTAGAATATCGCAGCTGCATAACAGCCACTATTCTACTCTCTTCTTGTTCCCTCACCCTCCCTTCCCAGTAGTTTCGATGTCTCATTAGGTTTCCTTCAACATTTCTCTCCCCTTATTTTCTTCTTCATTCTTAGCAGTCTTCTTCTTGTCCAACATCGTTTAATTTAGACGATGGATGTTTTGTAGAATATCGCAGCTGCATAACAGCCACTATTCCACTCTCTTCTTGTTCCCTCTCCCTCCCTTCCCAGTAGTTTCAGTGTCTCATTAGGTATCCTTCAACATTTCTCTCCCCTTCTTCTTCCCTTTTCCCTTCTTAGCAATTTTCTTCCTTTCCAACTTCGTTTCATTTAGACGATGGATGTTTTGTAGAATATCGCAGCTGCATAACAGCCACTATTCTACTCTCTTCTTGTTCCCTCTCCCTCCCTTCCCAGTAGTTTCGATGTCTCATTAGGTATCCTTCAACATTTCTCTCCCCTTCTTCTTTCCTTTTCCCTTCCTACCAATTTACTTCTTGTCCAAATTCTTTTCATTTAGACGATGGATGTTTTGTAGAATATCGCAGCTGCATAACAGCCACTATTCTACTCTCTTCTTGTTCCCTCACCCTCTCTTCCCATTAGTTTCGATGTCTCATTAGGTATCCTTCAACATTTCTCTCCCCTTCTTCTTCCCTTTTCCCTTCTTAGCAATCTTCTTCTTGTATAACTTCGTTTCATTTAGACGATGGATGTTTTGTAGAATATCGCAGCTGCATAACAGCCACTATTCTACTCTCTTCTTGTTCTCTCACCCTCCCTTCCCAGTAGTTTCTATCTCTCATTAGGTATCCTTCAACATTTCTCTCCCCTTCTTCTTCCCTTTTCCCTTCTTAGCAATCTTCTTCTTGTATAACTTCGTTTCATTTAGACGATGGATGTTTTGTAGAATATCGCAGCTGCATAACAGCCACTATTCTACTTTCTTCTTGTTCTCTCACCCTCCCTTCCCAGTAGTTTCTATCTCTCATTAGGTATCCTTCAACATTTCTCTCCCCTTCTTCTTCCCTTTTCCCTTCTTAGCAATCTTCTTCTTGTATAACTTCGTTTCATTTAGACGATGGATGTTTTGTAGAATATCGCAGCTGCATAACAGCCACTATTCTACTCTCTTCTTGTTCCCTCACCCTCCCTTCCCAGTAGTTTCAGTGTCTCATTAGGTATCCTTCAACATTTCTCTCCCCTTCTTCTTCCCTTTTCCCTTCTTAGCAATTTTCTTCCTTTCCAACTTCGTTTCATTTAGACGATGGATGTTTTGTAGAATATCGCAGCTGCATAACAGCCACTATTCTACTCTCTTCTTGTTCCCTCACCCTCCCTTCCCAGTAGTTTCGATGTCTCATTAGGTTTCCTTCAACATTTCTCTCCCCTTATTTTCTTCTTCATTCTTAGCAGTCTTCTTCTTGTCCAACATCGTTTAATTTAGACGATGGATGTTTTGTAGAATATCGCAGCTGCATAACAGCCACTATTCCACTCTCTTCTTGTTCCCTCTCCCTCCCTTCCCAGTAGTTTCAGTGTCTCATTAGGTATCCTTCAACATTTCTCTCCCCTTCTTCTTCCCTTTTCCCTTCTTAGCAATTTTCTTCCTTTCCAACTTCGTTTCATTTAGACGATGGATGTTTTGTAGAATATCGCAGCTGCATAACAGCCACTATTCTACTCTCTTCTTGTTCCCTCTCCCTCCCTTCCCAGTAGTTTCGATGTCTCATTAGGTATCCTTCAACATTTCTCTCCCCTTCTTCTTTCCTTTTCCCTTCCTACCAATTTACTTCTTGTCCAAATTCTTTTCATTTAGACAATGGATGTTTTGTAGAATATCGCAGCTGCATAACAGCCACTATTCTACTCTCTTCTTGTTCCCTCACCCTCCCTTCCCATTAGTTTCGATGTCTCATTAGGTATCCTTCAACATTTCTCTCCCCTTCTTCTTCCCTTTTCCCTTCTTAGCAATCTTCTTCTTGTATAACTTCGTTTCATTTAGACGATGGATGTTTTGTAGAATATCGCAGCTGCATAACAGCCACTATTCTACTTTCTTCTTGTTCTCTCACCCTCCCTTCCCAGTAGTTTCTATCTCTCATTAGGTATCCTTCAACATTTCTCTCCCCTTCTTCTTCCCTTTTCCCTTCTTAGCAATCTTCTTCTTGTATAACTTCGTTTCATTTAGACGATGGATGTTTTGTAGAATATCGCAGCTGCATAACAGCCACTATTCTACTCTCTTCTTGTTCCCTCACCCTCCCTTCCCAGTAGTTTCAGTGTCTCATTAGGTATCCTTCAACATTTCTCTCCCCTTCTTCTTCCCTTTTCCCTTCTTAGCAATTTTCTTCCTTTCCAACTTCGTTTCATTTAGACGATGGATGTTTTGTAGAATATCGCAGCTGCATAACAGCCACTATTCTACTCTCTTCTTGTTCCCTCACCCTCCCTTCCCAGTAGTTTCGATGTCTCATTAGGTTTCCTTCAACATTTCTCTCCCCTTATTTTCTTCTTCATTCTTAGCAGTCTTCTTCTTGTCCAACATCGTTTAATTTAGACGATGGATGTTTTGTAGAATATCGCAGCTGCATAACAGCCACTATTCCACTCTCTTCTTGTTCCCTCTCCCTCCCTTCCCATTAGTTTCAGTGTCTCATTAGGTATCCTTCAACATTTCTCTCCCCTTCTTCTTCCCTTTTCCCTTCTTAGCAATTTTCTTCCTTTCCAACTTCGTTTCATTTAGACGATGGATGTTTTGTAGAATATCGCAGCTGCATAACAGCCACTATTCTACTCTCTTCTTGTTCCCTCGCCCTCCCTTCCCAGTAGTTTCGATGTCTCATTAGGTATCCTTCAACATTTCTCTCCCCTTCTTCTTTCCTTTTCCCTTCTTACCAATTTACTTCTTGTCCAAATTCTTTTCATTTAGACGATGGATGTTTTGTAGAATATCGCAGCTGCATAACAGCCACTATACTACTCTCTTCTTGTTCCCTCACCCTCTCTTCCCATTAGTTTCGATGTCTCATTAGGTATCCTTCAACATTTCTCTCCCCTTCTTCTTCCCTTTTCCCTTCTTAGCAATCTTCTTCTTGTATAACTTCGTTTCATTTAGACGATGGATGTTTTGTAGAATATCGCAGCTGCATAACAGCCACTATTCTACTCTCTTCTTGTTCTCTCACCCTCCCTTCCCAGTAGTTTCTATCTCTCATTAGGTATCCTTCAACATTTCTCTCCCCTTCTTCTTCCCTTTTCCCTTCTTAGCAATCTTCTTCTTGTATAACTTTGTTTCATTTAGACGATGGATGTTTTGTAGAATATCGCAGCTGCATAACAGCCACTATTCTACTCTCTTCTTGTTCCCTCACCCTCCCTTCCCAGTAGTTTCGATGTCTCATTAGGTTTCCTTCAACATTTCTCTCCCCTTATTTTCTTCTTCATTCTTAGCAGTCTTCTTCTTGTCCAACATCGTTTAATTTAGACGATGGATGTTTTGTAGAATATCGCAGCTGCATAACAGCCACTATTCCACTCTCTTCTTGTTCCCTCTCCCTCCCTTCCCAGTAGTTTCAGTGTCTCATTAGGTATCCTTCAACATTTCTCTCCCCTTCTTCTTCCCTTTTCCCTTCTTAGCAATTTTCTTCCTTTCCAACTTCGTTTCATTTAGACGATAGATGTTTTGTAGAATATCGCAGCTGCATAACAGCCACTATTCTTCTCTCTTCTTGTTCCCTCACCCTCCCTTCCCAGTAGTTTCGATGTCTCATTAGGTTTCCTTCAACATTTCTCTCCCCTTATTTTCTTCTTCATTCTTAGCAGTCTTCTTCTTGTCCAACATCGTTTAATTTAGACGATGGATGTTTTGTAGAATATCGCAGCTGCATAACAGCCACTATTCCACTCTCTTCTTGTTCCCTCTCCCTCCCTTCCCAGTAGTTTCTATCTCTCATTAGGTATCCTTCAACATTTCTCTCCCCTTCTTCTTCCCTTTTCCCTTCTTAGCAATCTTCTTCTTGTATAACTTCGTTTCATTTAGACGATGGATGTTTTGTAGAATATCGCAGCTGCATAACAGCCACTATTCTACTCTCTTCTTGTTCTCTCACCCTCCCTTCCCAGTAGTTTCTATCTCTCATTAGGTATCCTTCAACATTTCTCTCCCCTTCTTCTTCCCTTTTCCCTTCTTAGCAATCTTCTTCTTGTATAACTTCGTTTCATTTAGACGATGGATGTTTTGTAGAATATCGCAGCTGCATAACAGCCACTATTCTACTTTCTTCTTGTTCTCTCACCCTCCCTTCCCAGTAGTTTCTATCTCTCATTAGGTATCCTTCAACATTTCTCTCCCCTTCTTCTTCCCTTTTCCCTTCTTAGCAATCTTCTTCTTGTATAACTTCGTTTCATTTAGACGATGGATGTTTTGTAGAATATCGCAGCTGCATAACAGCCACTATTCTACTCTCTTCTTGTTCCCTCACCCTCCCTTCCCAGTAGTTTCGATGTCTCATTAGGTTTCCTTCAACATTTCTCTCCCCTTATTTTCTTCTTCATTCTTAGCAGTCTTCTTCTTGTCCAACATCGTTTAATTTAGACGATGGATGTTTTGTAGAATATCGCAGCTGCATAACAGCCACTATTCCACTCTCTTCTTGTTCCCTCTCCCTCCCTTCCCAGTAGTTTCAGTGTCTCATTAGGTATCCTTCAACATTTCTCTCCCCTTCTTCTTCCCTTTTCCCTTCTTAGCAATTTTCTTCCTTTCCAACTTCGTTTCATTTAGACGATGGATGTTTTGTAGAATATCGCAGCTGCATAACAGCCACTATTCTACTCTCTTCTTGTTCCCTCTCCCTCCTTTCCCAGTAGTTTCGATGTCTCATTAGGTATCCTTCAACATTTCTCTCCCCTTCTTCTTTCCTTTTTCCTTCTGACCAATTTACTTCTTGTCCAAATTCGTTTCATTTAGACGATGGATGTTTTGTAGAATATCGCAGCTGCATAACAGCCACTATTCTACTCTCTTCTTGTTCCCTCTCCCTCCTTTCCCAGTAGTTTCGATGTCTCATTAGGTATCCCTCAACATTTCTCTCCCCTTCTTCTTTCCTTTTTCCTTCTGACCAATTTACTTCTTGTCCAAATTCGTTTCATTTAGACGATGGATGTTTTGTAGAATATCGCAGCTGCATAACAGCCACTATTCCACTCTCTTCTTGTTCCCTCTCCCTCCCTTCCCAGTAGTTTCTATCTCTCATTAGGTATCCTTCAACATTTCTCTCCCCTTCTTCTTCCCTTTTCCCTTCTTAGCAATCTTCTTCTTGTATAACTTCGTTTCATTTAGACGTTGGATGTTTTGTAGAATATCGCAGCTGCATAACAGCCACTATTCTACTCTCTTCTTGTTCTCTCACCCTCCCTTCCCAGTAGTTTCTATCTCTCATTAGGTATCCTTCAACATTTCTCTCCCCTTCTTCTTCCCTTTTCCCTTCTTAGCAATCTTCTTCTTGCATAACTTCGTTTCATTTAGACGATGGATGTTTTGTAGAATATCGCAGCTGCATAACAGCCACTATTCTACTTTCTTCTTGTTCTCTCACCCTCCCTTCCCAGTAGTTTCTATCTCTCATTAGGTATCCTTCAACATTTCTCTCCCCTTCTTCTTCCCTTTTCCCTTCTTAGCAATCTTCTTCTTGTATAACTTCGTTTCATTTAGACGATGGATGTTTTGTAGAATATCGCAGCTGCATAACAGCCACTATTCTACTCTCTTCTTGTTCCCTCACCCTCCCTTCCCAGTAGTTTCAGTGTCTCATTAGGTATCCTTCAACATTTCTCTCCCCTTCTTCTTCCCTTTTCCCTTCTTAGCAATTTTCTTCCTTTCCAACTTCGTTTCATTTAGACGATGGATGTTTTGTAGAATATCGCAGCTGCATAACAGCCACTATTCTACTCTCTTCTTGTTCCCTCACCCTCCCTTCCCAGTAGTTTCGATGTCTCATTAGGTTTCCTTCAACATTTCTCTCCCCTTATTTTCTTCTTCATTCTTAGCAGTCTTCTTCTTGTCCAACATCGTTTAATTTAGACGATGGATGTTTTGTAGAATATCGCAGCTGCATAACAGCCACTATTCCACTCTCTTCTTGTTCCCTCTCCCTCCCTTCCCAGTAGTTTCAGTGTCTCATTAGGTATCCTTCAACATTTCTCTCCCCTTCTTCTTCCCTTTTCCCTTCTTAGCAATTTTCTTCCTTTCCAACTTCGTTTCATTTAGACGATGGATGTTTTGTAGAATATCGCAGCTGCATAACAGCCACTATTCTACTCTCTTCTTGTTCCCTCTCCCTCCGTTCCCAGTAGTTTCGATGTCTCATTAGGTATCCTTCAACATTTCTCTCCCCTTCTTCTTTCCTTTTTCCTTCTGACCAATTTACTTCTTGTCCAAATTCGTTTCATTTAGACGATGGATGTTTTGTAGAATATCGCAGCTGCATAACAGCCACTATTCTACTCTCTTCTTGTTCCCTCACCCTCCCTTCCCATTAGTTTCGATGTCTCATTAGGTATCCTTCAACATTTCTCTCCCCTTCTTCTTCCCTTTTCCCTTCTTAGCAATCTTCTTCTTGTATAACTTCGTTTCATTTAGACGATGGATGTTTTGTAGAATATCGCAGCTGCATAACAGCCACTATTCTACTTTCTTCTTGTTCTCTCACCCTCCCTTCCCAGTAGTTTCTATCTCTCATTAGGTATCCTTCAACATTTCTCTCCCCTTCTTCTTCCCTTTTCCCTTCTTAGCAATCTTCTTCTTGTATAACTTCGTTTCATTTAGACGATGGATGTTTTGTAGAATATCGCAGCTGCATAACAGCCACTATTCTACTCTCTTCTTGTTCCCTCACCCTCCCTTCCCAGTAGTTTCAGTGTCTCATTAGGTATCCTTCAACATTTCTCTCCCCTTCTTCTTCCCTTTTCCCTTCTTAGCAATTTTCTTCCTTTCCAACTTCGTTTCATTTAGACGATGGATGTTTTGTAGAATATCGCAGCTGCATAACAGCCACTATTCTACTCTCTTCTTGTTCCCTCACCCTCCCTTCCCAGTAGTTTCGATGTCTCATTAGGTTTCCTTCAACATTTCTCTCCCCTTATTTTCTTCTTCATTCTTAGCAGTCTTCTTCTTGTCCAACATCGTTTAATTTAGACGATGGATGTTTTGTAGAATATCGCAGCTGCATAACAGCCACTATTCCACTCTCTTCTTGTTCCCTCTCCCTCCCTTCCCAGTAGTTTCAGTGTCTCATTAGGTATCCTTCAACATTTCTCTCCCCTTCTTCTTCCCTTTTCCCTTCTTAGCAATTTTCTTCCTTTCCAACTTCGTTTCATTTAGACGATGGATGTTTTGTAGAATATCGCAGCTTCATAACAGCCACTATTCTACTCTCTTCTTGTTCCCTCGCCCTCCCTTCCCAGTAGTTTCGATGTCTCATTAGGTATCCTTCAACATTTCTCTCCCCTTCTTCTTTCCTTTTCCCTTCTTACCAATTTACTTCTTGTCCAAATTCTTTTCATTTAGACGATGGATGTTTTGTAGAATATCGCAGCTGCATAACAGCCACTATTCTACTCTCTTCTTGTTCCCTCACCCTCTCTTCCCATTAGTTTCGATGTCTCATTAGGTATCCTTCAACATTTCTCTCCCCTTCTTCTTCCCTTTTCCCTTCTTAGCAATCTTCTTCTTGTATAACTTCGTTTCATTTAGACGATGGATGTTTTGTAGAATATCGCAGCTGCATAACAGCCACTATTCTACTATCTTCTTGTTCTCTCACCCTCCCTTCCCAGTAGTTTCTATCTCTCATTAGGTATCCTTCAACATTTCTCTCCCCTTCTTCTTCCCTTTTCCCTTCTTAGCAATCTTCTTCTTGTATAACTTTGTTTCATTTAGACGATGGATGTTTTGTAGAATATCGCAGCTGCATAACAGCCACTATTCTACTCTCTTCTTGTTCCCTCACCCTCCCTTCCCAGTAGTTTCGATGTCTCATTAGGTTTCCTTCAACATTTCTCTCCCCTTATTTTCTTCTTCATTCTTAGCAGTCTTCTTCTTGTCCAACATCGTTTAATTTAGACGATGGATGTTTTGTAGAATATCGCAGCTGCATAACAGACACTATTCCACTCTCTTCTTGTTCCCTCTCCCTCCCTTCCCAGTAGTTTCAGTGTCTCATTAGGTATCCTTCAACATTTCTCTCCCCTTCTTCTTCCCTTTTCCCTTCTTAGCAATTTTCTTCCTTTCCAACTTCGTTTCATTTAGAAGATGGATGTTTTGTAGAATATCGCAGCTGCATAACAGCCACTATTCTTCTCTCTTCTTGTTCCCTCACCCTCCCTTCCCAGTAGTTTCGATGTCTCATTAGGTTTCCTTCAACATTTCTCTCCCCTTATTTTCTTCTTCATTCTTAGCAGTCTTCTTCTTGTCCAACATCGTTTAATTTAGACGATGGATGTTTTGTAGAATATCGCAGCTGCATAACAGCCACTATTCCACTCTCTTCTTGTTCCCTCTCCCTCCCTTCCCAGTAGTTTCTATCTCTCATTAGGTATCCTTCAACATTTCTCTCCCCTTCTTCTTCCCTTTTCCCTTCTTAGCAATCTTCTTCTTGTATAACTTCGTTTCATTTAGACGATGGATGTTTTGTAGAATATCGCAGCTGCATAACAGCCACTATTCTACTCTCTTCTTGTTCTCTCACCCTCCCTTCCCAGTAGTTTCTATCTCTCATTAGGTATCCTTCAACATTTCTCTCCCCTTCTTCTTCCCTTTTCCCTTCTTAGCAATCTTCTTCTTGTATAACTTCGTTTCATTTAGACGATGGATGTTTTGTAGAATATCGCAGCTGCATAACAGCCACTATTCTACTTTCTTCTTGTTCTCTCACCCTCCCTTCCCAGTAGTTTCTATCTCTCATTAGGTATCCTTCAACATTTCTCTCCCCTTCTTCTTCCCTTTTCCCTTCTTAGCAATCTTCTTCTTGTATAACTTCGTTTCATTTAGACGATGGATGTTTTGTAGAATATCGCAGCTGCATAACAGCCACTATTCTACTCTCTTCTTGTTCCCTCACCCTCCCTTCCCAGTAGTTTCGATGTCTCATTAGGTTTCCTTCAACATTTCTCTCCCCTTATTTTCTTCTTCATTCTTAGCAGTCTTCTTCTTGTCCAACATCGTTTAATTTAGACGATGGATGTTTTGTAGAATATCGCAGCTGCATAACAGCCACTATTCCACTCTCTTCTTGTTCCCTCTCCCTCCCTTCCCAGTAGTTTCAGTGTCTCATTAGGTATCCTTCAACATTTCTCTCCCCTTCTTCTTCCCTTTTCCCTTCTTAGCAATTTTCTTCCTTTCCAACTTCGTTTCATTTAGACGATGGATGTTTTGTAGAATATCGCAGCTGCATAACAGCCACTATTCTACTCTCTTCTTGTTCCCTCTCCCTCCTTTCCCAGTAGTTTCGATGTCTCATTAGGTATCCTTCAACATTTCTCTCCCCTTCTTCTTTCCTTTTTCCTTCTGACCAATTTACTTCTTGTCCAAATTCGTTTCATTTAGACGATGGATGTTTTGTAGAATATCGCAGCTGCATAACAGCCACTATTCTACTCTCTTCTTGTTCCCTCTCCCTCCTTTCCCAGTAGTTTCGATGTCTCATTAGGTATCCCTCAACATTTCTCTCCCCTTCTTCTTTCCTTTTTCCTTCTGACCAATTTACTTCTTGTCCAAATTCGTTTCATTTAGACGATGGATGTTTTGTAGAATATCGCAGCTGCATAACAGCCACTATTCCACTCTCTTCTTGTTCCCTCTCCCTCCCTTCCCAGTAGTTTCTATCTCTCATTAGGTATCCTTCAACATTTCTCTCCCCTTCTTCTTCCCTTTTCCCTTCTTAGCAATCTTCTTCTTGTATAACTTCGTTTCATTTAGACGTTGGATGTTTTGTAGAATATCGCAGCTGCATAACAGCCACTATTCTACTCTCTTCTTGTTCTCTCACCCTCCCTTCCCAGTAGTTTCTATCTCTCATTAGGTATCCTTCAACATTTCTCTCCCCTTCTTCTTCCCTTTTCCCTTCTTAGCAATCTTCTTCTTGCATAACTTCGTTTCATTTAGACGATGGATGTTTTGTAGAATATCGCAGCTGCATAACAGCCACTATTCTACTTTCTTCTTGTTCTCTCACCCTCCCTTCCCAGTAGTTTCTATCTCTCATTAGGTATCCTTCAACATTTCTCTCCCCTTCTTCTTCCCTTTTCCCTTCTTAGCAATCTTCTTCTTGTATAACTTCGTTTCATTTAGACGATGGATGTTTTGTAGAATATCGCAGCTGCATAACAGCCACTATTCTACTCTCTTCTTGTTCCCTCACCCTCCCTTCCCAGTAGTTTCAGTGTCTCATTAGGTATCCTTCAACATTTCTCTCCCCTTCTTCTTCCCTTTTCCCTTCTTAGCAATTTTCTTCCTTTCCAACTTCGTTTCATTTAGACGATGGATGTTTTGTAGAATATCGCAGCTGCATAACAGCCACTATTCTACTCTCTTCTTGTTCCCTCACCCTCCCTTCCCAGTAGTTTCGATGTCTCATTAGGTTTCCTTCAACATTTCTCTCCCCTTATTTTCTTCTTCATTCTTAGCAGTCTTCTTCTTGTCCAACATCGTTTAATTTAGACGATGGATGTTTTGTAGAATATCGCAGCTGCATAACAGCCACTATTCCACTCTCTTCTTGTTCCCTCTCCCTCCCTTCCCAGTAGTTTCAGTGTCTCATTAGGTATCCTTCAACATTTCTCTCCCCTTCTTCTTCCCTTTTCCCTTCTTAGCAATTTTCTTCCTTTCCAACTTCGTTTCATTTAGACGATGGATGTTTTGTAGAATATCGCAGCTGCATAACAGCCACTATTCTACTCTCTTCTTGTTCCCTCTCCCTCCGTTCCCAGTAGTTTCGATGTCTCATTAGGTATCCTTCAACATTTCTCTCCCCTTCTTCTTTCCTTTTTCCTTCTGACCAATTTACTTCTTGTCCAAATTCGTTTCATTTAGACGATGGATGTTTTGTAGAATATCGCAGCTGCATAACAGCCACTATTCTACTCTCTTCTTGTTCCCTCACCCTCCCTTCCCATTAGTTTCGATGTCTCATTAGGTATCCTTCAACATTTCTCTCCCCTTCTTCTTCCCTTTTCCCTTCTTAGCAATCTTCTTCTTGTATAACTTCGTTTCATTTAGACGATGGATGTTTTGTAGAATATCGCAGCTGCATAACAGCCACTATTCTACTTTCTTCTTGTTCTCTCACCCTCCCTTCCCAGTAGTTTCTATCTCTCATTAGGTATCCTTCAACATTTCTCTCCCCTTCTTCTTCCCTTTTCCCTTCTTAGCAATCTTCTTCTTGTATAACTTCGTTTCATTTAGACGATGGATGTTTTGTAGAATATCGCAGCTGCATAACAGCCACTATTCTACTCTCTTCTTGTTCCCTCACCCTCCCTTCCCAGTAGTTTCAGTGTCTCATTAGGTATCCTTCAACATTTCTCTCCCCTTCTTCTTCCCTTTTCCCTTCTTAGCAATTTTCTTCCTTTCCAACTTCGTTTCATTTAGACGATGGATGTTTTGTAGAATATCGCAGCTGCATAACAGCCACTATTCTACTCTCTTCTTGTTCCCTCACCCTCCCTTCCCAGTAGTTTCGATGTCTCATTAGGTTTCCTTCAACATTTCTCTCCCCTTATTTTCTTCTTCATTCTTAGCAGTCTTCTTCTTGTCCAACATCGTTTAATTTAGACGATGGATGTTTTGTAGAATATCGCAGCTGCATAACAGCCACTATTCCACTCTCTTCTTGTTCCCTCTCCCTCCCTTCCCAGTAGTTTCAGTGTCTCATTAGGTATCCTTCAACATTTCTCTCCCCTTCTTCTTCCCTTTTCCCTTCTTAGCAATTTTCTTCCTTTCCAACTTCGTTTCATTTAGACGATGGATGTTTTGTAGAATATCGCAGCTTCATAACAGCCACTATTCTACTCTCTTCTTGTTCCCTCGCCCTCCCTTCCCAGTAGTTTCGATGTCTCATTAGGTATCCTTCAACATTTCTCTCCCCTTCTTCTTTCCTTTTCCCTTCTTACCAATTTACTTCTTGTCCAAATTCTTTTCATTTAGACGATGGATGTTTTGTAGAATATCGCAGCTGCATAACAGCCACTATTCTACTCTCTTCTTGTTCCCTCACCCTCTCTTCCCATTAGTTTCGATGTCTCATTAGGTATCCTTCAACATTTCTCTCCCCTTCTTCTTCCCTTTTCCCTTCTTAGCAATCTTCTTCTTGTATAACTTCGTTTCATTTAGACGATGGATGTTTTGTAGAATATCGCAGCTGCATAACAGCCACTATTCTACTATCTTCTTGTTCTCTCACCCTCCCTTCCCAGTAGTTTCTATCTCTCATTAGGTATCCTTCAACATTTCTCTCCCCTTCTTCTTCCCTTTTCCCTTCTTAGCAATCTTCTTCTTGTATAACTTTGTTTCATTTAGACGATGGATGTTTTGTAGAATATCGCAGCTGCATAACAGCCACTATTCTACTCTCTTCTTGTTCCCTCACCCTCCCTTCCCAGTAGTTTCGATGTCTCATTAGGTTTCCTTCAACATTTCTCTCCCCTTATTTTCTTCTTCATTCTTAGCAGTCTTCTTCTTGTCCAACATCGTTTAATTTAGACGATGGATGTTTTGTAGAATATCGCAGCTGCATAACAGACACTATTCCACTCTCTTCTTGTTCCCTCTCCCTCCCTTCCCAGTAGTTTCAGTGTCTCATTAGGTATCCTTCAACATTTCTCTCCCCTTCTTCTTCCCTTTTCCCTTCTTAGCAATTTTCTTCCTTTCCAACTTCGTTTCATTTAGAAGATGGATGTTTTGTAGAATATCGCAGCTGCATAACAGCCACTATTCTTCTCTCTTCTTGTTCCCTCACCCTCCCTTCCCAGTAGTTTCGATGTCTCATTAGGTTTCCTTCAACATTTCTCTCCCCTTATTTTCTTCTTCATTCTTAGCAGTCTTCTTCTTGTCCAACATCGTTTAATTTAGACGATGGATGTTTTGTAGAATATCGCAGCTGCATAACAGCCACTATTCCACTCTCTTCTTGTTCCCTCTCCCTCCCTTCCCAGTAGTTTCAGTGTCTCATTAGGTATCCTTCAACATTTCTCTCCCCTTCTTCTTCCCTTTTCCCTTCTTAGCAATTTTCTTCCTTTCCAACTTCGTTTCATTTAGACGATGGATGTTTTGTAGAATATCGCAGCTGCATAACAGCCACTATTCTACTCTCTTCTTGTTCCCTCTCCCTCCCTTCCCAGTAGTTTCGATGTCTCATTAGGTATCCTTCAACATTTCTCTCCCCTTCTTCTTTCCTTTTCCCTTTCGACCAATTTACTTCTTGTCCAAATTCGTTTCATTTAGACGATGGATGTTTTGTAGAATATCGCAGCTGCATAACAGCCACTATTCTACTCTCTTCTTGTTCCCTCACCCTCCCTTCCCATTAGTTTCGATGTCTCATTAGGTATCCTTCAACATTTCTCTCCCCTTCTTCTTCCCTTTTCCTTTCTTAGCAATCTTCTTCTTGTATAACTTCGTTTCATTTAGACGATGGATGTTTTGTAGAATATCGCAGCTGCATAACAGCCACTATTCTACTTTCTTCTTGTTCTCTCACCCTCCCTTCCCAGTAGTTTCTATCTCTCATTAGGTATCCTTCAACATTTCTCTCCCCTTCTTCTTCCCTTTTCCCTTCTTAGCAATCTTCTTCTTGTATAACTTCGTTTCATTTAGACGATGGATGTTTTGTAGAATATCGCAGCTGCATAACAGCCACTATTCTACTCTCTTCTTGTTCCCTCACCCTCCCTTCCCAGTAGTTTCAGTGTCTCATTAGGTATCCTTCAACATTTCTCTCCCCTTCTTCTTCCCTTTTCCCTTCTTAGCAATTTTCTTCCTTTCCAACTTCGTTTCATTTAGACGATGGATGTTTTGTAGAATATCGCAGCTGCATAACAGCCACTATTCTACTCTCTTCTTGTTCCCTCACCCTCCCTTCCCAGTAGTTTCGATGTCTCATTAGGTTTCCTTCAACATTTCTCTCCTTTTATTTTCTTCTTCATTCTTAGCAGTCTTCTTCTTGTCCAACATCGTTTAATTTAGACGATGGATGTTTTGTAGAATATCGCAGCTGCATAACAGCCACTATTCCACTCTCTTCTTGTTCCCTCTCCCTCCCTTCCCGGTAGTTTCAGTGTCTCATTAGGTATCCTTCAACATTTCTCTCCCCTTCTTCTTCCCTTTTCCCTTCTTAGCAATTTTCTTCGTTTCCAACTTCGTTT
Organism: Lepisma saccharinum; assembly: GCF_977018435.1. Lineage (NCBI taxonomy): Eukaryota > Metazoa > Arthropoda > Insecta > Zygentoma > Lepismatidae > Lepisma > Lepisma saccharinum. Next base: position 46,107,593 of record NC_139250.1, on the reverse strand, counting down.
CATTTAGACGATGGATGTTTTGTAGAATATCGCAGCTGCATAACAGCCACTATTCTACTCTCTTCTTGTTACCTCTCACTCCCTTCCCAGTAGTTTCGATGTCTCATTAGGTATCCTTCAACATTTCTCTCCCCTTATTCTTCTCTCCCAGTAGTTTCGATGTCTCATTAGGTATCCTTCAACATTTCTCTCCCCTTCTTCTTCCCTTTTCCCTTCTTAGCAATCTTCTTCTTGTATAACTTCGTTTCATTTAGACGATGGATGTTTTGTAGAATATCGCAGCTGCATAACAGCCACTATTCCACTCTCTTCTTGTTCCCTCTCCCTCCCTTCCCAGTAGCTTTGATCTCTCATTAGGTATCCTTCAACATTTCTCTCCCCTTCTTCTTCCCTTTTCCCTTCTTAGCAATTTTCTTCCTTTCCAACTTCGTTTCATTTAGACGATGGATGTTTTGTAGAATATCGCAGCTGCATAACAGCCACTATTCCACTCTCTTCTTGTTCCCTCTCCCTCCCTTCCCAGTAGTTTTGATCTCTCGTTAGGTATCCTTCAACATTTCTCTCCCCTTATTCTTCTCTCTTTTCCTTCTCAGCAATTTTCTTCCTTTCCAACTTCGTTTCATTTAGACGATGGATGTTTTGTAGAATATCGCAGCTGCATAACAGCCACTATTCCACTCTCTTCTTGTTCCCTCTCCCTCCCTTTTCAGTAGTTTCGATGTCTCATTAGGTTTCCTTCAACATTTCTCTAACCTCCTTTCTTCTTCCTTCTCAGCAATCTTCATCTTGTCCAACATCGTTTAATTTAGAAGATGGATGTTTTGTAGAATATCGCAGCTGCATAACAGCCACTATTCTACTCTCTTCTTGTTCTCTCACCCTCCCTTCCCAGTAGTTTCTATGTCTCATTAGGTATCCTTCAACATTCCTCTCCCCTTCTTCTTCCCTTTTCCCTTCTTAGCAATCTTCTTCTTGTATAACTTCGTTTCATTTAGACGATGGATGTTTTGTAGAATATCGCAGCTGCATAACAGCCACTATTCCACTCTCTTCTTGTTCCCTCTCCCTCCCTTCCCAGTAGTTTCGATGTCTCTTTAGGTATCCTTCAACATTTCTCTCCCCTTCTTCTTCTCTCTTTTCCTTCTCAGCAATCTTCTTCTTGTCCAACTTCGTTTCATTTAGACGATGGATGTTTTGAGGAATATCGCAGCTGCATAACAGCCACTATTCCACTCTCTTCTTGTTCCCTCTCCCTCCCTTCCCAGTAGTTTTGATCTCTCATTAGGTATCCTTCAAGATTTCTCTAACCTTCTTCTTCTCTTTTTCCCTTCTTAGAAATCTTCTTCTTGTCCAAATTCGATTCATTTAGACGATGGATGTTTTGTAGAATATCGCAGCTGCATAACAGCCACTATTCTACTCTCTTCTTGTTCTCTCACCCTCCCTTCCCAGTAGTTTCGATGTCTCATTAGGTACCCTTCAACATTTCTCTCCCCTTCTTCTTCCCTTTTCCCTTCTTAGCAATCTTCTTCTTGTCCAACATCGTTTAATTTAGAAGATGGATGTTTTGTAGAATATCGCAGCTGCATAACAGCCACTATTCTACTCTCTTCTTGTTCCCTCACCCTCCCTTCCCAGTAGCTTCTATCTCTCATTAGGTATCCTTCAACATTTCTCTCCCCTTCTTCTTCCCTTTTCCCTTCTTAGCAATCTTCTTCTTGTATAACTTCGTTTCATTTAGACGATGGATGTTTTGTAGAATATCGCAGCTGCATAACAGCCAGTATTCTACTCTCTTCTTGTTCCCTCGCCCTCCCTTCCCAGTAGTTTCTATCTCTCATTAGGTACCCTTCAACATTTCTCTCCCCTTCTTCTTCCCTTTTCCCTTCTTTGCAATCTTCTTCTTGTATAACTTCGTTTCATTTAGACGATGGATGTTTTGTAGAATATCGCAGCTGCATAACAGCCACTATTCCACTCTCTTCTTGTTCCCTCTCCCTCCCTTCCCAGTAGTTTCGATGTCTCATTAGGTATCCTTCAACATTTCTCTCCCCTTCTTCTTCTGTTTTTTCCTTCGTAGCAATCTTCTTCTTGTCCAAATTATTTTCATTTAGACGAAGGATGTTTTGTACAATATATCGCAGCTGCATAACAGCCACATTTCTACTCTCTTCTTGTTCCCTCTCCCTCCCTTCCCAGTTGTTTCGATGTCTCTTAAGGTATCATTCAACATTTCTCTGCCCTTCTTCTTCTCTCTTTTCCTTCTTAGCAATCTTCTTCTTGCCCAACTTCGTTTCATTTAGACGATGGATGTTTTGTAGAATATCGCAGCTGCATAACAGCCACTATTCTACTCTCTTCTTGTTCCCTCACCCTCCCTTCCCAGTAGTTTCAGTGTCTCATTAGGTACCCTTCAACACTTCTCTCCCCTTCTTCTTTCCTTTTCCCTTCTTAGCAATCTTCTTCTTGTATAACTTCGTTTCATTTAGACGATGGATGTTTTGTAGAATATCGCAGCTGCATAACAGCCACTATTCCACTCTCTTCTTGTTCCCTCTCCCTCCCTTCCCAGTAGTTTCGATATCTCATTAGGTATCCTTCAACATTTCTCTCCCCTTCTTCTTCTCTTTTTCCCTTCGTAGCAATCTTCTTCTTGTCCAAATTCTTTTCATTTAGACGAAGGATGTTTTGTACAATATATCGCAGCTGCATAACAGCCACATTTCTACTCTCTTCTTGTTCCCTCTCCCTCCCTTCCCAGTTGTTTCGATGTCTCTTTAGGTATCCTTCAACATTTCTCTCCCCTTCTTCTTCTCTCTTTTCCTTCTCAGCAATCTTCTTCTTGTCCAACATCGTTTAATTTAGACGATGGATGTTTTGTAGAATATCGCAGCTACATAACAGCCACTATTCTACTCTCTTCTTATTCCCTCACACTCCCTTCCCAGTAGGTGCGATGTCTTATTAAGTATCCTTGAACTTTTCACTCTCCTTCCTCTTCTCTTTATTTCTTGTTATCAATGTTCTCCTTGTTCATCATTGTTTCTCTTAGACGATGGATGTTGTGTAGAATATCGCAGCTGAATAACAGCTACTATTCTCCTTTCCGCTCGTAGATACATTGTTTCGATGTTGCATTTTGTTTTCTTTTGACGTTTATCCAGTTGCAGCAATACCCCTCTCCTTCTTCCTTCGTTTCGATCATTGATGGATGTTAAATCTCACATTTTGCATAATAACAAATATTCTTCTCCGTTTTCTCGTCTTTGCCGAGTTCGGTGTTTGAAGATGAGTCCAACTGTTCTGTTTTTTCGTCCTTTTTCTGCTTGATCATGAGTTTCGTCGTTGTCCTCATATTCAGTCCATTCGTCTACAAAGAACAGATTGTGTTTCTTTGTATAAGTCAGTATATTTTTTCTTTCATATTTTTATAAATTTCATTTCGTACATAGTGTATAATATCCATTAGATGTGAAAGCTATATATACGTTGCAATTTATAATACTTATCCATAATGAAACGTTGGGATGTTAATCATTTTCATGTATGTTTTTATCATCTTTTTATATGTTTCAGATACTAATCTAAACTGATAACGCTGATTTAAATATCGTGTTATGTTACGTTTCTCACCTACGCAAGATCGTATACTTAGCTCAGTGTATTCAATATTCAGGTCGCTTTTTGTTTCCCCTACCCACAATACTGAAGCTCCTTAATTCTAGCTTTATTTCCTATAGACTTACTTTATTTTCCTATTTCTGTTTGTCTTGGATTCTAGTTGATATATTAAACCTTATCGAGTCTAAATCCTGTTCCAATGTGCCATGCTATTAGGTCAAGTGTTAATGTCGTTTATAGTGGATTTTACTGATGTAGGACCTTCTGAAAGTTTAATAAATGCTGCAAGATACGTTTCTGAGAAATTGTAATTTTAACGTTTTCATGCTAATTAACTCCACGTGTGCGTTAAATGACATGAAATTGTCCTTAATAAGGGAATGGTATTCCAGAAATGCGGAGACCTCCTCCAATTTATGTCACCAACCAATAAGCGGTTTCATGCGTTTCCTTTGCAGTGAACAAAAACTAAAATCTATGGAAGCTAATGACGAAAGTGTAAGCTTCATCCAATCTGAAACACGCACATAGGAACTACTACAAACTTACCTTCTATACTGGTTTATCCATTGACTTGTCTTCGACTCTTCAAACTTTTCGATATGTCTGGCTATGAGAATTTTTTTTTCGTATTCATGCAACAACAGAATCACTATCGGTTCTTCACATCGCTTGTATTTATCGGAATATTGTCTTACCGTAATATGAATGAATCCAAGATCTACATATGGCAATTTCTTCATCTCAGCTGCACGAATTAGCACTTGTGGGTTCACCCGTGTTCACCTGGACTCAGAATGAGCTCTGGCATGTTTGTCGTCTGCTGAAGACGTCACGTGACTCATAGGAGCAGTGTTGCAATTCGCGGAAGTTACAATTCTACCTGACACTCGCTGTTGTCTCATTAAAAAATTACTTTCGAATCTTAAGTAGGACGCTCTCTTTCATGATCGTGAAATTCGTCTACGTCACTTTTAAATTTCATTCTTCTGCGTATCTTGTTAGGCGTTACTAATCTCTTCCAGTTACTTTACTGATCATTTTCGTTTAAGATGCGGTTCAAAGTATACAGCGTTATTCATATGTCAGTGTCACATTTGGGGAACATCGTGTGCGTGATGTATGAGACGTGCGAGCCCGAATCATGTACGTATGGAATCAGAAACTCTCTAAGTTTGTGTCACGTGAACAGCGCATGTTGTTGTGACGCGGTTGGCCGCTAGGCGGCAGCAGTGTACAATATGGCGTTCTCAGGTAACGAGAGAGCATTTTGCGTGATACAGTTTGCGAAAACAGAGGTTACTGTGACTGTTCAGCGGCGATTTCGCACTCGTTTTCAGAAGGATCCACCAGATCGCAGGACCATCAAGAAGTGGTATGAAACTTTTGAGCGCACAGGGTGTCTGTGTCTACCTAAACGACCTGGAAGGCCGGGACCGTCAGGCGCCACTGTTGAAAGTGTTCGTGAGATGTTTGCGCGCAGCCCTCGGAAATCGACAAATCGTGCAAGTGTGCAGCTGGGAATGTCTCAGTCGACTGTGTGGCGTATTGTTCGCAAGCAACTGATGATGAAATCGTACAAACTGCAACTTGTACAGGCGCTCACGGAAGGTGACAAGGAGGTTCGCACAAAATTTGCCATCGACATGCAGGCAGCAATGGCAGACGATGATAATTAATTTCGGTGACAGAGTCGTTTTCAGGGCATCACTTATCTGGATATGTTAGAACAATGGCTTATTCCCCAAGTGACAGCAGACAGAGGTAACTTCATTTTCCAACAGGGCGAGGCCCCACCCCACTTCCATCGACTCGTGCGTGCGTACCTGAACAAGAACTTACCGCGAAGATGGATTGGACGCATTACTGACGATGACGTCGCATTGTTTCGGTGGCCGCCAAGATCCCCAGGCTTCACACCTTGTGATTTCTTTCTCTGGGGATATGTGAAGGACAGGGTGTTCATTCCACCGCTTCCAGCTGATTTGAACGACCTACGAGTTCGCATTACAGCAGCGATAGCAACGATAGACCGTGACATTCTGGTGCGGGTGTGGGCAGAATTGGACCATCGCCTGGATGTCTCCCGTGTAACCAAAGGAGAAAAGGTTCCTGGACCGAATTGGAATACTTTATACATAAAAAGATTTTTACGGCCTTGAACCTATTTACACTTTCTGATTTTCTCTTCTGGACAATTCTGGGAAATTAACAACCCTGGGATTGTTAAGGATCCAGAAATCCTAGCATTCTAATTGATTCTATTCGGTTCCGCAACACGACGAGAGCATTTTCTTCTCGCACAATTTGAATTCGGTCCAAGTTGCTTATTGTTTTGTTGAATAATGGTTCCTGGACGTATTTAAATTCATCTGGAAAACATATTCCTGAACCGAATTGATATACTTTACTGATAAAAAGGTTCCTTACGGTCCAGAACCCATTTAAACTTGTTGAATGTCTCTCCTTGACCGGAATTGAATTTATTTAAAATTCTTGGGTCTTTAACAACTCTCTTGCACACCCCTACCAATAAACTCTAAAGTTAGATTATGGATATGGGTAATTGCTAAAGCGACTCTGATCTATCTTAAGGGGTGTAAGGGGTACCTTCCACATAGGCGCCCAAACGTCAACCTCACTTCCACGTAGTGCACCCTGGACTAAAGACAAACGAGGCTCTGGCGACTGGCCCCATGGCCAGTATAATTTTGTTTGTGTTGTCCTGTGTTTTGTCCTTATTTGTGCTGAGTGTTCTTTGCAGCCTCGGCTTTTAACAACAGTCAGAACATTTTAATATTTTATGATTTTAATTAAGCAACGTTAGAGTTGTTACGTGTAACGGTAAGGGGCTGGACCCCGTATAGTGTGACGGGTGCAAAATAGCCTTAGTGCTGACGCACCCAAAAATTTTAAAATCAAATCAAATCAAATCAAATCTATCTTAAAAACTCGCATCGTCGCGCTGAGCGACAGGCTTCTGAGCAACTGAAGGTCAGAGCTCAAGCTATACCGAATACCTGTACTTGTGGAACAGAGAATGAGCGTTCACCCTAAAATGCCTGTGCCTAACTGGACAAATTCATGGAAAACAATGTGATGAGCGTAACTTGGAACCTAAATTTGAGAGAGGCAGAATTAATCTGGGTCTAATTTTGAATTCGCACAATGCTTTAAGTTCTATAATTAATTTATTACTTAAATTCTGGTTTAGAAGCTTGTTTTAATAGTTTACTTAATACAAATGAGCAATTAACTATGTATATATCTATATATATAAAAATGTATGTATGTTTCTTCTGGCATAACACTCGAACGCCTGGAGCGATTTCTACCAAGCTTGGTACACATATGACTTACAATCTGTAGAGAACTACTGTGGGAGAAAGACACCCCAGGCACCCCTAGGGGTTGGGGGTGGGAAGGGTGTGACGTACAAATAATCGGAAACGACCGATATTAATATGGAATTCAAAGTTTTCGGGGTGATGAATAGAGACACTCACAATGCCGTTCAACTCCAAGTTCATTTTACACGTTTGTTAGAATTCATTAATTTCCTGTCCAATAGAAGATTGGGATAAATAAATACCCGGGCAACGCCGGGCAATCATCTAGTTAAAAATAAATGTAGAAAAACATAACAAAAGAGAAGATCGTTTTCCGTTGGTAAACGTGGTAATATGGAGAATACGTCACTCTTCATTACTCTAACATTTAAAATTTTGAAATTAGTTGAAACAATCACTTACCTCCTTCCGCCTATTCAACTAAACTTTCGTCCGGTAACACGTCGGTCTGCTGCTCTTCACGTCTATCAAAATTTATATCCTATCTGCTAGACACAATCTTACCTTGATCTTTCTTGCGAAAATTCACTGTGCATCTCTCTTCATAAGGACGTCTTTTTTTGTTGTCCACATGATTACCTCTATCACATTAATCCATCGTGCTGCATAATTTCTATGGCAACCTTCATATTTATCACTTTATTCGTAACTATTCCATTGCTTAAAGACAATTGTTGTGGTGGGCAACGATTACTATCAATCTATCATCAATCAGTGTGGATAAAATCAAGATTTTTATTTAAAAAATCATTTTTGTTGATTTTTTTTAATTTAAAAAAACACGCTTAAATTGCTTGTATGGTTTTTGGCACCATGCACATAGATATATGTTTTTTTATAGAGAGGCTTTTTCTAGTAAATGGCCCTGTAAAATATTTGAACAGTTTGATTAAAGCAAATAAAAAATATACGTAAATATACATTTTTCTGTTTCTGACACTGTTTGTTCAGTTTGTTAATGAAACTAATAATAATTTCATTAACTTTTCTTCCAGTGCAACTAAAACATTCTGCATGTACTCTATAATTGTAACTTAAAATATCAACCTAAATATTTTTATAGAATCTAAGAAACTAAAAGTTAAAATATACAAAACATTAATTTTGCCTGTAGTATTATATGGGTGTGAAACTTGGTCCCTTACATTGAAAGAGGAACATAAATTGAGAGTATTTGAAAATAAGATCCTTAGGAAAATATTTGAACCTAAAAGGGACGAGGAGACAGGTGAGTGGAGAAGGTTATATAATTTAGAACTACATAATTTGTATTCATGTCCAGATATTATTAGAATAATTAAATCAAGAAGACTTAGGTGGGCAGGTCATGTGGCACGAATGGGAGAGGAAATAGGAGTTTACAGGATTCTTGTTGGGAAACCTGATGGTAAGAGACCTGTAGGAAGACCAAGACGAAGATGGAGGGACAACGTTGAGATGGACCTAAGGGAAATCTGTAGGGATGGAAAAGAGTATATAGATCTTGCTCAGGATAGGGACAGATGCAAGGCCTGTGTTGCTGCAGCCATGAACCTTCGGGTTTAAGAAATCTAGAGAGTTAGTTAATTATTTTTATAGTCTTTGTACCTGAATTTTGGAGATTTTTTAAATGATAATTAGAAAAAAATGAGCTGCCATGTTTATTTACAATTTAATGATATTGACACTATTTATGGTTTAACATGATTAGTACTTTGTATATTTTTTTACACAAAATGTTTGCCATTTTTTGTCCATAAAATTATTGAATTTTAAATCAAGAGAAATCCTGTGTTTACATATCCTTTCGTATGAGCTTCACACCATCCTACCTTAGAATTTAATAATCACCATTAAATGATTACGAGATTAATGTACAGGGTGGCTCAATAAGTCACTTAACACCCGCGGTACAAGGCCACTGCAGCGCGCAACATGGAAATGGTGATGACCAATCTTTATCAGGCCAAGGGGGAACCACATTGACGCCACCCACACGGTCGGCGGCCAACTTGATGTCCGCCATCTTGAATTCAACTTCAGAATTTTAAATGGGAATGGGATCGTGCGACATATCAAAATAGGCTAGAATTTCACGAGAAATGCAATGGTGAAGGTTTTTTCGACGTATCTTTAACCAGTAAAAAGTTATGACTGAATTCTTGTACCAATTAAGCTCCTTTTCGAGGTGTTAGAAAAATGCCTTAAATTTTTTTAGCGCATCGGTAATGCATCGAGATCAAAGTGACGTCTAGGAAGAGACGTTCGCATGCCATTGCACATTATTTTAATCGGATACATCCATGAAGAGCTGCTCATTATGAATGGTTGTCGCGAACAATTACCAGTGTGACGCTTCCATTGAATTAAAAGTCCTTCACAGTGACAAGGCTAATGTTTATGTTCAGAAGGAAGTTCATAAACAGAATATTCGATGCTTTTTATCTGATAACCCATTTTTGACAGATCAAAGCTGAATGGTTAGTGTTGGTAAGTTAATGGTGTGACGTGCTGTGTGGAACACGATTGGTTAGTCAATTTTCCATCAACGGAACCTTAAATGCTTAGGGCTACTTGGATTTGTTAAATAAACAGTTTTTTTCATCCTTCCTTATGGAAGAAGGTACTTTTTACAGAGTTTTTTCAATAGGGAAGAACACCAGAACACTTATGTGAACGTTATGAACCTGTTTTTGTCCAAAGTTAGTTATCAGATGACAAGGGTCACATATTCTGTTTATGAACTTCCTTCTGAACATAAACATTAGCCTTGTCACTGTGAAGGACTTTTAATTCAATGGAAGCGTCACACTGTAAATTGTTTGCGACAACAATTCATAATGAGCAGCTCTTCATGGATGTATCCGATTAAAATAATGTGCAATTGCATGCGAACGTCTCTCCCTAGACGTCACTTTGATCTCGATGCATTACCGATGCGCTAAAAAAAATTAAGGCATTTTTCTAACACCTCGAAAAGGAGCTAATTGGTACAAGAATTCAGTCATAACTTTTTACTGGTTAAAGATACGTCGAAAAAACCTTCACCATTGCATTTCTCGTGAAATTCTAGCCCATTTGGATATGTCGCACGACCCCCTTCCCATTTAAAATTCTGAAGTTGAATTCAAGATGGCGGACATCAAGATGGCCGCCGACCGTGTGGGTGGCGTCAATGTGGTTCCCCCTTGGTCAGGCAATGATTGGTCATCGCCAATTTCAAATTCCATGCCGCAGTGGCCTTGTACTGAGGGTGTTAAGTGACTTATTGAGCCACCCTGTACTTTCACCTAAAGTGTTTCTGATATCTACAAAATCCTTGTGTAGGTTATTCTATAATTTTTTTATTGAGAGTGATTTAAATCAGTGATTTTTTTTTTTTTTCAAAAAAATCACCTCATTTAAATCAATACATCCATTCTTGAAGTCAAGTCAATTTTAGTTGAATCATACCCTGGAGTTATTTGGATACATGTCACGCGAAAGGTTTACATTCTGAGGACAACATCCTCACCACCTACAGTCCCGCCACCCTTCTATCCGGCGTGGGAACCACCTTTCTGGCAGTGACCCTCTGTTGCTGCGTTTATCTAGGAAGGAACTTGTTTGGGGAACAAGTGGCAACTTTTGAAACCCTCCTCCTCGAAGCAGCCAACAGGGAAACAGGATTTTGTCAAAATAACCGTTCTGTGCTGTGATTGGACACCTGAAGATACATATGCAGGACTGTAATCCCGCCATAAACGATCCAAGAAAACGCATTCACAAAATGCTTAGACGTATTTTTTTTTTACTAATATGCCAGTTTAATAATGTAATCCAATAAAGGGAAAGTCAAGCAGCGATATGTCTGTAAAATTCTTCGATGGGTGGCCGTCTGTTCTGCCGAATCAGAACATTTTCATTACTGTTAATTGAAGGGCCCGGGAGGTAAAACATGGTAAGTGACATTCTGGTCATTTTTGAGTTACAAAGTGAAATGGCCCATCCTTCAATTGTCAAGTGAAACTGCCATGTCATACAATTTGCATTGGACTTAGTGAAGCCTTCTGAAATTGGAAAACCCAACACGAAAACAATTTATCTACAGTATTTCTTCTAATAACCTTTCTTCTTAATGAACTCGTAAATGACCAAAATGTCACTTATCATGTTTTACACCTGAGTCCTTCAATTAAAAGTACAAATGAAACTCGTCATGTCCGGAGTTGATTGAATTAGGCCTATTGTTCCTATCACCTGGTCCAAAGGCAATACGTGGCAATAGAAATGTAAGTACATGGTGTTTAAAGATTCCCATGCCCAAGTAACACGACAGTAATGCGAAAAGTAATAGAAGAGACGAAAATAAGAATTGCAACCATGACATGGAGATAAAGTCAGAACATGAATTATTGGTGAGCCCAACTGAAGAGTTCAGTGCGGGGTTTATGGCGACAGTGTTGCCGCATGGTACGTGCATTGAACGTATAATAATAATTAACTCCTTCATGAGAAATTCTCAGTGAGAACCTGCGCACAAAAGAATAAACTACTTTACCCCCACGAGAGTCTATTGACGAAGTTTTGCTTGGACATTCCCCGCCTCTCTTTTCTCTTCCAAGCACGTGTTTGCAGCGGTTGGCAACAGCCAGCACAGGCTGTTATTTTTAGCCCCCAACCGCAGTAAACACAATAAAGTAATAAGTCTATATTGAATGGTCTGAATTGAGACAGAAGGCTTAGACCATCAAAACCTTACGTTCCATATTTATTATTATCATTTCGACTGTTAACGATATCTTTTCGACTGATAACAACAATTGTTTTGGGGGTGGTGGTAACAAAAGTAAAAGCCAATAAGAGCCCATACTGAACTGTTAAGTTGGGCTCGCCAATAGAAGGCAGGGCAACAACGTTGTAGAAACTTCAAGATATGATAGTCTTGATTAGGGCTGAGTCGATATTGATATCGATGTATCGTTATCGGTTGAATATTTTCTTCGCCTATACCATTCGATACCAATGCTCTTGAGCGGCCAGGAGAAACAAGTTATTTGTCAAGATTTGTCCTTTTCAAAGGTTCGTTCACTTGTGACTTGGGGATTCAACACAGGACGTATCATGTAGATTTGCGAGAAATGCCGTACCCTCCTGGGAAGCCGATGAAAAGTGGCCACTTTCGGTCGAAAGTGGCCAAGATCGAGAATGTGAGGTGCACTGCCCCCACATAACTAAAATGTGCCTTCATGGCACGGTGCTACATGCACCTTTGGCTTCATCCATCTCCAGCCGGCCTCCGTGGGGGAGTGGTTAGCAGAGCGCGTTATGACGTCAGGTGTCTCGGACTCAAATCCCGTCTTTGTAAGTGTCCCTTCATCAATTTCACCATATCGTCATTTATCCTCATCGTCGCGATTAGCCAGAAATGGAAGACAAACGATGTAAAAAAGTAAGGAATTTCATCAATCAATTAATTCATCCTTCTCATCTTATCACCATTTGCGATTAGCCAAAAGTGTCAGAAAAGCGATGCAAAGGAAATCAAATGAAATAAATAAATCGGATTCTATTCTCTGTCTAGGGAATCTCTGTGGCGAGCGAACAAAAGCAAGTCTCTGCGCAAGTAGAATGACTCGAGAGGGCTAGACTAGGGTTATTAAAGGTTCAGGAATTTTAAATAAATTCGATTCCGGTCCAGGGGAGAAAATCAGAAGCGTAAATATGTTCTGAACCATAATGAAACTTTCCATCTGCAAAATATTGCAATTCAGTCTAGAAACCAGATCAGTTTAAATACGATGCAGCAAGCTTTTTTCCGGCTCAATTTAAAAACCGTACAGCATCCTTTTTTTTCTGGATCAATTTAAATACGGCCCAGGAATCATTTTTCAATGAAACAATAAGCAACTTGGACAGAATTTAAATTGCGCTTGAAAATCGGTTCTTGTCCTGTAGTGGAACTCAATAGAAACTAATAGAATTTATTGGTTCCTTGTCCTTCAACCAGTGACGTGCACTGAGGAGTAGCTAGTCTAGCAGAGATAGATCAATCAATCTCAAATCTCTAATTATTTTCAAATCACAATATTTATTGTTTTGTTGAAGCCACAGTTCATATGCAACACTTTTTTTCACGCGCTTCTCGTCCCTCCGTGCGTTCAGCGCCCTAGCTCGCTCTTTCTCCGCCTCACAGTTCCAGGTAGAAACGGGTTTTCGAAGGGAAAGGAAAGATTTCTGCCTCTACCTCCCTTGCCCCTCGCTCCCGCTCCAATGGTTGAAAGCCCGTGCTTTCAGGTCCTCCAGTCTATCTCCTATAGGACAGATAGGGGATTGGATTCCCTTCGCTTCCTTTGTAAATCCTCTCTAAGGGGAAATTTTTCTGCAGTACTTCTATTCTCTGTATTTACACTACTTTTTACACGTTGTACAATATGTATGTACTCGTATAATATGGGATGTACTTTTATTATTTATGCAATTGGAACGTCTTATGTGCAGACAAAAATGTTATGCCTTTTTAAAAAATATGAAATATATAATGATTAAATAACAAATATTTGCTCACGCTCTCTCTTGCTCTCGTTTTAGTAGTGTTTTATTTAAATATACTAATCTCTTGGCCTCTAATAAAAAAATGAATAAGCTAAACAATCATAAATACGGATGTACTTATTTGGGCAAATGAACGTGCGTTCTAATTCTTGTTGTTGGTTTGGTTTATTTTACTTCGCTTTTCTGCCACATTTGGTTATCGCGAAAATGAGGATGAGTGATGATATAATGAAATTGATGAAGGTACCTCGCAAAGAACAATTCAGGCCGGGATTCGTGACGAGCGTGCATTCTTGTTCTTATGTGTTGTACACTGCCTGCAGTGAATAATGAGAAAATTAGAAATGAAAAATGTATCCCAGAACTCAAAAAGCCAAATGAATATCATTGAAGAAAGTAGAAAAATTGTTTGTTGAAAGTTGTGTTGTGTTACCCATCGCTTTTTCTAGCTGTATAGATTTAATCGGAATAAGTAGCTAAGAGCTTGGAAAGTCGTGAGGGACAATCATAAACAGAGAATTCTAGGCTCCTGATTTCACAGTGCCCTGCAGATGCACTGGGAGGAAATTATTTGTATTTTCTTCTCTCTTCTATCGCTTTACCTAATTTCTGCCATGACGATGAACGTTGATTAAATTAAACTGGTGAAGATTGGTTGCAAATAAACACTCATGCAAAGGCCAGGGCTCGAGCCCGGATCCTTCAGTAACGAGATCGTGAGATGGGGAAATTATGGAAATCAAGCAATGCAAAATTTTTGAAAAAACGTTAATCATATATAAAGATGGTATTTCAAAAATTCAATTGAAAATTACTACTCAGGAAAAATGCAGTTTGGTTTACCGATATCCACGTATCCGAATGGTTAGCGCCTTCCTCACATGTCTGTTGTTGGCCGACCTCCGTGGGGAAGTAAAAGTTGTCCCGGATCTGTACCCGATGGAGGCATATAGTGGTTCGGATCCCACATTAAACTATAGGTCTAGTCCCGATTAGCCTTTATGTGTAAAAAAATGGGCTTAAAACGTCAAATCAACCATCAAATCAACCAACCGTGGGGGAGTGGTTACCACAGCGCGCTACAACACCAGGAGTTCCTGGTTCGAGCCCCTACCTGGACATGGGTGTTCTTTGTGTTTGTCCCTTCATTAATTTTGTCGTATCATCTTCGCGATTAACCAAATGTATAAAAAAGCGAATCAAATCAAATCATTCATTGATTGATTGTTCTATTTGGTATATTTTACTTCGCTTTCCGCCATATTTGGCTAATCGCGAAGACGATATGATAAAATTGATGAAGGGCAAGGGACACACAAAGATCACCCATTGCCAAGCCGAGATTCAAACCCGGCATCTCTGGCTCAGTAGTCAAATCAAATCGTTTTTGATTTTCGAAAGTGGGTGGAATATGTGTACAATTTTTTGTAGTCATTCCTAACTTTGCAATTTTTCCTGTATTTGACGTTCTTCTTTTAGGAATACTGGGCCCTAAAAGGGGGAGGGGGATTATGACCCGTTGGGCACGCCACTCATTGCTACCCCAAGTGTCAACGTCACCGCACGTCACTGCCTTGAACAACCCTGGGCTAGACCACTGAGCGCATGCAAGAGAACGGGATTGGCTGGAAGTGGAAGTGTAGCCTTTGCACCAGCGTGTACTCTGCCCACTTGATTCCTTGCGCGACCTTGCTCTAGGGTTTCCCGGGATAGGGTTTAGAGAAATATGCAACGATCTCTTCATTCACTTCCTCTGGTATCCCGGAAGTCTGCCTGCCCACTATAACTTCCAGGCGACGCCCACGCGATCCAGCGACCACATTCCGGTCGCCTGACAAAAAACAGGAGAGGAAAGCTGTCAAGGTCACGGCTGGTGTCCAATTGCTTGCGGTTCGTGCCCGGCGACTGTCCTCCGCGTGATGGAATCTAGCAACGGGACCAGGCTTCGTGCACAGCGCCCGGGTAGGCATCGAATTGGAGCATTTTAAAGAGGAAGGTCGCCTGTGCGGTCGGCCTTGAATCGACGCTCGTGTAACGGTACCAGTGCGCTGTTCCGCCCCCGCGGGTGGCATAGCCTGTCAAGAATTCATCTTTGTCCCTTTTGTTTAACATATTATTGTCACACCTAATCCGTTGCAGGACCGGAAGCTTTTTCCTCGTATAATTTAAATTCGGTCCAAGTAGCATAATGTTTCATTGAAAAAAGGTTCCTGGACCGAATTTAAATACTTGACAGAAAAAAAGGTTCTTTACGGTCCAGAACCCATTTACCCTTGCTGAATTTCTCTCCTGGACCGGAATTAAATATATTTGAAATTCCTGGACCTTTAGAGGAGTTCACAGGATTCTTGTTGGGAAACCTAATGGTAAGAGACCTGTAGGAAGGCCAAGACGAAGATGGAGGGACAACGTTGGGATGGACCTAAAGGAAATCGGTAGGGATGGAAAAGAGTATATAGATCTTGCTCAAGATAGGGACAGATGGAAGGCCTGTGTTGCTGCAGCCATGAACCTTCGGGTTTAAGAAGGCTAGAGAGTTAGTTAGTTTTAACAACCCTGGTTGTAAGTACCTTAGAACAGTTGTTCTAACTTAGGGCATTAACCCTAGAGAGGTTAGGTGGAAAATCAGGAACGCTATACCTAAAGCATAGCCTACTCTTTTGCTTTAGAGGAAGAGTTTTATTGGCAATTAAAATTGGCTAATAATAATTTGTTTCGGATAGTGTTAGTAACAAACAAAAAAAGTTTTGACATGATTTAACGTTCATAGTTACATTTAAAGCAGAAATTTGTTTGGTATTGCTTTCGAACAATGGCTGAAAATATTTTTGTCATCCTCCTATTCTTGCATGGTTTTCACAGGTGAGTCGGAAGTTTGATAGATGAATGCTGTGCCATGAGATGTCCAAACCAGCAAAACCACATTTTTTAGTTTTGTTTTGCAAAACACAATTCAAACAATAGATTTTGCAAATTTTGCTTCGTCAGAACGACTACGCAGATAATATAACATCAAATAATTTGTCAACTGGACAATAATTCAACCCACACAGTGTCACTCCCTCCACAGTTCAAGGCCGATTGAAGGTATTGAGGGTGCCAAGCGCATCATGTGATACGAAAGGGTGGTAGAGACCTTCTTTGTATTTAGGTGTAGTCAATTTAACAAAGCCTTAGCTTTCTAGTGTTATTATGATACCATTTACACGTAATTTGGAAACACTTTATTTTGTAATGATAGAATCACTACAAGATCCTTTTTTATTATTAGTTTTCATGTATGTTAAATGTTATTTGCTTTTAGTGACAGGTATACTTCTTTTTTATGCAGTTTCCTATGACAATCAGTTTTTGTCACCTACGTTTTTATTATTCTATATATGCTAGGTTTTCATTATTTTATATTTTTCTGTAACCTTCGTATCCTCTTGAAGCTTCGGTAGAAAAACACCACGTTTCTGAACATTTTCTGTTTCTCTGCCTTTGTCGACTTTTCCCCCTTTCGGTCGTAGGAGCTGGGAACTAACAATGTGCTGTGATAAATCTTTCACTGCTTTTGAGCGACTTTTGTGCATTTGGCGACAGGAAAGTCCACGTGGGAGGCCAATTACTGGAGGAACATGTTACGTACCGGATGAGGGTAGAACTATTCTTTTCACCCCATTCTAACGCAACACGTGTGCTTGAAGAAGCTGGACCAAGCAAAGAAGGGACGCTTGACCACCAACGTCGTAACTTCAGATTTCCGCGCCTAAAAGTCAGTTTGTTAGATTTCGAAATTTCAAGTTGTCTTTAAATAGTGGCAGAACGAACAAACAGTCTACAGTCTAGCGCCAGCTTTCGAACCGACAACACCTCTGCGACAGTCGGAGTAAAGATTCGGGACTTTGTCTTTTTCTACCGCGCCGTGTATTTTATCCTGCGTGAGTGAGTGACAGTGACTGGTTGTACGAATACGCAGTGGTAATTAGTGACCTGTGCACTGGATTCGCGTTATTCGTTTTGTGACGAGGAACATTAATACAACTATGGCGGGCTAAAATCAAGAGAAGGAGGGCCTTGGGTCTTCCTAGCCTGCATGAAGCCGACAACGCAGCAGATCATCGCTCAGCGTCGCGACTTCACACCACTAAAACGCCGCCACAAGCGCCACAAAAGCCACAAACGCCACATCGCCACAAATGACGCCCACAGCCCGATTAGAAGCCATGAAATGATACCGCTAGTCGAATCAGCATTCCTGAGTACTTCGACGCCGACGCCCGACGAGAATTCTACGGAGAGAGAAAGAGAGAGAGAGAGAGAGAGAGAAATGGGAAGATGAAGCGACACCAGCCCACACTTAGATCTACCGTCTAGAAGAGAAGATTGAGATAATGAAGTGACACCTACTGCGTCTTGAGACGACGCCGACGTCCCGCGTAAGATTAGCAGTGAGAATCCACGAATACCCCCGGTAAAGAAACTTCGCCCGTTTTCGCCGTCCCGCAGAAAGAGAGAGAGAGAGACGATGCGAAGCAATTAATCGCTCCATCACGAGGCAAACAAGATGGCAGAGAGGCAGTTTTTCCCTCATCTATGATCGCCGTGATGTCGAAGCGTAGAAGGAAGGTGTGTCCGAGAAGATTGCGAAGTGCCGCTACAAAGAAGTAGCGTGGGGAAGTGTTAGTGTCGCAAGGAGGACCGCGGATTGACGTCACGCTGTCGTTTAGAGGACTACGGTAAACGTCCCTGGAACGTCTAGAACGCCGAGATGGTATAGTATACTACTGTTAATTTTCTATATGTGTGAGTGATCATCTACCCAAGACTCCAAAGATCGGCCGTCGGACGAAAAGATACCAGTATTTAAAGTTAAAAGTCGCAAAGGTATTGATTAAATTATTTCTTGCCAACATCATCTAAATTTCACAATTGCTAATTCGGAAGAGATATTCACAGCATACTGTTGTTTTTCCACGTACTGCGCCGAGCTGTTCAGTAATAATTTTCATTTATGTCACCTTATATGCTTTACTCGGTAAATATTTGTTTAAAACTGCATAAATCGTGTATCTCTTCCAGAGATCACCTCTCAAGTTTGCTAAGTGAGGAAGTAAGTTAACTTCGTGCTATTTTTAATATATTCATACATAAGTGTCTTCACTTTTCATTCTGTAAACATGTGTGCCTTGCAGTTGATATCTATGCCTAATGTTATTGAAGTTCCAGGCGCATTAGTGATAATTCTACAACAATTATTTAAATGTTTAAATAAATTGCAAGAATAAAAAGTTTACGTGTCATGCCCGTTGGCAGAATGTAATGAGCACGCGCAAATGAAAGTTAAGTATCTTTAATTCTAAGCAAATTAACGTCTTCGAGCGCAGTTTAAGTTTCATAAGAAAAACTAAATATTGCATGGTGTTAAAAGAAAAAAAGGGCCAATGTATTTATCTTAATGTAATCTTCCCCCTGAAGTTTGAATGAGTGTGTGAATGCTGAGTGATAGCGAGGGGTTGTGTAATAGGTATTTTTTTGTGTGTTATATAATATACATTTTTGTTATCTATGTTTGACTATGATTTGTGTTTATACAAATAGTATACTGATCCTCATAACTATTGGTATTAATATTTTGTACAACGTTAAGTCAGCAAAGCATTTCCGCTGGCTAACATCAATTATTATTATTATTTATTATTATTATTGATTATTATTATTATTATTCAACGTTACTTTATGCACGAGTCGGCTATTCGTCGGGGGTAAAAACCGATCCGGTCACACGTACTCTGGAATCAAACCGTTTAGCCCGAGCTTGGCCACGGCATCTAGGAAGGGGACTTTGCGGTCTCCCGGACTAAGCCTCGCCAAAACACCGGCAGCTCAGAACTTTCGTTAAATTCCAATATAAACTGCTGTAGAGCTGGCCTACGTGACGGTGAAAGCCAGCTTGCAGATAAGGCGGTTAGTTTCAAAATCTTGTCCTTTCAAACCAGAAGGGGGTGGAAACGTCCAGTTTACTGACTTTTTTCGAATCGCGTATTATAAGGGAACCTATTGAGTAATGGGGGTTGGCATTCTTACGTTTTTTGGGCAAGAGGGGAGGCCTTTGGAAGGTTCTTTCGATTCCGGTAGAGTGGCTGGGCTAGACAAATGGCTAGCGGTCACGGATCAACCATTTGCTTTCATCGAAATGCATAGATAAGTCCACGCAATTTTTTCTTGATTCGTTTGGTGACAAGCCAACGCTTAGTTTTCGGTGGACATTTGTTATTATTATTAGAGAAACGTCTTATCAGAGGGGATTAAGGGACCCGTGTAATTTCAAGAATATCTCTAACCGTTGGTGACAAGTACCTTGCTGCGCGAAATTATTAGTTTAAACTTGTAGATTCAATACTGTCAAGGTGTCCGGTTTTTATTTAATCTGGGATTAAAGGGACTGTGACAGAGTGGAAAAAGAATCGTAACAGTTTTGTTTTTATATAATTTCAAGAAAAGCTCTAATTAGTTGTTGTAATTTCAATCAAGTTCAATCTATTTTTGCGAGGCAATTTTCATTATAAACAAGAAAGGGAGGAATTACAGAATCATGTCATGTATGCTAGTGACAAGCTAGATACATTTTTGAACTAGTACTGCTGGTCTAGGGCAGCGTACAAACCTCTCTTATATTACAGTGTTTCAATTAAAGAGGATCATGTCATTTCTTATGTGGGGTTATTTCTGATGTAATTATTTTTAAATATTAAATCAACGAAATAAAATAGTTTTTTATATATATTTTTTTTTAAAACTGAACGTCTGGGTATTGAGATGAAAGAATTGAGTTTTCCCCTAATATTCATGGTAAAGAATATGGTAGTTATTCTATGTCTTTATTTCGATTGAACCGAATTGTTAGTTTTTATAGTGTAATGCTAACTATTTTGCCTGGGGAATTAACGAAAACAAGTAACAGGTCGAGCCAAGGCAGGTAACTCTCCCCACAAGAGAAATAGAGTAATACAATTTACATTCTAAGAACACCCGAACACATACATAAAAAGAGCTATTCAACTAGTAATTTCAACTCAATGACGGTGTACAAGAAATGTGATCCACCTCCAACGAAAAAAGCTGACGAAATCAACGCAATTTGCCACTGCTTCAGGCTTTCATAGTTTATTTAACAATCGGCAGAGCAAATGCAGTAACTAGTCTGGGATATTTTTCTAATACTTCTGCACCCCACGACAATACCAACAAGTTAACAATGGGCTAATTAAAAATAGAACTTCAGACGAGAAGTAGATACAATTATTTTAAAGGTTAAATAACTGTTTCCGAATGATTTTTAAGTGACGTTTGTACCACAGCTAGAAAATTATGTACCGTATGTTTTCAATTCTATTGTCTTTGAGAGGGATAAAGACATCCCTGGCAGGGATTAATACAAATTAATCTGCTGGGATAAACATATTTGTTGGTTTACTATGGCCGCGGTGGCTCAGTCGGTAACGCGTCTGACTACCATGCTCAAGGTCCCGGGTTCGATCCCCGGCCGGTTCAAATCCGGGAATTTTTCTAACGGTGGAAGCGGCCCCGGCGCCTACCCAGCGTCGAATAACATGGGTACCTGGGGGAAACCCTGGGGGGTAAAGGCGGTCAGTGGCGTGATGCTGATCACATCACCCCCACTCACGACCGGATCAAGAAAGTGTGGGGCGTTACCCCCACACCCCCTATACGCCTTCATGGCGTGGTGCTATGCACAGGGGAACACTTTACCTTTTTTTTTTTGTATACCCCGGCTCCCCCCCCCCCCCCCGTTAATTCGCACACTGTTTGTTATACCGCGTTTGTTACAACCTGTCCCGGTTCCCGCGCTAGCTGGTCGCTGGCTTTTCTCCGTGCTGGGGAAAGTCAAATCCAGGCAGCCAATTAAAATACGCAACGTCGCAACAGCGTCTGCGTAAGCGCCTTCCATTCGCTCCTCGCTGCCCAGCAGACGATTTTTTCTCGTTTCTCATTGGCACCGAAACTGTCGAGCGATCGCTAGCGCGGGAAACGGGACAGGTTCTAACAAACGCGGTATAACATCACGGATCTCTAACCTCTCTGTTAGAAATAGTGGATACAATACGGGTTGAATTTTCAGTTTCTGCCAGACGTGTCATTTCAAATTCAAGTTTTGAGTGAGGGTTTCTAATAACAGTCAATGCCAATTGTGTGTATCTTTAGAAGTTTTATTGCCTACTATCACGCCTTTTACCAAAATTTAGTCTGCTTTTACCTGTCTATTTGAGGGCTTTTTAGTGCCTCAAAATTGGGAATCTATTGCTTACTGAATTTTGAAAAAGTGTAAGGATTTATTCAATTGATTATCCTGCCATCTATCGGCTACCCTTGAAGTTCTACACAATTCAATTAACCGAGGTAGCTGCGGCTTTAACCATTACATCAAATGCCAATCAACTTTTCCTATGAAACTATGTGAATGAAACTGGAGACTACTAACGTGACTTGCTTCATTTTTGCTTACTTTGACCGAAAAAAACACGTTTTTCTTTTTCATTTGAAATATACAACGCTTGTTTAATCAGGCCAATGGCATATATTGTGCATTACGAAAGAAGAAACAGTTTTTGACAAAATTAATGACGACAGAGAAACAAAAGTACCTCATCGAGACTGTCCCCAGTACAGGAAAGTATAGTCTCTGTCAGTGCTACCGCAACGGGATCTGTTGCCTTTGAAACACAGTAGACGTTGACCTTGCCTCTTTTCTCCCAGCGTAGAGATGTTACTTCATTATATTAGGCACACACAGGAGATGCACTATGTAGAACTGTTGCGGTAGCACTGGCAGAGACGATTCCACACAGGTAAAACAGCGGAAGCTATAAATCAGGTGAAGCCAGGACGGCTCGGTAGCTCAGTGGATGTTGGCCTCCGAGGAGCAGTGGCTAACATAGCGCGCCACAATGCCGGGGGCCCCGGGTTCGAGTTCTGGTCGAGCCTGCATTTCTCGCTAACAGTTGTACATAAATAATCTCTAATATTCTGGACTGTGAAACTTGTAATCCCGGGATTTCGGGACGGCAGAAAGGAAGTATCCAGGGAGTATCCACAAGTGCACGCGAGTTGTCCAAGCCTGTGCTAAAATACTCGTCCAGAACATTGTTTCCGTTCATCAAGGGAACAATGGTTCAGGGTGAAACGTTGCTTAGCATTTAGTGGCGGCGGAAAAGAAAGAGCAACTTTTGATCGCTCCAGAAAGAAAAAAACTAAACAAAACACCAAGAATATCCTGCTTTTAGGCATAGTATTTTGGTATGGCTTGTAGTAGCCTAGCAGCATGTGTTAAGCAGCATTGAACTTCCCCAGCTTGCCAAGTGTACAACAGATCCATGATACTATCAGCTTTCCTTGCTGCTGCAATTGAAGGATAGACAAGTGAGGTCGGTCAACATAGCCAGTGCTGGAATCCTCAGATTGGTATTATTGGTGCTCTCAAGCAGGAGATTGACTCGTAAGAGTCACCAGTTAGGCGAAGGTGCCATCGTGCCTGTGTATGCTGAACCACACTCAGGATCGACGGAACAACATGTGGATGTCAGAGAGTTCAGTTGCGACGTCAACCCCGAAGGCGAGGACTGCAGCGGTTTCATCGGCCGCGACCATGGAAAGCCTGATCTGGGAGTGAAGGGGAACCAGCTGAACAAAATTAACATCTTCAGCATCCAGTCGAGTAGAAATTTTTGGAGATTCCAAGAATTCTGCCGACGCATCATCACCGTCATCACAGTCCTCCATCATGCTCCACATTGCACCAGAGAATCGACAACAAAAAGATCCCGAAAAGGTTCTCAATTGTTCAGCTTAAACTTCCAAAACTTGTCGCTTGGTTTACATGTTTACGGTCGAGGCCTTGACTCAGCACCTTGTTTATTTTTAACATGTTTTATTTTCATTTTTTTGTTATTTCTAACTTATACGCAATAAAATGATATATCTAAAATGCCTGGACGTCAACACCGGAAGCTGAAGCCATTTCCGATTCCAAGACATTTCGAGAAATATCAGTCTGTTATTGAATAAGTTGCCAGGACAACGGTGTGTAGAGAGAGAAAATTAAGTTTGTGTTAGAGGTGAAGATGCGAAATGTATAGAAAAGATTATTTTAAAAGAGAAAAGTTTGTTGTTTAGGAAATTCATGAAAACAAGTATAATTAAAACATCCACACATAAAGAGTAGCAGACTGCGACTTTCAGTCTGAAGATCCTTAACGGTAGTGCTCTGTCCATATCTTCAAGCAATACTTAGACCTCTGAGTTCTTTACACCATGCTTTCCTACTAAGTATAATTATTCGAAACCACTAAATGTCGACTTCAAAACCACTTCCTTGCATTAAACAGCCGATGCTACCTACAAAGGACATCAATACGTGCATCATTTTTGTCTACGTTGTCCCACTGGTGAGTATTTAACCGTTTACTTTTCCTTATAATTTTATATAGCTGCATATTAGGAAAAAAGTGAATGAAGTTCATACCATGTTTCTTAATAATATGTTCTACCTTACACGTAGTTATAAAAAGCTATGTCTGTATTTGAAGGAGATGCATTGCTACCTTCATTTGGTGCAAAGGTACATAAACCTTAATCTTAAATCTCAGCTATCTTATCTACAGAGTAGGGTTCTTTGTAGACAACGAAACCAGACAGGATGCCTTCCAATGGAGACGTTTAAACGAATATATTATTCAAACACAGGATACATGGAGTAAGAATTTTACATGATAAGCTACATTCTTCTATAATTTTCTCGTTTACAGTCAATTTTCATCTCAATATTCTTCCTTCGTAATGGGCAGATCTGGATCGGGACTTCCTTCTCAATGGATGGTCTGGATCTGGACTTCCTTCTCAATATGGAGGATCTGGACCTCTTAATGGACGTTCTGGATCGGGACTTCCTTCTTGATGGACGGCCTGGATCGGAACTTCCTTCTCAATGGACGGTCTGGATCTGGACTTCCTTCTCAATATGGAGGATCTGGACTTCCCTCTTAATGGACGTTCTAGATCGGGACTTCCTTCTTATCTTCTTTGTGAACTTCCCTCTGGATTTCAATTTATTTAGGTTTTGACTATTTAACGAATTCCTTTATCCTTTTCCAACTTTTTCCTCTAAGCTTTGGGAATAATACTAATATCCTCCCTTGGGGCTGCAATTGGAACGCGCCACCACTAACTAGGTACAACAGAGTGTATACTTGGTGCAAACGATTTACACGCGCAAGTAGGTGCTACGGTTAAACCGCGCAACCAAAAAGTGCTGTGGGGCGTCGATCAGAACGCGCTCGCCACTGATGTAAACAAAATTTCCCCTATAGGAATTGTAAATCAATCATACAGATGCAATATCTGTTCAAAGACACAAACTTGTATCAGTGCTTTGACTTCCTTAATTTTCATATTAACTTACATGTGATCATTGATTTGATTTATAAGATATATATATTAATTTACTTCTTTCATATTTATTCTTTGTCTTCTTATAATATATTCTATTGTTTTTCATCTTTCCAATTTGCTTTGTTCTTATTTATAAAATTATTCACATATATTATGCCAATTCTTAACCTTGCACGCCAGGTGCTGCCATCTCTATTCGTCTTTGGCAAACTATTCACATTACTTGATCCTATTGGGTACGTAACAGCATCAATGAGCGAACACAACATCAAGGGCCCCGATGGGGTAGTGGTAACGTCGTCCCCTTGTAATCAAGTGATCCTGAGTTCGATTCCCGGTGGAGGCACATAGTGGTTCGATCCAACATTAAACCGTAGGTTCGGTCCCGATTAGCCTTTCAGTGCATGAAAGTGAACTTATATCGCGTTGAATGACTACAACTTCTTGTGCTGCCAATCTACTCACATAACAGGACTAGTTATCATGCATTAGCAATTGATTCCAAGACTACATAATTCAACCACATAATGTGTTTTTAAACAGCACTTATGAAACTTTCAGCTACTCCCCCCCCCCAACTAAGTGAGACGATGCACCTTCGTGGACGACTAAACGTGAGTGTTCTTACCGTCGAAGGCGGTTGACTTGTGGTGCACTTCCGTTACTACTTTGAGTTCCGAGGTATATAATGCGTGGAGCCAGACCTTCGGCCACGCTCTCTTTGGGTCTGTATAACACTGTCTTACCATGGCACATAAATATGTTATGATTTTTCCTGGCCTTATGAGGTTATCTTGTAATTTTTATGATGATATTTTAATGACGTCATAACAGAAAATTCTCAAGGGTGCCAGGGTGACATCATTCGCTTTCTGAGTCAGAAAATAATGCTTATCAAATAAAAGCAATAAAGAAGAAACTTTACACCCTGCTTGACGGTTCAAGTGAAATTCTGCCCGTCTGGTAATACGTAGATGTAATGGAATGGCGAATATGAGAATTTTGATTGTGAAATTGTGTAAAATTCTGACGTGATGGATGGAAATGAATATCGTGTGCGTGATCAGTATTCAAAACACTTCCAGACTCCCCTATTAATTTGAAAGGATCTGATTTTTTTTTAAAAAAAAATGCAGGACGCCGACTTTAGGGGCACCCCACCCCCAAATAACGTAGAGGGACACATATTATATACATTTACATGTATAAAGCATTGTTTATGTCAGCCTTGGCGTCCCAAAAATGTATTGTAAGACTGCGCCTTTGATCTGCACTATGTATACTTGTCAAATACATAGTGTTGTCTAAAGGTGTTAATCTGTTCACAACACTTAAATAAAAATAATATGTACAGTGGTGGAAAAAAGTTCTTCCCCATAAGACTTTAATGACAGTAAATAATGCCGGAAGGGTAGGCAACACACATTGCACCTTTAGTTGATCGGGTGATTCTGATTATTTCGTACGTCATTGATAACAGGAAGACGGGCCTCGTCTGCTAACCCTAGTTTCGTAGAGCAGACGCCTGTTTGCCACCCTTTGGTTCAGTGACCTTCGCTCGTAGTTAGCACGAGTGAATGACTCGCCAGTTGCCTGTTATCTGTGAGCTTATACAAGAATAGATATTTCGTTAGCATCTGTAAGTATTGTTTCATCTGCAATTATATCAGTTAAAGTTCGAATAGTTTCCTAATGGTTACGTTATTTATAAATTTGTTCTCGAGAGTGAGCTTTCTATCTATTTGCACGGGGGTTATACAGCCTGCATGTATTATTTTATTTCCTGAGACAAGAAAAAATCGAAGACGCGAAAAGAGTCGTATAAGAGTAGTTAACAAAAAGAAAGAAGAAATAAATTATTGTATAGATCGAGTGAATAACATTCTGTCACGGGGCCTCCTCGATGGCGTAATGATAACATATTTACCTTGTAATCAAGGGATCCCGGGTTCGATACACGGTGGAGGCACGTAGTGGTTTGTATCCCATTTTAAACTGAAGGTCCAGTCCCGATTAGCTTATCTGTGCACAAAACAAAAACTAAAATAATAAATTGTCACAGTGTAAGAAAATTTCATGTTCAACAAAATAAAATAATAATTTATTCCATGTTGAAATTCACATCTGTAGCATCTAACCAACACAATAATGGATTACAACATATTTTCTCAGATCCATTCTAATTATACGTGTATGATAATATAACAGAAGTAGAGGGAAGAGAAAGCCAAGCGAAACACGGATGCCTTTTCCAGAATTTCAAATCTCGTTACGTAAGGTTCTGGGTTCAAGTCCCGGGCAGGCATGACTCTCTTGTTCTTGCCCTTTTACCTGCTCTATTTCATCATAAATCGTCGAAATGGTTTACCTACAGGGGAAGAATAATGACAATAATTACCAATATAAAGCCAATAACAAACAGAACAACAACTCTAGTAGGGAGATGTCAAGAAAGAAACAAGACTTGACAGTCTCTCCGGCTCTCGGTTTCTCGAATTGAAAATTGCTCTCCCGTTCTCGGTCTCGACTAGTTAAATATAAAAATCGAAAACGTATGTGAAGATACATATATTTCATATATCCCGGTTTTGTAGGAGATTTCGTGAGAGATGAAGTAAGTACCCTTCGATCATGTATATTTTTATTATTTTTGTTACGTAACATCACTTTTCTTCCTAGTCCCGGACGAGTGACCATTACATGAAATTAATGACGAAATACTCAAACACCTGTGACAAGGACGGTACTCAAACCCGGGAACTTTGGTGACGAGATCGAATGTTGACCACTTAATGAGCTTGCTCACAGAGTCTGCTTAATGTTGCTTGTGTCAGGTAATTCGTAATAACTGTCAATATCCCACATTCATTATAATTTGTTTCATAATTTATCTTATTGCTATGATTAACCTGAAGTTGAAGAATTAGTTGAAAGGCAAAAATGCAAGATTGAATGTCTCTGATGTTACTTCGTGTCGAATAATATGACGTGATATTATATGAATGTATTAATAATATAATATGCCTAGTCATTCCATTGATTGATCCCAATTGCGCACACAAAATATGGTATAATGTCCACTCCTAACCGACCTCCGTAGCGGAGTGGTTAGCAGAGCGCGCTACGACTGCATGGGTCCCTGGTTCGAATCTCGGCTTGGCCATGGGTGTTCTTGGTGAGTGTCCCTTAATCAATGTCATCATATCATTACTCATTACTCATCTTCATCGTCGCTCTTTGTCAAAAGTGAAAGAATAGCGACACTAAATAACAAACATCCAATCAAATCGAACATCTTCACCGATTTAATTCTATACCGTACCAAATTCCCAGTTTATTACTGCTTCTTGCTTCATTTTACAGCATCTCAATTGTTTTCCGGTTCGAAAACAAATGGAATCTTGTTTGGTGCAGTTGATTGTGCATTGTTTCGTTATTTGGATTGTTTAATTAACGTCGCATTAATTAGTTTTAGACCGATCTTGACAGAGAGAATCGAGAACACAAAGGAAGGGAAAAAGACAAGTTAGAGACCACAGCTTTCTTTAAAGGTAGCATTCCGTGAATACGACTGAAGTGACTGCAGCATATTATGGATAAAATTTGTTTCGCTCTTCTTTTATTTCTGTTTCAGTTATTCTACTTCGCTTTTCTTCTACCACTCCTGTTAATCGTGTTGGTGAAGAAAAATTATAAACTCGTGAATTGGACGATGGGACGAAAAATCTATGCCTCTCCCACGGTTCGAAACAGTGACCACAAAATATTGTCTTATTTTTAAAATTTACGCCAAATATGGATTCACTCGTCTCTTTCTCAAGGCGTTCCATTGCCTCTCCGATGGCGTAGTTGTAACGTCTTCGACATGTAATCAAAGGCTTCCGAATTCAATACCAGGTAGAGGAACATTTGGTTCGGATCCCACTTTAATCTGTAGGTCCAGTGCATAAACTGGACTTAAACAATTAACGTGTGGCATGTGGTCGGTGATGAGAACCATCATTTCAGTGAACCTTCTTGACAATGACTCTAGTATCACTCGAAAGAATATTTCCTTACGAGAAGCTCTTGTTAAAAAACCAATTGCTGAAATTTTCTTCTTGAGGTCACGTAGCACCCAGCTGTTGTTTGTTGTTGCTGTGGCATGAGTCATGTGACTCATGCTATCAATGCTCAATCCTTCCCGAGAACCCAGATCCCCCAGAAAAACTTAAGCGAATAATTTGTTATTTGGGTTGCATAAACAACAGGCTTTAAGACGTTACGAAATTCTAGGTCCCGTGGCCCAGGTAATTCTTTCTCTGACTGTACATCTTCTATATCTATAAAAATGGATACATGTGTATGTGTGGGTGTGTATATTTGTTTGTTCTGGCATAACTCTCGAACGCCTGGAGAAATTTCAACCAAACTTGGTACACGTATCACATGCAATCGCAATCTGGAAATAATATTTTGGGGCAAGACACCCCTGGCACCCCTAGGGGTGGGGTGGGAAGGGGTGACGTAATAATAATCGAGAACCAACAATATCAAATTCCGCACAAACATCCGTGACTCTATGCAATCAGCACAACGATAGTGTTTCTCGGGTTGTCTAACATTCAGGCTGTGTTGGGAATAGAATCCACAGTTTTCGTGACACTCCCAATGCGGTTCAACTCCACGTTCATCACCTATCGGCATGGGAGGTGAGAGGGGGTGAAAAATAAAATGCCACAAATGACCTAGATAAGTGTCGAATCCATAGTTTTCGGAGTCGCTAAGCTAATTGGTGATATTCACGATCACATTTAAAATTAGTTACATTTTGCGCTATATTTAGAATTCATTATTTTCCTGTCTAATACAAGATTGGGATAAATAAATACCCGGGCTACGCCAGGTAATCAGCTACAGCGCAGAAGAAATAGCTTGGCAGTGACGTCATCTCCCACCTTCACCTCTCCTTCCAGAAGCGAAGGCTCATTCGCTAGAGCGGACGACAAGGTGACGTGCAAACCAATCGAAATCATTCCGAGAGGGGTGATGCAGGTGTGCAAACCCCCACACTGCTACATTAGTTTAACAAACCGCAGCTACGAGCGAGGGATTGCAGACTATTTTGTTTGTTTGTTAGGGAGGTTTTTTTGGCTGGTTTTGTCATTGTTGTACAATGAGCAGTGGCGTAAAGAAAGGTAAGCCCTTGCACAGCGATGCAAGAGAAATAGTTTTCAATGTGTATATGAACTTTGAGTGGGATGAAAACAAAACCACAGCTGTTCACAGAACGTCTGTCGCAACAGGTGTCAGTGAAAGATCTGTGTGGAGAATTTTGAAGGAGAAAGACAAAAGTGTTGCGATTGCGAGGGGGATACCTTTTTCAACAGCTGGCAAAAAACCGACCGAACGCCCAGC
Organism: Lepisma saccharinum; assembly: GCF_977018435.1. Taxonomy (NCBI): domain Eukaryota; kingdom Metazoa; phylum Arthropoda; class Insecta; order Zygentoma; family Lepismatidae; genus Lepisma; species Lepisma saccharinum. Next base: position 46,077,261 of record NC_139250.1, on the reverse strand, counting down.
AACGTGTCAGAAATCTGGATTCTTTTGATGAAGCAATCGTGTGCCGAACAATGCATGATTTATACACGAAAGGCATTGTTGTCACCGTACATAAACTGATGAAGGAACTGCAAGAAAAATGTTAATTTTAAGGTTTCGCGTTGGTCGTTGCGTATGATCATAAGAGAATTAGGATTCAGATTTAAAAAGCACAGCGTAAACAGCAGGAAGCTACTCCTTGAACGAAACAGCATCGTTGCTTTGCGGCGATCATTTTTGCGTGAAGTTAAAGAAATGCGCAGAGAGCAACCCCGCCGGTCTTTTATTTACATGGATGAAAGTTTCGTGAACACACACCACACTGTCCCCAAAGTTTGGCTGGAGGGGGGGGGGGGTAAAAGTGCCAACAGGAAAGGGTCCCAGGTTTATTATTGTGCATGCTGGTGGTGAAAGTGTATTTGTGGAGGGGGCGAAGTTAGTGTTCCTACCAAAAACAACTTCTGGTGACTATCATGGGGAGATGAACGCTAACAATTTTATGTTGTGGTTCGAAGAACAGCTTATTCCCAATCTGCCCCCAAACCTGTTATTGTGTGTGACAATCCTCCATACCATAACAAGTTACTGAAACAAATCCCAACATCAAACAGCAGAAGGATGAAATGAAATCGTGGCTATCATCTCAAAATATTCCGCATGCAGAAGGTTTGTTGAAAGCCGAATTATATGAAATAATTAAAATAAACAAACATGAAATAAACATCTAGCAGTGCTAACATCAAATTGAAAATTGGTAGTTGCACCGCGATCCTTACTGCTCGTATTCTTACTCGTGCCATGGGTCCTTTCATAGCAGTTGGCAACGCTGACTTAGCAGGGAGTGACGTTACTAGTGTTGCCCACGAGACGAGACGAGACGAGACTTTGGTCTGTCTGTCTTATTGTGAGAATAAATAAGGTTCGTTAATCATGAGGACATTAATATTAAAAATGCAGTTTGTTGGTTACTGATTGCTAGGTATCTTATGAAATCTACCTTGTGGTTTTTCTCGCTTCATACAACTGTCTATCCATCGTACATTTATACCAAGTTTGTTAGAACCTGTCCCGTTTCCCGCGCTAGCGATCGCTCGACAGTTTTGGTGCCAATGAGAAACGAGAAAAAAGTCGTCTGCTGGGCAGCGAGGAGCGAATGGAAGCCAGAAGAGAGGAGCTTACGTAGACGTTGTTGCCACGTTGCGTATTTTAATTTGCTGCCTGGCTTTGGCTTTCCCCAGCACGGAGTTCAGGCGGTCTTCAACAGCAACACCGCTTGGTTTATGCTAGAAAAGCCAGCGATCAGCTACCGCGGGAAGCCGGACAGGTTGTAACAAACACGGTATAAGTGAGTGCTCTTTTTCATTACTGCTACTGCTATACCTTTTGGAAGTCTTGAAATGTTTTCCAATAGACCTTCTTTCTTTCTGAATGTCGAACTTCCGTGCACTATGAAAATGTACATTTTTTCTTTAAATTCTAAGCTTGGCGCTGGGGAGCAACAAAAAAGTTTTTAAATGTGTAGTACGAACACAAAAGACTATTTAAAATTGCAATATTTAGTATATTACAAATAGAAAGCATTTATTGTTCTTAATATTGTTAAACATCTTCTATGACATAAGTTTCAAAAAGTGTTTCTTTGTGATATTGTGCTGTTTCGTATGCTCAGCTTATGACGCACATACTTCTTTGTTTTCCCTTTAGCCTCTAAGTCCGGTACCACCACCGCTTGATCTAATTTATTCTTCGGCAGGGGAGGGTGTCTGAGCCAAGTGTTTCAGAAAAAAATAATAATAATAACATTAACGACAACAATTAAGCAAATGTTTAAATTAATGCATTAATATAATTCATAGGTCTATTCTCTTGAATATGTAAATTAATCAATTCTATTATTGTTATTGCATGACATGTTACAAAGATGGTAGAAGAATAGTAATATAACAGCACAAATATTAGCTAATTTCTAGCTTACGTGTAGTTAAGATCGTCAAATCTGCATAAAAACAGCTGTCCTGGCAAGAAAATTAATGTAAAAAAAGGTGATGAATTGAATATTTGCTGAATAACAAAAAAAGATGTTACATCCAGTTGACGAAAAATAAAGTTCCTGATTAATATTTTATGCTCATTATTATAAGTAGTAGCGTACATAAAACTTCATTGATACTGTCATTCAAAGCACTATGATCCCAATAGAATCCTTGTTTTCTAGTAAGTTCGGCAGGAATAAGTAATCCTCGATTATGCTAAACAAATATATTTTTTGTTTAGCTAGAGCAAGGCCCCAGGAGGATGCAAGAAGCCTTTCCTGCAAAAGTGTATGTTTTACGAAGCGAAGAAACGTGACAAAACCACCACGTATGGAAGGCAAACCTGCATTAATTTTATATCGCACGTTTACAGAGCCGTGCCTCCTGAAGTTATAAAAATCCCAACTTCAATGATTCTTTTAGACATGCTATAGTTGAAAAAAATATGTTTAGATGCACCCAAAGTGCATCATTATCAGATTATGCATATAACGTGTTATTGGAATCAACATATTTGTGTAAATTGGGTGCCTCCCCGATGGCGTAGTAATAACGTCGAGGTCTTGTAATGAAGGGTCCTCGCGTCGATACTCAATGGAGGCACAAAGTGGATCGGATCGCACTTTAAACTGTAGGTCGGTTCGCGATTTAGCCTATTTGCGAATCAAGTGGACTTAAAAAAAACAAAAAGAAACAATATCAACCTTAAGAATATTAGAATAAACTAATTCACCCGCAGGTAAGTCAAATTTCACATATCCTTCTTCATCCTCGTTCATAGACTTCCTGCAATACTCTTGTGTTGCATCCCCAGGTGCGAAAAATGTGAAGTTATTATTTCCCCGTACTGCGTTATTTCTTTTCATAACAGTAAGGCCAAATTCTCGTTTTATCTGAACTTTTAAAAAATGTGCAAAATACGTCTCTATCTTTAAACAACCACCCTTTCCCATGTATGTGTAAAATAATCCCACTCTGTCTCAGAAAACCTCTTCCTACGATCAAATGAAGGAAACAACTCTCAAGTCTCAACAATTATAAATTTTTGCTTAAATTTCCTATCATTTATACAAACAGTAGCACATATCACGTCCTTTGGTGCAACACTGTCAACAGCTAATGTTACTTTCCTCGTCCTAATAAATTTACTTCCAACCAGTGACGGCGCCAGGGAAATTTGACTGGGGGGGAAGGCTGGCAACAAAATATTGTAAGGTGGCAGTTACATTAAAACGCCCGAAAACACTACACATATATATATTATACTTATATAATAATAATTATAATAATAATTATTATTATATTCATGTATGGTGTTTTGTGTGTGTCTTTTATTTAGAGTGGACGTTTACTGCCTAAATTTACTTCTTGATTAAGAGTTTATCTCCACATGATTCGTTTTAATAAAGACATTAATTCTTTTTTATTGGTAAGTTGCGTTGTCTCTAGTGGCCTATTTCAGTATTGAAAGACATTCATAATTTTATAATTCATCGTCTTTCTTGAGATGAAACTACTGATATAAATATTTAAGTTATAAGATAATAATATAAATTATGAAAATAATGCTTCTAAGAGTTTAATTTTCTTGCAAAATAAACGTGACGTTGGAAGAAATGAATCTTCTTAAGTATTAGAAACAATGTGAGGCACTTAGTGAAGTGCAATTCTCCTGTAGGAGAATTCTGCTCTATGTGTTTTGGAGAACACATTGCGCACCTTTGGTACGTCCAGGACTTGACATTTCTTCCCAATGGCAAGAACAGCCAAATGAGACAGTTTGCATCCAGCATCCTGTTTCGAGCAAGCCTTTTCAAAGATTTTAAGGACAACCATCTTCGTAACGCTGAAGAGTTTTGGGCAAAATTTGTGTTTCACCTTTCAGGAAAACGTTATCACAGGATAAAAAATCAGACAAAGGTTACAGTTATCAAATAATTCAAGAAATATTCTGATCCTGGCAATACTTACTCTTACTCTACCACTCCAACGTATGTCACTGCTACACAATTACAGAAACCTATGGTGTTTGTGGGAAGAGGTTCTTCGATTTTGATATGTACGCGAAAGAGCGAACCTGCATCTAATAATTCAAGAGTGGCAAATCCTAATAAGCGTTCTTTTACCTGCCCGCGATATGTTTTGAATCGAATTTTAAGTGTAATTTGCATTTTAAGGTTCACGTTCAATACATTTCCAAATAATATCCCCTCATTAGCTTCAAGAGTATCGAAGAAATCCCCTTTGTTATGGTTTCCTCAGACTCATCATCTCGAAATTCAAGTCCCTGAATAGTAAGAAACCGCGATGAATCCACAACAACTGACATGTAGTGTCGGGTTTTCTTCGATCACCTTTGGTCCTGGGTTCGATACCCAGTGGAGGCACTTTAAACTATAAGTCCAGTCTCGATTAGTCTTACTGTGCATAAAGTGGACTTAAAACATCAAATCAACCAACCAACCAAATCTTGAATCAACTTTGAATGTCCTTTAATAATTAGCGTTGTCACTAACGACCACGATTAGATTAATTTGCCCGTACTACAGATGATGTCTAGTGGTCCTGAAAATATTCGTGATGTTTTAAAATCATCCACATTCAACACTTTTTCCCAGTTCTTAAGACTGGTTAAAACTTAGGTTAATCTCGGCTATTACATGACATAATTGAATGAGAAATCACCTATGCCCAGGTCGGCGCTCGAATCTTGGACGAAACAAATTAATATTTGTTAATCAAGTTGTTATTATAAGCAGGAAAGTGATATCATGCAGAATACACCACTTTGAAAAGGTGAAAATCGTCATACTCTTATAAATGAACTCTCTTATTATTCGATATTTAATTAACTTCAGTTGGGGGGCCCGGGTGGGGGGTGAAGTGTCTGACATGGGGCGTCCCCCTGCCCCCTCTGGCGTCGTCACTGCTTCCAACCCTCTAATAACTTCGCTGCTGATAACCTCACCTTCGAAATGGAAGCTTGTGTGTCGGCGAATAATACAAAGAACTTGTGTTCACTGTCCCTCTTTCATTCAAAGTCTGCCGTTTTCCTTTTCAGCTTTTCCTGCAAAACTTCCTTTCAGCAAGCAAACCAAATTACAGAATTTTTATTGCCCCTCCCTTGCATCAACTTTCATTCCTACTTTAGGCCTGGATTTATGGCACGTACCCGCTACTGCAGGTCAACCTCGCCCTATGTTTGGTGTTTGCCCCCTGAAGCAACGGTGTCCATTGTTCAAAGCGAAACCTTTGTCAGTGGGGAACGGCGAAAAATAGTTTTCGGAATACACCCTGGTCGTAAACAAGCTCCCGCCACCCTGACATTGCTGTCAGTTTCCCTCTGAAATTCGATAAAACTACTTTGTGAAATGTGTTTAATAATGAGTGAAAATGTAGACAGTAGATACTACATTTATTTTGCTCATAAACTTGAAGGCTAAATTTACAGAATAAAAAGAACACCTACAACATTCCTTCATCTGATTTACAGAAAGGCTAATCAGGACTGGACCCACACTTTAAAGTGGGGTTCAAACTACAATTTGCCTTCACCGGGTATCGAACCCGGAAACGCTTGATTACAAGGCGACGATGCTACCACTGTACCATCGGCGAGTCCCCTCATAGAACCAAGTTTCCTTCTACGACGATTATACAGAACTTAGTGCATTTCCTTCATTTGAAATCTATTCTATATCAGTCTCAGTATTTCGTTATTACAATCCAAGGAATAGTATTCTCATTAAATAAGAAATAAAGAAATAAAAAAAACATTGGAAATAATCTTCAAACGGACGTAAAAAAATCGAATCCAACCACCTGCAGAATGCCTGAGGGAAACAACAAGAATTTTCTCAACAAAGACATTTCCGAAATTCCCATAACATTCTAATAATTTCGCAACCCGTGCAAATAATCATGTGGTAAAATCTTGTCGTGGTTCCCTGTAAACACTAAAATCACCAAATTTTGCAAGATTATTTGTCCCTAATTATCTCCTTCTCTTAGTCTTGCTAATATCTTGGATTCCTTAATAACTTTCCCAACAACTCCTTATCAATTTGTACTGTCATGTTTCCCACAATGTTTTTCCTACTTCCTAATAACATTCACTTCTCTACACTCTTGGATGTAAAAATTAAATAATAAAAATAAACCATATCCGTCGGTCCGTTTATCTTTCCAACCTATAGAGCTGAGACTATTTTTACAAGATAAACCTCGGACGCAGACATTAAACGATCTTTTGGCCCCTCCTTCCACCTTCTCTACCTGCCCTTTTACTTGATGTTAATCAGAATTGTATTAGTATCTGGAGTACTATCGTAACATAAAGTTATTAATCTGGAATATTTTTTTAAAAAAATGGGGAGTAACTCTGTGTTTCGAAAGAGTATAGGAAATAAGTTTAGGTATTCATTCATGCTTGTCTCTAGAATAGTCTTCTTATTTTGACTTAATACACGCTTATCAACGTTTCTAATTGAAATACTTTATTCCAAGCAAACAAGTATTTGCAACTGATTAAAAATTTTGCTTTTATTTTTTCGAGACATTCGAGACGAGACGAGACTTTTCAAAAGCCGTCCCGTCCCGTCTCGTGTATCGTCTCGAAAACGAGACGAGAAAGGCATTCCGTCTCGTCCCGTCTCGAATTTCAAAAGGCTTGTCCCGTCTCGTGTCTCGTCTCGTTTTCGAGACGAGACAAGTAGTGTAAAAACCCCTATAACCAGGACGAGAAAGTATGAACCCCCCTCAGGCAGATTTGCCTACACTTAAAACTTGCTCAACATGCTCATATGAGCTTTTTGCTCAAGTGTGGAACCCCGTCTAATCCAAGATTTTTGTAAAAATGCACTCGGGAATTTCCTGAGAAAGTATGCCCCCCCTCAGATTGATTTGCCTACACTTATAAAAGGCACTTCTGTGAGATTGTTGTCCATAAACCTGTCAAAAATATGCCCCTCTTGATATTTTTTTTGGCCACACCTAAAACTACGCCAAACGTATTCACACACACACACACACACACACACACACACATATTAACTTCCGGTTTAAGTTCAATTGGGCACCAGGCTGAACTTGTATATCTAGTATTAAGATAATGTAATTTTTCTAGAATTGTTCTGTGACTCTCTCATTTCTTACATCATAAACATATGATTTTTCCCCTATGAGAATAACACTACATATAGTGTCATCAGGGAGTGTATTGTGGAATTCACAGATAATTTTAATGTTTGTCCTGTCATTAACCACAACTTGTTTGCTTTTTGAAGTGTTGATGACAAACATGGGTCTCTGTGCTTTGAATTCATCTGGTGTGTAATACATGTCAGTATTGCCAGTAGTGACCCTTTTGTATGCTGTAAATGCTTCATATAATTTAAGGAAATCATCCTTGGACATGTCTAAATTATAATTTTCTCTAGGGAATACCTCATTTCTGCCATTTTTAAGATAAATGTTCTTGATGTTGCAGTTATCAAATCTACTTGAATTTTTTTCCTGATTATTGTGTCTTCCAGTCTGAAACAGTACCACCACAAAATCCGGCATGTCATATTGTATACTGGAGAATGAATTTGTAGCATCAAACTCATAATAAGTACCAGCGGCAGGCTTCTGTACACATTGATATGTATAAAATTGTAAAGGTACTTGTGGATTTTTTATTATATCTGCTTTGTATTTAAGAGCATAACTGGCTTCATATTCAACTACTGGCATTCTTAGCTCCATAGTCTGAATAATGCATTTGCCTTCATCAGGTAGGGTATTAGGCAAAGCTTCCCCTGTAGAGTTTAATGTGCTGTACCTCATCAAAGCATTATTATCATTGGCAGCTCTTCTAAATGTGATTCTTAAACCACCCTTCCACATAATATCTTTGTAATCTGAAAAGAATCCTGGCAGCAGGCGCATGGGGAACAGCACTGTGTGGTTCTTAGATATAATTTTATCACCAGCCTCAAATCCACCTATTTTGTAGTAAGAAGCCTCGGTTTTGGATAATTTTAGTGTGGCCAAAGCTGTGGAGGTAATGCCGGGATAATCTATTCTGTTTATAACAACACCATGCTTTCTGATCTCAATTTCAGAGAACAGATGCGGCACAAAATTGTCTACCAATCTTATATTTGAATTTGCCGGATAATCTGTTCCATCGAGCTTTACAACATCAAATTTGATGTATAGATCTGCTCTGTGAGGGTGTATAAAGCCATCCCCTACATCAAAATCAACCTCAATCTCTGTGTTGGGTTGATTTAAATTTGCAAATGTCCTCCTGTTTGGAGGGAATGATTGTAGCTCATAACTCTCAATATTTTCCATTTTTTTTCTTGTATGTATTTTTATTTAAATATTAATTTCTATGATAGCAGTTGTTGTGGCTCCAGCAAAATCAACTAATTCTTCTTTTTCATTAGTGACCATCAATTCAATGTTATCTATTCTATTATGGCACACAGGAAAATATAATGTTGGGGATGGAGTGTAGATGATTGGCTCCATAAGTTCAGAATTAGGTTTGAATGTTGCAATGATGCCAGTTTGTTTGTGAGTGCCTATGCCATTTGATTTGGTGATCATACCCTCGGCCACATTACAGTGAATATTTAGAGTCTCTATGGCTAAGAATTTAGGTATATTAATAGCAGTGTGTTTGATGGCCGCTTCAAGTTTTGTGTTGTTCTCAAAGCCCAACAGCTCTCCTATAGTACCCAGATCCACTGTGTCTGTAGCAGATACAATCTCTACTCTGTGAGTGACAGAATTTTGAGTTAATACTATACCTCTGGGTAATTGAGCATTTAGAGTGGACAGATTATACTGCCCTGGAGTGATGACAATTTTTTGATCCCCTACTGCAATTTTGTTGTTGTGGTGTGTAATATTAGGGATCAAGTACATGCCATAAAATGCTCTGAGAGCTATTGTTTTGGGATACACTATGTCATCATGTAATTTGAGTTTCAATATTGAATTTTGGCTGGTGAGATGGAATACCCCCATGATGTTTTAAATACCACAAGGCTTTTTGAAAATTTTCAATTGATGGTTTATTTATTTGAGACATATATCTAAGAACAGATAAACACAAATGTCCGCAATTAACATCTTTGAAGTTTTGAACACGGGCATTATTGTAATAAAGATTAGCTGATTTTAGATATTTTATTAAATTTTCAGGTGGAACACCTCCAAATGAATCAAACACAAATGCCGTTTTGTTTAAATATTTAAGATAACAGATCCAGTGAGTGCCCTGATTTTTGTACTTATCCAAATTAACAATGCTACACTCTTTGTTGAGTGGTTGCTCTGGCAAAGAATCAGACATGTACACACCTCTAAAATTTTTGATGCCCAGTGGCTTGATTAAAGCTTCAATATCTTGGTTTGTAAGCGGCTCTTGTTTTTTTTAAACTTATTCATGGCTTTCTTAACACCTTTGCCTTGTTTCTCCATGGCCAGGTTATGGCGCCTCTGCTCATCTAATTCTGCCTTATTCTTCTTGGCATCTATTACTGTTTTTGCTATGGCAGCTGATCCCCCAGCCAAGCTCCCAACAGCCCCGAGTGCTGCTAAGATGGCCGGGATAGTAAATATGAAACCCCCCACATTTGATTTTTTCCTGGATTGTTGTAATTTTTTTAATTGGGGGGTACTAAGCAACAATTTCATACCATGGCCCTTTGCAATACAAGAGCTTTTTTTCTTGCGCTGCTTTTTGGTTAAAAGACTATCAATAGTTTTAAGAGATTTAAGACCTGCATAAGGTATTTGATACATAACACCCTTGGCCTTCATTCTAGGTTTATTATATACATATTCACAGCCCCCACCCCAGTTTTTGTTTGGTGTTCATAGCTATGGTGGTCCCCAATGCTGCTATTCTTTCACTTAAAGAAGCATCTTTGCTTACAAATCTACCAAATGCAGCCTCTTCTAATTTCTTGTCTGCAACATGTCTCTTGTCAAGATCAGAATGTGTGTTGTATGCTATGTCATGGTCTCTACAAGCAGCATCTAGGGGATTAACACCAGGGTCCCCTCTGTTTAATCTATGGTCCAATTTTGTACCGGGACCACAATACTGATAGCCTGGAATATGTAGTTCAAATGGCAGCTTGTTTATAATGTCATTAACCAGCCCCCGACCCTCAGAAATATTCCAAAATTTAGGTGGTAGAGTATTAATAATTTTTTTAAGATATCCAATCCCCTTAGTGTCATTCACTATAAAATTAGACAATTTTGTGCTTATCATGTCCATATTTCCAACCTTTTCATTGTAAAAATTGTGGTTGCCAGCATTTTCCTCCCCAGCTATCACCAATAACCTATCTACAAGTTTCCTGACATCATCAACCCAGACAAATTCTTTAGGCAGGGTGTTGTATTGTTTGATTCCACTGCCTGTCTTGATCTGTGACCATATGGGCTTGATTAAATTGTTGTATTTTGCTCCACTGCTAGACTTGACTCTTTTTTGTGTGGGATCATTGTTCTGGTATAGAGCATCTGGTTTTATTAATATTTCTTTGTAATGTTCATAATCTTGATCTGTATAGCTGCCAGGCCTTTTCCTAGTCATCAGTTCCCACAATCCAGGTGTTCCGAGATACTTAACAAAACCACCTTTTTCTCCAAGATGAGATTCTGAATATACAATTATATCATCTCCCATAAATGTTACTCTGAAATTGCCAATTCTATGTATGATGCTACCATCAAGCTCTGTGTCAGCATATAAGCCAAAGACCTCATCTTTGTTGTCTTTAGGTGTGCTTAAATATTTTTGAGCAAGAAGACCCAATTCAATAGGATCCAGAGTAGCTTCAATTCTTCGAGGAGCAACAGGACTAGGTGTATGAATACTGGAAAGTGGGGTGATTGGATAATCTAATATGTTCCTTGCAGCTACAGGTACAAGCTCTGTGATCAAATTTTGATTTTGCTCTGTAACAGTTTTGATATTTTTACCTAATTCACTAATAGCATCAATAATAGGCTGTTCTGTTTGTTTGTGTTGTTCATAAATTCCTCGGTTCTGTGATTTCCATCCCTTAAATCTTTTTACAAGATAATCTCTTAATTTAAGATTGGCCTTTTGGCAATAATTGGCCTTTTCATTATTTATTTATTTATGTTTCAATGTCTAGAAAATTGTTGATTTTATTTCTGTATTTGCCACTATTGGGTTTTCTTGTCATATCAATTGTGACAAACCCATAACTGTCCTGGTTCCAGCACCTACTGCAAAACTTGGAAAAATCATTGTAGCTCAAGTCCCCACCTACATATTCATCATGTATGTGTTTGAGGTTGGTATGATCTTGATGAAACACACATATAAAATTGCTGTTGTCTCGGATCAGCTGCTTCGGTATTTTAGAAAAAGGCTGTGCCAGGTAGAAGCAATCAATGTTTTTGTGTCGGCCCTGTGTAAAGAAATTTCTAACCTTGTTTTGATTATCCAGTATAATGTCATCAAACACAACAACAGAATTATCGAGACATTCATGGAGTGGCTTAACATCTGATTCAAAAGTGGCAATATCCAATCCATCATATAGCTTCATCAACTGCTGATATTTTAATTGTTCCAAGCTCTTAGAGAAGATATACAAGTGCCTGTTTTTCCAGTCTAACCAGTTGGGTGCCAGTAAAAAATTATCAATCATTAGTGTAGTTTTACCACAAGCTGATGGCCCAACAATAAGACATCTAATATTTTCAGGCAGCAACTTGCCATTTCTCTTAATCTGCTGTTCAGGTTCTGGCAGCCTCTTTATAACATCCCAGGTGCTCATATTATCACTTTGTCTGCATCGATCCAGCTGTGTTCTGGAAGTCCTAGCCATTTGAGGAATAACTTGTTGCCTTTTCTGCGGATGATTTTTTCTATGAGATATGTGTCAAGCTGTTTAGTTTTGCTGAGTTGTTCTTCATAGAATCTGCCTTTGAGAATTTCTCCTCGGTGGTCTTTTATTATATATGTGTATCGGGTCCCAGGTTTAATTTGAACCACTGTAAATAATTCAGTGCTCCAGTTTCTTGTAAAGCCTCTTTTGAATAAGTGCTTATATTTGCTGATTCTTACTTGATCACCCACCTTGTATTTGGCCTTTCTTGTTGTTGGCTGGTATCTAGGATAATAAACAGTCCTGATCAATTTTTGCTCATCAGATGGAGTTACTTCAGAGGGTTTCATGTTGATTGTGGAATGGACCGAGTTGTTATATTTATGTAGAAGTTCTGGAAGAATATTAATCCATTTATAATTACCTTGAAGTGTAAATTGTTTATACATAAGATTTTTTAGGGTTTTGTTGAATCTCTCTACAATTGAGGCTTTGAGATCACTGTAACTCGAATAATGTTTTATTGACTGGCTTTTAATTAATTGTTGGAACACAGAATTATAAAATTCTTTGCCATTATCTGTTTGCAAATAGCGCGGTGATCTTCCACTCTGATTGATGATTGTCCTGAAGGCTTCTGTAACACATTTTCCAGTCTTGGATTTGAGTGGCACAGCCCAGGCAAATTTTGAAAATGTGTCTATTACAGTAAGTAGATACTTGTAGCCCTTGTTGATTTTGTCTAAGTTTTTCAGCTGTCCACTTGCCATCTCAATCAAGTCCCCTTGCCATAAATCATCTATGCCTTTTGTGACTACTGGCAGTCTCTTAAAATTATGTCTGGCTTGTCTGTGTAATTCATCAACAATAATTTGTCTAGACATAATATGAAAACAAGAATATTGCAACTATGGGGTGTTCAGCAGCTGATACTACAGGATTTTCTAAATATAATTTGTCCCCTATTTGTATTTTAAATTCCAGAGAGCCATCATCTTCAGCATAGGCTGTTTCTAATGTATTGGGGTCTGTAAAATCCTCTAACTCTACACTGGTGATTTTTGCTTTGTTATCAGCATTTGTTATTGATAAGGTAGGGTAGTGGTGTGCCTGTGGTTGAAGCCAATATTTGATCTTGATTGGTCTAAGTGTGTCCCCAACAAAAAACTGGTAATAAAATTGTGCAGGGGACAGCATATATATTTTGCCACCTGGTGTAAATGGTGAATCATATTCTTTGTTGGGGATGCTGTACAATTCAAGAATTACTGTATGTTTTGGATTCTCAATTATGCCTGTTATCTCTTTTTCTGCTGTAAGCAATCTGCTTGTTACAGATTCAAGATGCTCATTGATGGTCCTAACAACATCATCATGGCCTGGCTTGATCTTTATGTCCACAACAAGTTTCTTGTATTGTTGCACAATCTCTTGAAGCTGGGTGGCAAAAACAGACAGAGCATTTGCTTGATTGGATTCCATGGTCCCTAGCTGTTGCTTGATATTAGCTACAATTTGCTGTAAATTTTCAACAACTGCCAATTTTGAATTTTGAGCAGTAAGATCATGTACCTGTCTTCTGATATCCTCAAACAGGGCATGCAGTTCATTAATATGTTGATTAGTTGGTAGAGTGGCCACTGTCTGAGTAAGTTGTTTGATCTCTGTCTGGATAATCTTGATATCTTCTGATTTCAATATGCGATTCACTGCCCTCTTAATATTTTTAAGTTCCTGTGATGTAGGCAGATTTGATACAGTATTCTGCAAAGATTCAAGTGCCAATTTTACATTGTTTAATTCAGAAGCATCAGCCACATTTTGCATAGCATTTTGGAGCAGGGCTATATCTGCCTGAGAGGGTGTTGATTGATTGTTGTAAAATTTCAAGCTTTGTTTGGATATCATCAATCAAGTGATGAAAATGAGATAGCTCAGATTCAGTGTTGAGGTTTTCAAGTTTTGTGATCTGTTGCTGGACACTAACAAGGGTATCTACAATACCGGGCAGGCGGGATTCTAGAGATTCTTGTATATTTGTCAAATCACTTTGCACTGCTGCTATTGTACCCTCAAGATGGGTTATGGTACTTTGAATTTTTCCAAAATCTTCATATGTTTCAAGTTGCAGCTTAATGTTGGCAACACTCCGAGTTATTGCACTCAAAGCATCAGAAGATGGCAAGTTGTTCATAAAATTTTCAAGTGTCTCAATTTTTTCTTTAACCTCGGCTATGGCATTGTTCAGAGGGTCCAGATTAGGTATTTGGAGTGATTGAATCTGTTCTTTTAGAGTGGAAATCACTAGATCAAAATCTTCTTGTGATTTTATGCTTTTGACAATTGTTTGGAGCTGTGTCTGGACATTATTAATCTGTTCTTCCAATTGCTGTTTCAATTGCTCAGAGTTGGTGGTCTGGGTCTTAAATTTGACTTGAAGAGCTGCTACAGCCTCTTCTAAACTTTGAAAATTATCCAATGTGGCCAAGTCAGTATATTTTCGAAGCAGCAATTTGAGTTCAGGATCAATTTTAAGAAGAGGGTCCATGCATTGTGATTGTAAATTTGTAATTTCTAATTGAAGACTGGCATTGAGTGTGGTTTGTAAAGCTTGTAAATCACTTCTTAATTTCTTGACTCTGACATCAAGCATAAGAATCTCATCACTGTGATCTTCATGCCTTGTATGGCCAAATATATCATTAGGCATTTTTGTTTTAGTGGTTATTTATTATTGAATATCTAATTCTTAATTCTATATAAAAAAGGTATAAGCTTGTCATATGATCCCGGGACCTCAATATATAAGCAGTCACCAGCAGAAACAGTATATACAGTGCCAGAAATCATGTTTGAGTGCTTAATTCTATAAATATTTCTCCCTATTGAAATCTTGACATTACCCTCAGGGGTTGTAATAAATTGCAATTGACCACCTACAGGTAATTGGTAATGATTTAAATTATTGTTAAATATGTACAATGTTTTACCTGTTTCATCATCAACATCTGTAAGTATGCTGTTCAGATGAATAATTAACAAAGCACTTAGTTTATATATCATATCAGAAGAGGGTTGTGGTGTTGGCAGCTCCATAATAGCCTGTTTTTTGAACCCAAATAAGTTCATAGGCATGTTTATTTATTTCAAATCATGCTCTGTAATTGGGCATTGATTGCCACTTTTCAAATCACAATGCCCCCATGGTAGAGTATGTATGCCACATGATAAAATACATCTCTTATCATCATGTGGGTCCAGAGCCACTTTTCTTACAATATTGCTAGTCAATAAGTGATCCACACTCTGAATTCTATTTTCTGATGTTCTGATTGTGCTACATGATTTGAGACAATTTTTGTAATCCTCAAATTCAAGCTCTTTGTCCACAGTTACTCTGCCAATGCCCTTGGCCTTTTTGGCAACAACACCACTACATGTTTCAAAACTGTACATCTTGGCCCTTAACCCAGCAAATGCCACAATAACATCACCAAGTGTCTCATCTTTTAACTTGCCAGGCACCTTTTTGTTGTGGGGTTGAATCCTTGTATGTTCAGTGGTATCAAAATATTCAAACAATTCAGGCTGTAACATATCTTTATAAACATCTTCTGTTTGAATATCAAGAACAAAACTATCTGTGTCCATGTACATCAATTTTACACGATCCTTATAAAAAGGTTTCAACACATCATAATACAATTTTAACATGTGTAATTTGGCCAATTCCAATATCACAGCCCCTACATAAATAGGCCTATCAAACTTGATCTTTGTTTTTTTCATGTTGAAAAGTGCCATATTTTCATCATAAATCCTTCTGTAATTGAAGTTGGGCTTTCCAATCAATTTTTTGCTCCGGCTGGGGTCAGTAATTATTTTAACATCAATGTGTTTTCTGACATTTTCAATTGTTTTGCCATACACTGAATTGACCATCAATTTAAACAAGGTCTTATCAAATTGGCTCATTGCAGATGTTCGAAGCTCTGTGTTTGTATCAATATATGGTTTCAACCATCTTGAGTGCCTGAACCTCAAAACTTTTCCAACTTTGGTCACTTGAACACCATGATTCATCAGGAACTGGAGGTTTTTGTAATAAATGACATAATCCTGTTTCGGCTCTAGAGTCATCATCAATTTCTTCTGTTTAGAGCCAGGTGAACACTTAACCTCGGGAATTGGAGGCAGATCAGAAAATGTGTTGTGTAAATCATCAGGAATTGTCAGATCAACCTCTAAGAACAGGCCATAGTGACTGTCATCAAAGTCCTGAAGATCCTCAATGTTGAAATCTTCAACCCACTCAAGCCCTGCATATGGCAATTTATCCATCATAGCATAACCATAGAGGCTGTTTCCATCCACATACAGTATATAATTTGATGGCAATACTGGATCATAATCAGGAATATATTTGTTATTTGCTCTGGCATATCTCTGAGAACATTGCACCATGCCTCCTCTTATACATTGTTCCATAAACAGATACATATCTTGATCCTGGATCAGATCCAATTGCATTTTAGTGTTTAAAAACATTGCAGACCATGCTAGGCCCGGAGCACTGTAAAAATACATTGGATCCAGCTTATAATTTTGCATGGAAGATTTTTTGAATGCCTGCAGTATATCAGCTAAGAGGGTCACATCAAGTTTTAAATATGCCCTGTGATAATCACCAAATGTCTGGCATTTTAAATTGTTCCACATCAACTGGGCATGGTGATAATCTTCATCAGTGATTCCAGATCCTCTGATTTTGCTGTAAAACTCTTGTTGTGGTGGCAGAGAACACTCATCAAATTTAGAAAAATCTGTAACATAATCATATGGATATACACCCTTGCGCCTAATTAATTTCAGGTGCTGATTTGGAAACAAAGGACATGTGATTTTGAATTGATCATCAGATAATTGAGTGGCCAGTGTAGCCAGGCTAGCCGATAAAATTCTGTATGAATCAAGAAATCTTAAGTGAATAGGAACACCATTAACTTTAATTATTTTGCTAATGGCAATATATTTCTCATTATTTTCAGCTAAAATATTTAAATTCTGCTTGTCAAACCCCTCATACCTGATCAAATGATGAAAATCATAATTGGATGCACCATGGCAAAATATAGGGATAAATTTTGGTCTCTGGATCTTAATATTACAGCTATTACACAGGGCCATTAAGAATTTACCATCTGTATGAGAATGGTGTTTCACCTTGATATTTATATCTGAAAATTCAGAATCACATACCGGGCATTTTTCTGCATTGTTGAAATCTTCAATCTGTTTCTCTGTTAAAGGCAACATAGGTTTTGATTTTAATAAGATATTAGATGTTATGTCATGGCACTCATTTTCTATTCTATGTGCAAATTCTTTGATGGCATCTGCTCCCATGTATAAATCTTCTTTACTAACAACCCCATCCTGTACAACCACATAATAAAAACTAGAAGGTTCATGTAGCTGGTATGATGTAATTGAAGATTCATCAGGATCTGGGCTACAGAATGCAAGAGGTTTGAGGTTTGATTCAAAATCACAGACTATATATGCTGGGTGTTCCAACAGGGCTTCAAATTTTTTGAATTTGGCATTTTCACTTGGATTAGGCATTACCATATGAACAAGTTTATAATTGCCACAGTATTTCAGATGCTCAATTAACTTGTTTTTAGCAATTTCTGTATTTTTTTCACGAACCTCATTTATTATTTTTTCACCATCAAATACAGACAAACATCTTCTGCACAACTTGAATATTGTATTGGATTTGTCTAGTTGTGTTCTCACTAAAGCTTCAAGATTATGTATCAGAGTATAATGGTGTGTATCTTCCCCTTTAATTAAGAGCAGATCAATCGGAACAGCAGAATCATCATCAAATGTACTGATTCTGAGAGGATCTATCAAGCAATTGCCACGGCCAGTAGAACAAATAAATACATTAATAGATAATTGTTTATCATTAATATCCCTGGTCTTTTTTTCAAATTTATCAATATTCTGAACAGACATTGGATATTCTAAACCCTCCATTGCGTCATCAAAATCATTTTCATGTTGTTTATAATAACTTATTCGCTCAGGATGCCTTGAAACTGGATACAAAGCAGCTAAAATACACCACAAAAAGCATTTCTCATCATTATTTTTTATATTAACCACGGCTTGTTTGTTTTTTATATTTACAGATAATGGCACATAAGTGGAACCTTGTAATGGGTTGAATTCAGAAATATTAACATAGAGCTTGTGTGGAGATCCGCATAGGCTCCATCCAGACTCTTTTCCAGCAAATTCAGAGTGTTTAATATTCAATTGATCTATTAAACTGCTTATTATTTTGTCTGAATTTGCATTTGAATATACCGGTACAGTTTCTGTTATGTGGGGCTGTGTAAATTTTGTGCCATTTGGCTTCTTATATTGTGTAAACAATTTGAGAGACAGCTTATAAGAGCCATTTTGTGCATTTAGAATTGCCTGCACATCTGGATTTATACTGTTCAAAAAATTCTTAATACCACATCTTGGCTCTGATACAAAACGGTGATCCCTTAATTGGCCGTTAAAACTGCTATGGATGGGTTCATAGCGTGGCTGCTTTGCTGGTCCAGCATTAAGAGGTGTTTCATGCTTCCTTTTCAGACCAGATGTAGATGGTTGTGGGGGCAATGTTGATGACTGTGCAGAAGAAGTACCTTTATGTTTATATGTGAAATATTCCATGCTATATTTTCTATGGCATTTAGGGCAAATTTTTGTGGGAGTTCTGCATTTGTCTGGATTACAATTCCTTTGATGCTTAGCCCAATTGGGGCTAGATATATTCTTTTTGCATTGATTACAATATTTTTGATTTGGCATTTTTGTTGTTGTTTATTATATACAATTTCTTGGGATTCAAATCAAAATTCTATGCTTAATAAAAAATATCAGTTGGGTTCAGCAGTGTGTTTTGAATATTTTGTGTGTGTGTGTATGTGTGTATGTGTGTTAATATTTTTGGCTTTGGTATTTATATAAAATTTCTTGGGGTTCAAATCAAAACTCTATACTTAATAAACCTATGACAGGTTGTCAAAAATTCTGTATATTAAATCAAATAGATTTGTAATTCAATTTATACAAATCTGCAATATTTTTGTGTTTAAAAATATGAGCAGCACTGCAGCAACACACCCTCACTCTTTAACAACTCTCACAATACTGGCTGATATGCAATGGAAAATCTCTTTATATACCCTAAGCACAGACCGCATTGAAAGCATCTGAAACAATAAGCCAATCAGAATATAACACATCATCACATTATGTCATAACCAACCAATCAGAAAACAACACATGTCTAATGCATAATATTGGGTAATAATTTGTTGCAAAACATGATGCAATATAAATAAACCAGAAATAGGCCACAAGTGGACCGGAAGTAAATATGTGTGGGTGGGTGTGGGTGGGTGTGGGTGTGTATGTGGGTGGGTGTGGGTGGGTGTAGGTGTGCATGTGGGTGGGTGTGGGTGGGTGTAGGTGTGTATGTGGGTGGGTGAGTGTGGGTGTGTATGTGGGTGGGTGTAGGTGTGTATGTGGGTGGGTGTGGGTGGGTGTGGGTGTGTATGTGGGTGGGTGTGGTCAAGGTCAAGGTCAAGGTCATCTCAAGGTCAAGGTCAAGGTCAAAATAATCGAAAAAATAATCGAAAAATAATCGAAAAAATAATCGAAAAAATAATCGAAAAAATAATCGAAAAAATAATCGAAAAAATAATCGAAAAAATAGTCAAGGTCAAGGTCATCTCAAGGTCAAGGTCAGTGTGTGTGTGTGGGTGGGTGTGTGTGTATATGGGTGTGTGTGTGTTAATACGTTTGGCGTAGTTTTAGGTGTGGCCAAAAAAAATATCAAGAGGGGCATATTTTTGACAGGTTTATGGACAACAATGTCACAGAAGTGCCTTTTATAAGTGTAGGCAAATCAATCTGAGGGGGGGCATACATTCTCAGAAAATTCCCGAGGGCATTTTTACAAAAATCTTGGATTAGACGGGGTTCCACACTTGAGCAAAAAGTTCATATGGGCATGTTGAGCTTGTTTTAAGTGTAGCCAAATCTGCATGAGGGGGGTTCATACTTTCTCGAAATGGTAGTATTGTATTTTATACTACTGAGACACGAGACGAGACGGGACATGTCCCGTCCCGTGAGCAACACTAGACGTTACTGCCAGGTTATTCCTTCCCGGCTGTAGTTATATATATATGTACACATATTCATAGTGAGCATATAAAACGATAAGTACAGTAATATATTCTGTCAAAAAAGTACCGGGAATTGTTAAATAAAACGCACAATTTTTATTTATTCATCACTATTTATTTTGTCGCCTTCAAATTAGGCCCCATTTGATGCAACACACATATGCCACCGTTTTTTCCAGTCTTCGAAATACTTTCTATAGGCGCTTCCAGGTATGGCCTTCAGCTCCTTCCACGAATTTTCTTTATGGCTTCAATCGAGACAAAACGGGTACCCCGGAGCGGCAATTTTAGTTTCGGGAACAGAAAGAAGTCACACGGGGCTAGATCTGGTAAATACAGTGATTGATCGATGGTATTTATTGTGTTTTTGGCCTTAAATTCGGTCACAACTGTCGCTCTATGCGATGGAGCATTATCGTCGTGTAAAATCCACGAATTGTTCTTCCAGAAATCTGGCCGTTTCTGATGGATTTTCTCACACAAACGCTTCAATACAGCCAAATATTATTCTTTATTGACCGTCTGTTCCTCTGGAATGAATTCATGATGCACCAAACCACGAATATGGAAGAAAACAATGAGCATCACCTTGACTTTTGAGCGACTTTGCGTGGTTTTTTCGGTTTCGGCTCGTCTTTTGTCCTCCATTCTGATGACTGTTGCATGTGGCTCAGTCGGTAACGCGTCTGACTACCATGCTCAAGGTCCCGGGTTCGATCCCCGGCCGGCTCAAATCCGGGAACTTTTCTAACGGTGGAAGCGGCCCCGGCGCCTACCCAGCGTCGAATAATATGGGTACCTGGGGGAAACCCGGGGGGGGTAAAGGCGGTCAGGGGCGTGATGCTCATCACATCACCCCCACTCACGACCGGATCAAGAAAGTGTGGGGCGTTACCCCCACACCCCCTATACGCCTTCATGGCGTGGTGCTATGCACAGGGGAACACTTTACCTTTACCTGTTGCATGTCAAACTCGTAGACCCATATCTCGTCACCAGTTATTATGCGTTCCATGAATGTGGGATCAGAATTGGCGCGATCCAGCATGTCTAAAGAGACCTGCTCACGGTACTGTTTTTGAAGAAAATTCAGCTCTTTTGGAACAAGCCGTGCGGCGACGCGTCTCATGCCCAAAATATCCACTAAAATGGAACGAACAGACTCGTGAGAGATGTTAAGGTCACTAGCTATCTCTCTTAAGCTGGAATGGCGATTATCGAGCACAATTTCCTTCTCTTTTTCGATGTTTCCATCGGTTGCAGAGGTCGAAGGTCGTCCAGAACGAGGCATGTCTTCCACGATCTCTCGGCCCTCCTTGAACGCTTTGTACCACTCGTAAGCCAGTGTTTTTGATAAAACTGATTCACCATAAGTCTTTTCTAACATTTTTAGCGAGTCAGCACACAAAATTCCGTCCGCAACACAAAATTTAAGGCAAAGTCTTTGTTCAATAATTTCGTTCATTGTAAAAAATCGTGATGCAATACTGAAGTGGACTGATTCAACCTCCTGCTGTAAATGAACTGGTTGACAGATCGCGCTCATGTTTGGCATAGTAATTAAGTACAGAGCTACCAACTTACCGAAAAAAAGATTTTTAAAAAATCATTTGCGCGGGCCTTTTAAATTACAAATTCCCGGTACTTTTTTGACAGAAGGTATTTCATAAGTGCAACCTGCTTATCATCGTTGGATTAATAAACGATTTGTGCTTCCACCGGGAATGAAATCCAGTATCTTTTGCTTACAAGACAAAAGCGTCAGCCATTTAAAAACCAATACCAGAACTTGTATCTATTGTGTTAACACGTTCCATGTATGTTCCAGTGTATCTCTGGAAAGAGAAACTGCCAGAACATAAAATTTTCGATCTCCTTTTTCCTCTAATAAATCATCATCCTCTCCCCCCACCCACTTCTCCCGCTTGCTCAACGGCTGCAGGAAGTGATGTAGCAAACAGGAAGTGACGGCTGCTGCTGTAAATATTACGTACATTGGGGCAGCTATTACTTTCATTAATCTCGGAAGGTCGCCGTTATGCAAGGCTCGGCCCTTCTTTTTTCAATCCAGCGTGGTCTGTTGCTCGCCCACCCCGCTCTATGAAAGAGAAAGCGCATATCACAATCTCGACTCGTGATGGACTTATGGGGGAAGGAAAATAAATGGAAAAACGATCCTTGTTTAATTTAGTGTTTTGTTTTAAGTACACTTTATGCACAGAAAGACTAATCGGGACTGGGCCTACAGTTTAAAGTGGGATCCGAACCACTGTGTACCTCCACCGGGTATCAAACCCGAGACCCCTTGATTGCAAGGCGACGACGCTACCACTGCGCCATCGGGGAGACGTTATGTAGCTTACGTCTATTAAATATCACTAACATTTGTATAAAACAGCTATTCTACCAATGAAATTAATGTAAAAAAATGTTTAAAGTTTATTATTTATTGAATACCGGAAAGGTCGTGCTGATAGAAAGTTAATTTATTTGTTGAATTTCATTTTGCTTGTTTGTCACTTTTGGCTAATGATGAAGTGTGACGATGTGATGAAAGACTGGACTGGAACCCAAGATGCCAGACAAATTGCGGAGTGGTTAGCACATCGTGCTACGACGCCAGGGGTTCCGGGTTCGAATCCCGGCCTGGGCATGGATATTCGTGAGTGACCATTCATCAATTTCCTCATATCATCACTCATCCCCATCTTCGCAAATTAGCCAAAAATTGCCACAAAAAAACGAAGTAAAATAAATCAAATCAATCAATCAATGAAATCTAACCCGAGACCCTGGTGACGTGCTAACCACTACGCCAAGAAGATCGGCAACTGACGAAAAGTAAAGTCCCTTATGAGTATTATTATTAGTACGTAGGCTCATTCCTCTTTAGCATATTTGGCTTAGCGCAGATTTTCTCTCGCTTTAATGGCCGTGTGCACGAACGAAGATCAAATTTTAAACTCGGATCGGGAAAGGATCACTGGAAAATTCCATTGCACGAAGACGGTTCAACACTTGATCGCGATCTAGGAACATCAAAACGAGTTTATCTTCTGATCGGTCATTCGCCACCGTTTTGGTGTCTGATCCTGGTTTACGATACTGACGCTTCGACTGCAGGCAGTTGTTTTTAATATAAAAAGAGCGGAAAGTGATATCGAGGGCGTGCAAACGCTAGAGATGTTGGATGTACAATGCTGATAATTCGAGAACTATGTAAACTAAAAACTGCCAAAATAATAATAATAATTTGTGGTTCTGTTGTGCAAAGTCGTAATGTTTCTAAATACTGTACTTCCTATCCCAGAACACAAAACATATATAAATCATATATTACGTGCAAGGTAAATTAGAACAGAGCAATGTTTACGATATTGCTACATGGTGTTGGAAATATGATTGTATAAATTTACGAAAATACATGTTACTGGCTATTTACACGACACGACAATATAAATATATAAGAATTAAGAAATGAAAAATTCAAATACTTACCACAGTACAGTAATAACAGAAATAATAATAATATATCTTTATTTGAGCGGGCGAGGTTCAGCATACACTGTTCTCCAAAATCGAATGCATTTGGTAAGGCATTAAAGTCCCGTAGAGGAAGGTTCCATGCTTTCTCCTTCTCCTTTTGTGTTGTGCCTTCAGTTCTTTTTTAATATTATTATATTTTTACACTCCACTACATCCTTGTACATATTGACAAGGTTGATTAGTACATCTTTCAAATTCATAGAAGTTTGCAGCCCCAATTATTTTCTTCTCCTACATGTTGATACTTTAACACATCACATTACTCTATGGAGTTCTTGATTGTCATTTGTTTTAGCCAACCAATCAGGTATAGCCTTACAAATTAATCTCGGATCAGTTGAACGGAATCTCCTGAACGTCGTTTTTCGTTGGTTCAATGCAAATCTTTAAACCAAGTTCATTTAGAGTGGATTAAAATTAATCTCGTTCATCTGAACTTCGAAATAATCGACGTTGGTGCACGCGGCCATAAGTACACTCAGCAACAAAATTAATGGTAGGCGGATTGCCAACCACCACTTTTATTCAGTGTTTTCAACAATATGATATTAATGTCTTGATCGCAAATAGATGTGTTTCACCTACGCAAACACATTTCCTTGCACACGACAAATAAAATTGGCCGCACACATGACGGCTGTGCGAATCCTGACGTCACATGAAACCCACCTATAAGCAGAGGACAATATTTGCTTCGCCTCAACAGAATTTCATTCCTTAAAACAACACAGGATGTTGAACAGAAAATAATGAAAATAACGATGGACAATTTGACTAATATCATCTTCACCGTTCGCTGTACCATCTTTATTTTAGTGCGCTGGACTTTTTGACACCAGGTGTAGTGCAGTGCAGGCTGTTTCGAAGAAACCGTGGTAAGCCAAGGCGACGTGTGTGGATTCAACAAATACGTCTGCTGCTTAAAGGTGCATTTAATTGGTTAGCACGCACCACGTGACCATACAACATTCCGTACACCACTCCAGAATGCAGTACAAACACCAAATACACTACGTGCCACGAAATGAACGAAATAGACGGCTTGGTATTGGGTTTTGTAGCCAAGTATACCTTGTTCCGGCAATCTTTGGAGTAAGGCTGCACATAGTGACAGAGGAAGGGGGGGAATCGAGTGGGCAGAGTGAAACAGTACATGCTGCTTAGAAGGCGGTAACTGCAATTGCTCTCCTCCCTTCACGCAATACCGTTCCCTCTCGTGTGTTCATTGGTGAAGCCGCCTCGCGTCGCTACTTGTGCAAAGACTTATTCTCGTCCACTTACTCCAGATATGACCGCGACAGTGTATAGTAGGGATGGTCGATATCGAAAATTTGATTTCGCGATATATCGTCCAGAAAATATTGCACAGTCGATACAATATGATATTTTTTCGTACCGTGATATCTACGATATGTCGCCTCCACCATATATATCGCCAAAATATCGTGACGACATACCGTCTAGTTGATATAGCCTGGACGATATTTCTTGAATATTGCGATATACCGAGTGATGTGCCGTACACTATAAGTTTACGTCTACATGAGTTGTCTACACGTAATATACGCGTAGATTACATTGGGTTGTAGTTTACATAGACTACGTAGACAATCTAATGTGCATTTAAATTAATTTTCATGGCTTTCATGAAAGGAAAGTGACACTTTCAACTATATTGGTTTCTAACTAACTAACAGGAATCCTATTTACAACAAAATTTCTCTTCTCTTTTAACATCAACTATGGAAGATGATAAATAGTGTTCCAAAAAAACAACAGATGGCAGTCGTGAGGCAAAATTAGTCTTTTTCACATGTAACACTAGAATATTTCTATATTAGGTTTTTTCTAGGTGAGAAATTGTTCGATTTTAGAAGAAAGAGTATGAAAAGTTCTCTTCACACATCAGCAACTGATAAGCAGTATTATTTTCTTTTAATTCCAAGGCGCCCTTTGCTAAGTTATCACCTTTCGCCATGTTGTTTACATAGATCACGTCATCTACGTGTATAAAATAGTCTACGTGTAGAATGTAGACTATCATTGTTTACACGTAAACGCACATCACTGGATATACCGCCCTACACTAGTATAGACATGTGAGTGCAAAGAGAGTCAAAAGGTGCAACGAACTAGACGGGGCAAGTCTTCCTCTCCTACCTCTTTCGTATCTGCAAATCTGCATTAACGAATCAGGCCTGTGCTCGCGAGTCATGTTAGCGACTATCTGTTCCGGAACAGACGTCGTCCGTGCAGTCGCGCTGCACTGAATTCTAGGTAATTCAAAACTTATCACCAGCAACGGCAACTCCATTAGACTGTACATTTGATTAGGGTAGTACAGCGATCTTTCGCATCAAGGAAGAACGTAATTCTTATCCTTGGTACATGCAGTGTTGCCACATGAAGGGAAATTTCTCTTTTGCAGGGAAATTCGGACCAAAATTTTAGTCAAAAGGGAAAAGGGAATTTCGATAAAAAAAAATACCACAATTGCAGGGAAATTTTAAAGTCATCTGACTACATTACTACAGTTTATGTTAATTTCGAATTTCATATCCACATTTTTTATGTTATTTATTTTTCAATTCCTACTTGTTTCTGCTCCTTTAAGTTTATTGTACGTTGCTTTTATGTATCTTTGGATAAATAGAAACTATGAGGAGAGGATTAACGATTAAATAGATTCCTAACCACTAACCTGAGACATATGATCCTAACTATGTTATGATCTGATCATGAAGTGATGTAACTGAAATGTGAAAATTTTTTAAAATATTTTTTATTCTAACGAATAATTCCACTACCACCACTAATGATGCTGCTACTACTACTAATTGTTATTATTATTATTACATAATTTGCTTAGGTGAAGGAAAAATTGGTCCAAAAAAAGAAATTTTCCCCTTGGAAAGTGAAATTGTGCCCTCATATTGTGGCAACACTGGATGCATGTCATTCTTGAGGACGTTAACAAATTCGGTAGTAAGGTGATTATGAGAGACCGGAAAATGCATTTCACGTCCTTTGCGCACGTTTCAGTCTCCTGCAAGAACAACTAATTGAAGATTTGAAGATATTGTTGTAGATGAACGTGAGGAGTGCAGTAATGAAAGGTTTCATGCTCGCATGTTCACTACAGCACTTGGTGAACTCTGGTCTCCACACCCTCTCGCGGACAACTCGCGAACTAAAATGGGCATTTATTTGTTTACCCGTAGTCGCTACAGACAAAAATCTTCCCCTTCTCTTGTTTTATCGCCGCCGCCCTCAAGAGGTTCGCCAAACCGCGGTGTCCTCCTTCAGTAGCGCCAAAACCTTAATTATGACTATATAAGTATCGCTATATATTTTAGAAATAGTTGTTATTTCATATTTGAAACAATAACACGAGGTTGAAAGAAAGAAGTTTTGGAAAGGAAACATAGATGGCAGCACAAAGTAATAAATATAAATAAATTGCTGAAGGATAAGTATCGATAGGTACGACTAGAAATATAACAAAGATATGTAGAAAAAATTAAAGCAATGTATAAAAAATAAATAGTAGATGAAAAAGCAAAATATAAGTAGTTTTTATCATTTAACAAGTTCAAGCCTACAGTCAATTGTTAGGCATTCATAAAGAAGTATGTACGCAATAAAGTAAAAATTCATGGATTGGGCAACTTCTCTTATTGTAAAACCTAGGATCCCAGATAACCATATTTCACAGGAAAAAAAACCTAGCTTCTCCGCCTGGATATTTGCTAGCAACTTTTTTTTGCGAATTTTTAATTTTTTTCATTATTGTGTATAGTTTGTGAAGTTTTTAGTGGGGGTTATGTTTTGATTGAATTAAAGTTCAAATTATTTATAAGCGCCAAAAATGAATCCACAAAAACAGCCACGTACAATCTGCGGAATTTGTCCATCGGCAAAGAGGAAGTTGTACTGCTGCCGCTGCAACAAGCTGATCTGTGGGGAGCATCGGGGAAAATGCTCTGTGCACTGCAATGATGAACTTTAAAACAGTGTTTTTGTAACCAAAATGTTTGTCAAGATGTTTTCTAACAAGTCATGTTCATTAAAATTCATTTCTTTAAAAACCTATTGGTTGTCATAGTTTTTTTTATACCGCCTCGTAAATGGACTGGTTAAGTCATGACGTCACTTCCGTTGATAGGCAGCCATATTGTTTCTAAACAACTGGTTGCTAAGGAACCTATTGAAGGGCAGGTGCGTTGTTTTTAAGACTACGTTATGACTTCGATCAAGTTCCATGCAATTGTGGAGTACTTCCACGACGAAGTGAAACTTGTAGAACGAGGTGAAAATGCGGTTGATTCAGGCCACGTCGATAAAGTTACGTATGATGGAGATATGTCTTTTCTTCGTGGATGCATCAGCGCCAGCATGAAGAAGAAAAGTTACGACGTGGAGGTAAGTGAAATTTGAGTAATGTTCTCTCTCAGAGATCCTTTTTCAAGAAAATTGGGTGCAATTTGTAACTTTGCGTCGTTAAAAGCTGCAACATATTGCGGACCAATACTGTGAAGAGAATGTCTCATTATTACTAGTATGTTGGACAACCCATTATTATCAAACTTCTCAGTACAAATTAACGTAACGAGTGAATAATTAAAATATTATTTGTTTCTCTCATCACTTCCTGCATCAACGTATTTGTTTGCGAGAATTTGAACATGTAATTAATAAATATTGAGCAGCAAGGGCGGGAGTGTAGCAGATATTAGTAATGTACAAAATTACTGTGAATTAACGGCCCAATTTCCTTTGGTTTTATTGTGATTTTATCATGCAATTTTAATATAGTTTGATTTTCATTTACTTCTGTTAACACTTACTGCGAAGTTTTAGCGATGACTTAAGTTTTGTTTTTTTTAAATATATACCTTCGTAGTTAGGTTAGGCAGACCAGGTTTGGTTCTCTTAGCATTAAAAGTGCCTGAATGCATTCTACTAAGGTTCCGATTTACTTCTACATTCATTCCCACAAGTCTACGATACTTACCGTCGCTTGTCAATGGAAAATGCATTATACATGGGAAGCATGCATGCGTAAGGTAATTTTGAAGTTGTGTTTTTCAACATAAATAACTAGTTTTCGAAATCCAAACAGTGCTCATTACTTTAAGGAAGGTTCAAATTTCGTGTGACAATGATTGCAAATTAGTCTTCATGCTAGGAGAATTTGAAAAGCAATCAGAACCGTGACTGACATGTACACCCTCGAAAATTTCAACTTCATTAAATTTAATAGACAGATTTCAGTGTTAACGTAAAATAAAATATTCATTAATTTATTTTACATTCATTACATCATAATGTACATGATGTTGAACAGGTCAATTCATTTACAATAACATATATCACTATTACAAGGTTTTAACATTTCTAGTAATTACATATGTTAGAATACATCAAAATTATTTTACAATTTGACAAATTATTAAAAAAATATGAAAAAAAATTAAAATGTTATCATACATAACTTTGAAGTGAAAAATATTAAAGTATTATATTTTATTCTTCCATATACTCACTTCCATTGTACAGAGCTCTGAGTTAAATATATTTTTTATAGTTTTGTTTCAATATTTTTCATTTACATGTGGAAACTACATGCAACCAAGATGTCTAGTGGGACCAACGTCTCACCAATTCCTCAGCAGCCTGAACTCCTTCATATTTCAAAAAAAATTCTGGGTGCACCTACTGCATGAAAAACATGAGTCATATGAACTGTAGCCATTAACTATTGAAAAAAGTACTCTCAAACTTTAGTAAAGAGCTTGATTTTCATGAAGGTCAATAAAATATGTGAAATGAAGTAGATTCCACCAAAAACAGGAAATGTCATTTAATATATCATAAAAAGTGTCTTCTTTCATGTACAACTAACAGTGTTTAGTGTGCTGTCCTTTCATGGAGCAAAACTAACGGTGACAGTATGGTGTAGTGAAAACACATTTCACTTGTTATTTACATTTGTACTTACCTGTTATGCATAAGGGAACATTTTTGAACTTGGGATTGTTTTTTTGCACTGAGAAAAGCGTAATTTTTAACATTACAAGTATTTATTGTTCGTTGCTAATTCGCTTTCGTTACACACAATATGGCGGGCAAATCTTGACTCACGTTGTCTATCGTCAGCTGATATGCAGTGTTTCCAAACTTGTTAACAGAAAAATGCCGCACAAACTATTCACAGAAGGTTTTTAAGCGAAAATTGATCAACAAACCATTCACAGAAGGTTAGGTTAGGTTCAGTTAGGTACGCAAACAGAAAATTAAATTGGAAAAAAAATTCACAATGGAACCTTCACTTATTAACTGAAAAATGCTGTACAAACTATTCACAGAAGGTTTTTAAGCGAAAATTGATCCACAAACCATTCATGGAAGGTTAGGTTAGGCAAACATAGAAAATTAAATTGGAAAAAAAAATCACAATGCAACCTTCACAGTTCACTTAGTAAAACTATCGCGTGGTTGCTACACTAACAGGGGGTTACATAATTGAACTCACGTAACATTTGATTCACGTAGTCGACGGTAATGGTGGCAATAGCTATCATGCATCGGAGATACATTTATGTCGAAAAATACGTGATTTATCGGCCGAATAAGTTGAACGAAGGGAGAAAACACTTCCACGAGCTTCGAAAAGTCTACAGAAACTCAGTTCCGTAAGTAGTTTCTCCTGTAAATTTGAAGAAATGTGTTTTCACTATACCATACTGTTACCAAACTAACACTAAGCCTTCATTTTGAAGTGGTTCATATTCTCTTCTATCCTTGTAAACATTGCAGTGTATTTATCCAATTTTTCTGGAAAATCTTACACATAATTTAGTATTCTATAAAAAATAGTGTTATTTGGAATAGAAGTTAGTTAACAGTGGATAACTGTGACAACAATTAAATCAATAAAGGGACAGTAACGAAGAATGCCAGTCTTCAAACCAGAACTTTAACCTGGTACCCTGGATAGCAATTTCAATATTCTATCAATCAACATGCTTGGTTACACAAGGGCAGCTAAGAGAGTAACAAAGTAAATTTACATATCCCCCCCGAGGATTCAATTCTTCTGCATTGGATTTAATAAATATCTTTGAACCGAATGTTGCAATATGCATGTCTATTAAACGTAATTTATGCATAACAGTAGCATGTGCTGCGCAAGTTCAAAATGAGGAGTATCTCACCATGTTGTAATGTTTGAATTGGAAAAAGAAATATTGGATTAAAACTGAAATTATAAATCACAAAATAATAATATTAAAATATTACTTCAAGACAGGTTGGCAATTCCTGAAGTGACATTATCTTATTATTAAAATAACAATTTTATGCACATTTTGTAATTCATTTTTCTACTGTATTTTAATCTCTGAGCTTCGCTAATAGCCGAGATAGCATAGAATACACTCTCCTGTCACATATCTAGGCACACTACTTTTAGCTTTCTTTTTACTCTAAGCACCAATGTTCCAATCTACCAGCCAGCGCCAAAAATGCTATGTGATCCAATGCCAGTTCGCTCGGTGTGAGATCCTGTTAAGGCATGATAATTGTGTAGACATTCATTTTATCCATCATTATCTGTCCTACCCATCTTCCTGATGACATGACAAGATGAAGTAAGTGATATGATTTTTTTGCATCCAAGGACTACAATTTTGTACAAGTAGGTAGGTACATCTGTAGTATAGGACATGTCAAATAGAGATACATGATAATAAAGTTTGATAATTTTAACATAAGATACACACATATATATCGGTGTATCATAACCCTTGCATGTAAAGATATTATACTTGACAATTTCAATTTGATGTGCAACAGCTAGCTGTGCATGTATGGTAACTAACCATACCTTTTAACATTTATTCTGATTACACATACACAAGACCTTGAGTCCTTCACGCTCTGTCCAATAGATATGCCTGTATGCATTCAAAAGATGAGTGTTGACTGTATATTCTTGTATGCTGTAAAATGAATGTTTAATCAGCATGGTTTTGATTTTATTTTTAAACCTTTGTTTGATGTATACCAGACATTAATAGATATACAAACATGGTAATGTCAGCAAGCGGAAGTTACGGAAGAGATTTCTGCACTAATATTTCCCATTTACCCCTGCCACAAATCAAAGTGCTCTTTTTAGTAATTTAAACAGTATGGAGCTACATGCCTTGTTTCCCCAGCTCATGATTCCATACCTTATTACTGATTCAAAGTGGCTTCTTACGACATAACAAACTTTCTACTGCCAAGGCATCTTTATGGTGCATAATTAGATTTTTTCTGTTCCCATCAAACTTTTAAGAATGCAAAATGAAGTCCAGTGATTCTTTAAAAATGTGTTTCCCAGTCATCTACTTCTGGGTTATACCATATGACAACATGTGAATCAACCAATGAAGAGGCAATTTTCAACATCACATATTTTTAGAAATAGGTTACATGTATATTGCTGAGAGTTTGCAGTTCAGCTGCAATATATTTCTAAGAGCTGGTAATGTAAATATTGGTCTCATGTATGTTAATTTCAACAATATTGTGTTTACATTTTATTCTCATTGCGGTACTTTAGTATTATACGGACTACCTCATTTGGCTACGTTAAATTATATTCCCCTCACAAACATGGTTAGGTTAGGCAAAAAAGAAATGCATAAACGACCATTTGCTTTCTCAGAAAACAGACAGGTCTGAAATCAGGTAGTCCGTATAATACTGAAGTACCCTCATTGCTTTTAAACATTTGCTTTGAATTGTAGGAATTTATCAATCAAAATATGTTATCAAACATAACCTAACCTAAATCTAACATAAGTCCAAATCCCATTGGCAATTGGCATCTTATTTCCAAATTTTGTACAGTTACTGAGTAGTTGTATATACATGACACCCACACACCCCTATAATATATATATATATATATATATATATATATATATATACATATGTGTGTGTGTGTGTGTGTGTGTGTGTGTGTGTGTGTGTGTGTGTGTGCGTGTGCGTGTGCGTGTGTGTGAAAAATGAAAAGGCCCAGTTCTGAGAAAATGGCTACCCAAATTTTGATTGCACCACATTCAAAAATTTTCCCCTCGTATAGGCATGTAATATTTCACATGAAATGATTCTTCAACACCTTTGCAACAGCATGTGAATCACTTCTGTACGTGACGTGTTTGCCTAAATATTGCAATTAGAAATTAATAAGATGATGCAAAATGCTCAAAATCGCACATTTTGAAGCCCTCTAATTTCATAAATACAAATGATATGGACCTGAAACTTTCCACAAGTTCCTGCCTCAGGTGGCCCTTTCAGTATGCCTAATTTGAAATTAACCAAAAATTGAATTGTTGAGGACATTCATTTGACATTGAGCAAGATGGGGGGAAAAGTACATATTGTATAATGCTGCTTTATTTCACTGGTACCAGTTTCATAGATCGGGGACACATTAAAATATTATATTTTGTGTTTCGCATGGTTCGTAGTTACCAATTGTGTATTGCGGAACATAGTTCAAGGTGCCATTATGCTTTCTACACGAAAACAAACACTTTTTCTACTAAAATAATGCAGTTTTCTAACTGCTACCGAACGCACGTAACAGTGCGATATCGCTTACTTTGCGAATTATATTGCTTCTTTTGTTTTCGAATATCAGTGTTTCCAACGTTCTTCACCGAAAAATACCTACTATCGTGTTCGACACGTGTGCAAATTGTACATTATGCATGGGTAGCTGACGGATAGCTCCACGAACCATTCCGATAAGGTTAGGTTAGGTTTGGTTCGGTTAGGCAAGCATAGTTAAAAAAAAAGGGGGGGTTGGAAAAACTGACATGATTTCCCAGTCAAATAGATAACACGATGAAAGAAAATACCTCGACTAACGTTGGATACCTTAAAGAAACTAATTTCCGTAAGCAGTTTCTTCTGTAAAAATGAAGAAATGTGTCTCCGATGTACGAAACTGTTACCATTTCACTTACCTATATTTTCTTTTCTTCTTTTCTGGAGATGTGAATCTCATATATTTGTCAGCATTCCTTGTAAAAATGCTCGGCCCTTTACTTTTATCCCCGTTTACAAAATGGCAACTGCAAATTAAGGAATGTTTCGATGGAGATAGATCTTTTCTTCTAGGAAGAAAAAGTAAAGACAACTATCATATCTGTCACTAATTTGGTTATAAGAAAGAAACAAAACATAACTCGTATCCTAATATGAAGTAATCTAGCCCAGCAAAGTGAAAAAAAACAATGGAAATTGCCTCTTTATGGGTCTAGCTACAAGAATTATCTTATGTACGGCTCCGGCTTGCATATGAACTTTTTCATTTATTTTTTTTTGTTTGTAACTGTCTCTAGTAAAGTAAAAACTTAGTTGTCGCTATTTTATACACTATTTATCCACTTACTAATTGCATCACATAAATAAATTTTGCGTAAATAAAGAAAAGCATCACATATGAAAGTGAATAACATTGAAATACTCTACTACAAACTAAAAATGAAGTTTATCCTGCACTTACAAACGAGCGATATTTTTTATTCTGATTTACATGCCAGAATACACTTTATTTTAATGAAGCGTTCCAGGAAAACATTACAGTTATTTTATACCGAAGTTCGGAACAAAAAAGCTATGAACATGTCTTTCATTTTATTTCTACATTGGGATGATGATAATACTATCCATTATGGATATCTTTTTCTATGCATGTGCACAAATTTACTTTGCACTTACCTTATCACCTTCGCCCATTTCTTCTTCTCAACTTCGTTCGTAGGGAAACGAAAGAAATTACGCGAATATCTCTCACTGTAATGTTTACAGTCTGGTACAAAACACATAACCACCTTTTTTTTTTATTCCTACGCACTGCACGCCCTATCAACTACGCTTATCAGTTGATTGGAAACTAGCATGGCGGTTGCCTAGGCAACTAACTGGATGTGACACACGACTTAGCCAGTCCATTTTATGATATGTTAGCTTAAACGAAACTTTTCATACACGTTAGCTTTCCAGGGTTAATGACCGAACTTTTTAATTGCTAATGCACGCTACGCCTAAGTTATTTGCCAAAGTCTTCGTGGCGGAGTGGTTACGACTTCAGGGTTACGGGGTTCGAATCCCTGCCTGAGCATGGATGTTGTTTGTGAGTGTCCCTTCATTTATTTATTTATTTCGTCTTCCATTACATGGCGAAGTTAAGGCTGTGGAGCCTTTTCTTCCACTTGACCATGTTTACAAAAAAAAATTGAATGTGGAATATTGAAATATTGAAAAAAGGGAAAAAATATATAAGAATTACAGAGGAATAAAAAAATACAAAGAAAAATACATATAACAATGGAAATATAACCTATAGATACGGGTACACTCACTCACACATACATATTCTTGCCCTTACACTATAACGGTCAAATATTGAGTGACAAGTAATTAATCTAATTGCCCGTAATTAGGAATTAATTGCAATTGGTAATATTAATATCCGTCGCGAATACAGGTGTCTAGCGAACTGTCTTAGCCAGCACTAGCTTGCTCAACCACCGTTTTTCGCCCGAATTCGGATTTACATGCATTCTTATGGGAATAGCGAGAAAAATGCAACTTCTAAACCAATGGACCGAATTGGATGAGATTTTAACCAGCGGAAGAACACATCATGAAAGTACTGATTCCAAGATTTGAGCCTAATCAGAACAGAACTACGGGAGTTATGAATTATTAAAGATTCATCGCTGGATTGAAAGGGAGAAGCTACCCTACTGAGTTGTCCTTGCTTTTCGTGACTGAATACAATGGAGGAAGAGTTAGCCTAATCTCTGCGCGAGGGGCTGCTACCAGGGGTTAAGGACCGGAGTGAGCATTGACCAGGATAGGAGGACAACGGTCAAAGCACCAGAAACAATAAACAAGCACCTGATCATAGAGGGTACAGCGTCACTACGTTCAAATCTGGAATAAAAGGGATGATTTGGAATAGCGAGACACAGTTTTTTGCACAGTTTTGCCTACAATCGCCACCGGAGTGTGAGCTACGCGCGACCTAGCTGCGAGGTCTGGATTTGTTTTTCCTCGAGTGAGTGTTTCAGAGCCATGGAGTAGAGCAGAATAGAACCAGGGGGTCCTTCTCCCCCTCGCCGTCTACGCATCCGTGCACATACGTGTGGTTATGTGAGAATAACGCCAGACACGTCCACCTGTGTCAATCGTCCGAAACAGTAGTGAAAGTTAATAACATCTGATATCCATGTGAAACCGCGAATGGCTCATCGCGTATGTTCGTCTCATCGCCCAAGTCACGTATCTGTACTTACGAGTGACCGCGAAGAACTGACCTATTATTGCGCAAGTTGTCGTATGGAGTCGACAGTGTGCGTGTACCGTCCTGGACGTCCCTGCGAAGTGAACGAGTGAAGCCAGGATCCGATGAGGCCAGATGGATCTGCCGACTGATCCACTTTCGCCAACCAGGATAACCGCGAGGTGCAACAATGGAGCGTGGAGGCCTTCCAAAACTGTAGGACCACTTTCACCCAACCCAGGTCAGAGGGAAGGTAAGATCCAACCATGTGCGTGTGTGAGAGAGATGACGACTATATACCGCGAATCTGCGTAAATCAAATCATTGCATAACTTTAATCAGTGCTATGGCAAACCTGGACATCGGTATTCCGGCGGAGTAATTAAATGTTAAAGATGAGAGTTTATGTTAACAGCAAACAATAGCTCATTGAATTATATTTATACCTTCAGAAAAGATAGAAGGGGTTCGCACAAGGAACAATTATTCACTTTATACTTAAAATCCTAAACGATAAATTGTAAAAGGCAATGTAGACAAGACATTGCAAGAGTATGGTCAAAGTAGTAATTAATCTAACCTTTGTAATTGTCATATTGTCGCCATATGCCATGGAATGAGAGTATGAATGTGAGATCGAGTGAAAGAGGGCAAGATGTAATGTGTATTTATCTGTGCTTTAATATATGTGTATATTCAGAAACACCGTAGTATTATGTAACGTCATTTCAGGTATTTAAAATCAAATCCTCCTAGGTTTATTCTTGGTAACTCCGACTGTTAGGCACTTATCCTGACCGTATTATATTTCATGTAATGTTTAATTCGCCCAGCAGGTGAGGCGAGCGATTCTTCGTTGTTGCGTTGCTAAGCTCAGTTCAGTTGAGTTAATTGAGTTAATTAGTTAGTTATTAAATTAGCAGCCCGTAACAACACATACACACATGTACACATAAGCACGTACGTACAAGCAAATATATAACATTGCACTTACTTAAACATAGTCCAAAACCGTATACTTTGACGATACTAGCTATTACGTTAAATCATTTTTGTGCCTTACGTTCTTCTATCATTCTCTACACCCGCCATTTTATTTGGGAAGTCAAACATTTAATTTTCATTATACGAGGGGAGAGTAGAAAGTTCTGAGCCTCACAGGGAAGGGGTGTTTGAGCTACAGTTTTCCATTATGGTTTCTCTACATAATCACATCATCTCTATATAATCACGCCCCAGATCAATGCACTTATGCATTCTGTGCTACATTTTGTTTACAGTCATCTGGTAAAATGATTTGTCCCGAGTCTCACACCACTGAATAACCGCCTTCGTCCGTGTGGAAGTGACGTCCTCGAAGTGAATTCTTCATAGCAGGGAAAAGATGAAAATCTGAAGGGGCAGGTTGGGGGAATAACGTGGATGGGGAAGTGCGGTGAAGCCACACTCGACCAAAGCAGACTGTGCAGTGAGGCCTTGCCGACAGAGGTAAGCGAATCACGGCCTTGTCGGCCACTCTCTTCTTTGACACTTCATTCATTTTCAACCTGACAAAAAAAATAGTAG
The DNA here is from genome assembly GCF_977018435.1 of Lepisma saccharinum. Classification (NCBI taxonomy): domain Eukaryota; kingdom Metazoa; phylum Arthropoda; class Insecta; order Zygentoma; family Lepismatidae; genus Lepisma; species Lepisma saccharinum. The sequence continues at coordinate 46,039,601 of NC_139250.1, read as the reverse complement.
AAAACATGTGAATTTCATAAAAAATTCACACAGTGTGTCCAAAAACTCAAACCTTACATCCTCCAAAATTTTAACTACCTAGCATCATTCCTTCCATGTGAGGCTCAAAACTTTTCACTTTCCCCTCGTGTAATTTTAACATTTTTTGAACGTCACAATTGAGGAAGAGACATTAATTTCAGGTGGAAACTTGTTCCAAAGACCTGCTGAGGTAAGAGTAAAAGAATTTACATAAAAGTTGGATTTGTGGAGTGGAATGGAGAGCAGGGTTCTTTCGCACGATCTGGTGTTGCGGCTGTGAAAGTCGGAAAGATGTTTAAATCGGTTATAGAGATATTGTGGGTTTTTATTTGGAGGATTTTGTACAGTAAAATTAACTTATGAAAATTACGTTTGTCGTTTAATTTAAGCCACTCGACCTTCGCAAAGTACGGTGTTAAATGCTCTGAATATTTTAGATCGAAAACGAAACGAATGCAGGCATTTTGGATTCGCTGCAGTCGTTTAGCTTGCTCATCAATTTCATCATAACACAATCACTAATCTCTATATTCGGGATTAGCCAAAAGTGGCAAAATAAACCAAAACAATCCAACAATTTAAGGACGGTTTCGCGCGTTGAGGACGGGATTAAGAATGGAAGAATTCGCCAGAATGAAGTGAGGACAGTAAAGCTCCCACACGATCCTCAAGTAAGGAGTTGAAGTTTTATCCTGAATTCAGTATTGACATAAGTACCCTGCGAGACCTTTACAAGAAATCGTTGAAGAAGGTTATAAATATTTGAAAGCCTACTTTTTCTCAACGCAAGTCCGAGCAGCCGTGAAATTGCATCATATCTCGTAATTAAAACATTTCCCTTTCGTGAAATTGACTCTCATAGCTAACGAGGTCTTTGTATTTCCATACAGTTAATCACGGGGTTCCTTAATTCGACTCCTGGCTTCGCATACCAAGCAGCGCGACTTTTGGTAGCGAGCGACGATCCGAGTAGAAAGGAGAGGACCACAGCTACGGCCAGTGTTGCCATCTTCGGACGCCATAATTTCCCTCTGTAATGTGAAAAATCCCTTTTCGATGAAAAGCATTGATTTATTGATTAAATTTGTTGAGTGTGTCGGCCCATACGGCCATTCCCCACCCTTCAATATATACGGGGAATTATTCCCTTATCTAAAATTCGTAATGAAAATGTTAAAACAAGGAGTGTAAAAAGAAGCCACAGAAGTAAGAATAAACTAAAATCTTCCTCACAAACAGTGGAAGAGAGCAGCTCTTCTCAAACAGCTAAAATCATTTGATAAAACGCTGTTGTCATCTCCCAACATGGATGACAAACAGTTGGGAAGATGAAATGTCTGCCTGAGGAAAGCAAAAACGGGAATATGCCGAATACTTAAAAAGTTATTACAAACACGACACATCGGAGGGTCCACCCTTGCAGCAAGTGACCAGGGGTTAGTCGGCTGTGTCCAATACGTAGTCGGGTAAGAATAACTTCTTCTCGACGAGAGGACGGGACGAGGAGCACATACAAAAACACAACAGGAATTCTATTGATAGGATATAAGTATCGCCAGAATTTATAGAGTTTCCCACGAGCCACTCATCCCTCCCCACTCCCCACCCACTCCCCACCCACTCCCCAGCTATATAAATTCCCTGTCGTCGTTACTACTGAAGTGATTCCTCGTTGCCTTTAAATCATTTGATAAGATCTATCAGTATGTAATACGACTGCGTCCACGCAATTTACCGTGACAAACGTGAACTTCTTTAACATATCCATCACTCACCGTTCACCTCGAAATAAATTTGAATTTCACCGCTCTTGGAGAAATCTGCCTTAGTGTTGCAACACTGCACCCGAACGCTCAGTCGCCGCCACACCCTGGAGTGGCTCCCCCTGGAGGAGAGCCCCGTCGCTGGAAGAAGGGTGAGGCCCAAAGGATCATGGGTAGCCGAGATGATAGACTCGTTGCGAGGACCTCACGAGATTATTGCCATCCACCGGCTCCATTTCCTGACCTGTTTCTGATTTATGGTCTTGAACCTGTCGTCATTCGATTCGTGCTTCACTGTGTTCATGTAACACACCATTGAAAATCCCTTTTTGGGAAGGGGTTTAGCTACATTCCGTGATTGCGTAATCTAAAAGTCAAGTTCCCGTGACAGGAAGGCACATTTAGGGGATGTTGGAGTAGGGCCCCACACATTGTCGATCTCGTCCATTTTGGAGGTGATGTGATCAGCACCACGCTCCGGCAGCCTTTATCCCCCAGGTACCCATTGATTTGAGGCTGGGTGAACCCCAGAACCACTTTATACGGGGGACAAGGCCGGGAAAATTTCGACCTTAGATCAGTATGGCAGTCAGAAACCCTACCGGCTAGACCACCGCGGCTCCGTCATTGCGTTAGTCATATTATTAGTTAGGCTATAATTTTTAGCACCTAAATTCACCAAAATAGAGCTACATATATGCTATATGACTATACTCCATGAGGCCTTAAAAAGATCGCTTCGCGGCCTTGCAGCAGACGACAATATGGGGGTGTGTCTGCGAGAACCAATCAGGTCCGCGAATGAGCTAGCCCGGTTGCCACAGCTAGCGCGCTGCTGCACCCTTCTGGAAAGGTGAATGACCTCCTCTTGCTACCTCGGCCTGTTTGTTCGGCTGAGGAGCAGACGACACGACAGTATCGGCAACAGTGTGCGAGCGACGTCTGCTGTTAGCCCGCGAAGCTCTCTTTCTAAGGCCTCCTGCAGTATAGACATTGGATTTTAGGTTCTTAACCTATTTTTTCCGAAGTAATAAGTTATGTCAGCGTTTCGTAAAAAAACGCAACGGTTGAAGTTTTATAGTACCTAAAAAACCTATTTTGTTGCTTTAATCTACTTTACGTTTACGCACCTAAATGAAGCCTTTTTTAAAGGATTTTTTATATATATTTTAAAGGTTTTACAGGATTTTTTATGTCACACAGAGGCATTTGTATTGTTTAGTCACGAAAAAATGCAATGACGAACGTGTTTGAAACATACTCTCTGTCGATTTCCCTTCCTCCAAGTCCATGGTGGTTTTTCAAAGCTCTAAACAAAGCAAAATGTCTGGTGCCACTGTTACCTGTACAATCCAAAGTGGTCTGATCTGTGTGATCGCATCACTTCGGCGCTTTGCGGCATTCACGCCTTGCAAACTAACATTTCAGCGTTGAATTTTGCACCACTGACTATGTTTCTGTTGAAATATTATTTTCAGCACATACTCGTAAGATGATCCTCACAGACAAAATTGCGGAGTTTGATTGTGTACAACATGAAAAAAGATTGTTGTCTATCTTTTGGGTGAAGAGTGGATTTTAATAGCAAATTTCCAATGGTAAGTTCTGCCATCGCCTTAGGGTTAGGCAACACACATAACGTTATGCAAGTTAGTGAGTATTTCAGTATATAGGTGACTATACCTAATCAGCATTTTTCAAGAATTTTTAACCATTTTCAGTTTTTTTTAGCCTATTTCATGATTTGCCAAGCCTAACTTAAGATTTTTAGGACCTATTTTAGAATTTTTAGAACCTATTTTAGGAACTTTAGAGCCTATTTTAGGGGCCTAAAAGCACACTTGCAGAACCTAAAAATCCGAGGTCTTTTTATCACTCAACAGTGCCATTACTAGGGGTTGGAAGTTGAGGAAAAATCCTTTTCTTTCCTAGTGTATATATGTTCATTTTTGGTCATTGTAGGCCAGAAAAAGGTGGGTTTTATTTGTCCTTTTTTTGCCTTTTTCAGCGTTTTTTGGCTTATTGGTCTTTTTTTATCCTTTTTTTTAGGTCTTAACGGCTTTCTTTTGCAACTTCACCTTCTTTCGACTACGTTTTTACTGCCCATTCTAAATTCGAATCATCATCAGTTCATCACCTCTTAAACATGCTTTCTGTAGCAAAGAAGGAAAGGAATAAATATATTTGAACCATCCCTCAAACGAGAGAAAAACCTTTTTGGACGACTGAAATAGGATCCGAAGTCCTATTTCTCTAACCCTAGTGTGGTTAAGCCAAATATGATTCTTCAAATATGATTTTTCAATGTATTGTTTATCTAAGAATATGCATTTCATTCATGTAGTTTTTTCGCACTGTGTGTTCCATACCACCAGAATTTTGTGTTTTTTTATTCATTAAATATGTATTTACAACTGAAGTTATTATTTAATTTGGATCACATTTATACGCCCTTTTTTCAGTTTTTAGGTCCTTTTTTGATATTTTGAGGTATTTGTTTTTTGGCAATTGATAGGTCTTCAACTTTCGAGCCCTAGCCATAACTATGCCCTGGCAACAATGTATCATTCTAATAAATTGTTTTCTCCAACAGTTTATTAACAATTTATGAAGGAATAAAATATCGGAGAAAAACAAGTTAAAAGTGAGATTTGAAAGTATGTATGTTTTCTTTTTTCAGTTTTCGATATTATGTAGCCTATTTGTATTTTTTTCACCTTCTTCTTGTTCGTTCACTTTATGTGCCGCGAGTTGAATACTTTTGCATTTCTTATTTTTTTCATTTTTGTTATTACGTCACTTTATGCACGGATCGGCTAATCAGGACTGGACCTACAATTTGAAAGACGATCTGAACAACTGTGCAATGTGTCTCCACCGGGTATCGAATCCGGGACTCCTTGATAACAAGACGACGAAGTTAGGAAACCTCAAATTTTCAAATGAATGATAGCCTGTTGTGAACTATTAATGCCTTGTACAGTCACCAACAATAGAAATGGCATACCTAGATCCTGAAATACTCGGTTCCCTGTAAAGATTCACTTATCGGCGTAGAGTTAGGCAACACACATAACCAGTGGCGTAACCACAGAGGAGGACAGGGGGTATTGCGCACCAAAATTAAGCATAACATTGAAGTTGTTAGGAAAAGCAGTTAGGCTTCGACGGAAGTCAATTCTAGGGGGGGCAAGAAGGGCAAACATTGACGGCCAAGGGCACCTGCAGGGGGCCACAGAGGAGCAATTACCCCCTTGATTTCAAATTATATTCAAATAAAAATACACTTCGTAAAATTCTCTTGCTCGCTTCGCTCGCAATATCTTCTTTTCTCAGTCTCGTCAAGTTCAGAGCCATAGCTAGGGGGCGGCGGGAGTTGGGCATGGATGCTGAGCGATCTAAATGAAAGAAACGTTGTAAAAGAGAGAATACCATGGCATCCAGTGAAATTACATTTATTTGCGCCCTATTAAATTAATATTGTTTTCAATTGCAAAAATTGGATCTTAAAATTTTCTTGCTCGTTTCGCTCGCAATGTAGTTCTTTTCTGTAATTTAATGTATTTAAATAATATGTGTTGTTATAATTATGTATTGAAGAAACTTTGAATAAGTACGCAACGTAGTGTTAGCATGTTACATATGTATTTTCTTATTTTGTATTGATCCATATTGCATATGTGTAAAACATATGTTTTACTTGAAAGTTATACATGTTATATGTACAAAAATAATTATCTTCGAAATGCATTTATCATTCATTTTCTGTCATTTATGGACCGTAGCGCGCGCGGAGCCATCATTTTGTTATATTTCTGTTTCATTTGTGCCAGATTGATAGAATCATTATTAATTTTGCCACCAGAGGTCAATAGAATCGGTTACGCAATGACGTACTAAGGAAGCCTCGGTGCAACCGTGCAGCCCTTCAGGCAGCGCATTTTGGATTCTGACCCAGGGAGAGGAAGTTGTTTTCCTCAAGGTAGACACTTTGTGAAGGCGTCCGAGGAACCACGATATGGAGGAGAAGGAGAAGTACTTTCCGTAATGTTTTAAGTTCCGATCATGCACTCACTCACTTCATCATATTTCTCGTCTATACTACGTGAAGAAGTGACTTGAGAGTCAAAATACAGATTTAGTTCATTATTATTAATTAGTTAAACTAATATCCATCAAACTGGCCTAAATGAGAAGACATGTTTTTCTTTCAGCGAGTTTATCGTCGAACGAACTTTATTTATTTGTGTAGTCTAATTGTGCTTGCACACTATGTAAATAAACTCGTATAATCTGGAACAGTGTTATATCTGTACATTCGAATAGCATAGCTGCCCCATAGCTAATAAGTAGACCTTTAAGGCGGAAATCTTCCACTACACGCTTACTTCAAGATTCGTATGCATTAAGCAAGCCAGTTTAACGTGCATACATTCAAAAATACAGTTTGTTTGTCTGTTCCCATTATTAGCTAATGTAAAATTGACGGTGTTGAAAAAATATTTCAAATCTTTGATACTACCACTAGTAATAATAATAATAATAATAATAATGTCATTATTGTTGTTATTATTATTATTGGTACATTTATCCTGGTACTTGCCCCCCACCCTCGCCCCAGATGAAAATTCGTGGTTGCGCCTCTGTACATAACGCCCTTCAGGGAACCGAGTATTTTAGGATCTAGGCATCCTATTTTTATTGCCGTTAAGTATACCTAGAAAAGCTTCTTTCTGTTTCGTCTGTACCGAGAACGGGATAGCATTTTTAAGTCGAGAGAGAGAGAGAGAGAAGTTGTCCAGTCTCGTCTTCATGCCATTTCTACCGTACCGAGACGAGACCACAACTTGTCTTGTCTTGGTGCAATACCAAGTCGATAGCCTTCTGCAATGTTTTTCTTACAACCATGGAAACCTGTATTTACATGTGCCTACATTACAGCACGGATTACTGAAAGAGCACCTCCCTTTTTTTCTTTATTCCTTACGCCCCAAATGTAATGTCTGGCGTCTGGTAAAAGTGACGTAACTCTTTAATCCCCACCTCCTTACAACTAATGAGTGCTAGACCACCAGTGAGGCAAGGCACGTCAAAGGTCTTGTTTGACAACTGTGGGCATTCTTCGTGTGGTGGATACTTTGAGTCAGTGTTGCCAGGTGGAGGGAAATTTCCCTCGACGCAGGGAAATTCAGGTCAAATTAGAGGTGAAAAGGGAAAAGATAAATTTTATGAAAAGTAACATATTTACAGGGAAATTTGATGGCACCAGACTAATATATTACATTCACACTCTTATGATGTTCAAGATACGTTTTCATTGCTTAATGTATTCCCCCCGCCACCAAAAAATAATTAAAAATTTTAATTTGGTCTCTGAACGTCTAAAGTTTATTTTAGTAACAGACTTTCAACCTAATGTTATCTGATCTATGAAAATGTTCGTATATTTTTTCGAGAAGTGTAGGGTATGAAGTCATTGCCCTCGTGTTTTCCATTATTTAATCAATATGAGTATATTTTTTTAATTAATTTTTATGTTATTAGTGATAATAATAGAAAAAATAATAATTGATGAAATTTTGTTGTCACAATTCGAATTTTTTTGAGATGGAGGAAAATGTGTATGAAGAAGGGAAATTTCGGATTAAGGAAAGGAAATTATGCTCTCTGGTTGTGGCAACACTGCCTTGAGAAGACGTTCAAGATCTGGCTCACTTCGAACAGGAACGACAGCAGGTAGCTAAGAAGTTATGTTCCCACCTCAATAAACAAACGTTTAACGTTCTTAGAAAACAATATGTTCCCATAAATATGTATATTTTGGTTTCATCTTTCTACGTGCCTATCTTCATCTCCACGATAGTATTCATTTATTTATTCCAAGTTTCAGATACAGCACTTGTAATGGCCATTTTTCACTGAAACTGTAGTAGATAAAGAAAAACAAGTCAAGATGGTTTTAGGTAAAAAGAATAAAGGTAAACATAAACAAGACAAGCTATAAACAAACGATATAAACAATCAAAAGATCTACAGATGAATTGTAAGTGACGATGGGAAAGTACTTTCTGGGTAGAAAATGTCAATGTTTGCGGGCAGTTTATTATAGAATTGGGGCAGCCTGTGGAACAGAGAACGCTATATAAGAGAAAGCTTTGGCCATGTCCGGAATTCGGATTGGCAAGCGCTCCGTCCCGTTCTCTCCCGTTGCTTTCGTGTGCCGTCGAAGTCGTCCGAATCAACATGTCCCCTTGCAGTACGGTTGTCACTTTTCCAGCCAGGTGTCAGCCCGAACGTCACTCACCGCGCTCTGGGGCGCAGGCGCAAAGTGCAGAAGCAGAAGGCAGGCGCCAAGCACACATTACAATGATTTCCACCTATTTACTACTCATATTAGAATTGTGGCATATGATTTCTTCTTTTACAATGTTTCTGCATTCGGTGATATCGACAAAATATCCAAGAATCACTGAGTTTTACCTTGTGTATTCATTAAAAGTTCTCTCCGCAAAGCGAAAGCTGTAATGTGGCTGCTTTGAAGCGAGTTGAAGCGTGCATCTGTAGCGCCTTGCACCTCTCCCCTCCGACTCCACGTCTGCCGCCAATTCGGACAACGGAGATTGGCTGAGTCTCCGGATGGAACGGTGCTCTATACAAAAAAAAAAAAAAAAAAAAGGTGATATCTGCTGCCGATTCAGACGCGGCCCTAGTGGTAGAGTTGTGGAACAGTTGAGAGTACAAATCGTTGTATGAGAACCAAAGGCTAACTCCAAAAATGCAGTTTTGTTTAAGTAAACTCCTCTGAAGAACTATATTTGGAGTCAGATCGATATGTATTCGCTTCTAATACTTAGCAGTAAGGTGGAGTCACGTATCTCCAGTTTCCTGACTCTGTTTGTTACGTCCTTGCACATTTTCGTAACATTCAAGTAAAATTAAAAATGTACATGTCGAAAGTTAAAAAGGTTTAGTTATTGCATTGATGTCTTAATATTGTTTATAAATTGACATGTTGAATGACTTAGTTTGTGGCGTAAACGTGAACTCACCAATCATGATCTTAATCATCAAATGAACTAACGTATATGTGCTGTACTAATGAAAGAAGCTTGCTTAACATCCCTATGATGTAAATATAAACACGACATCAAAAGATTACCAATGTTAATGAACTAACCTTATTATGATTAGCAAATGGCGGAACATTTAAAATTGTAATTTCCCAAATGTAAGAAGATTTTTCAACGTTATAGAAAGAATTGTTAACTTAAATGAATGTGTCAATTCTCTTTGTAAATTACACAAAACAAAATCATGTATATTTTCAGAATATCCGCACGTAATAATTCGAAATGTTGTATAATAAAATTGCTAAAAGGCAGGCGTTCGAGGTTGAGAACTTGAGTATAAATACCCCGCAATTTGGCTATGAAAGGGAAATCAAAGATTATCTATTACAGGATGGGACACTGAGCATATTCTCCATTGACTTGTGCGAACACTTTTCTAAGGCCTTATAAACCACAGACTATACATGCCCAGCACAAGCAGAGCCATCTGGCGGGGGAAGACAACGTACTCTAACAGTGAGGAACTATCGATTAATACTCATATCGATGTTTGAGCTCGATACTTGGAAAGCAAATCGACTTTTTTCATTGGAATATAATACATTTAAAAGAGGAATAATTAAAATTGTGGATTCTAGTCTTGAATTGTTCAAAGGAAATATCTAGAAACTATTCTAATTTCTTATACATTTACTGAACATATATGATATTGGGTTATTTTGTGGTTTTCGTAAAATTCAAGACAAGAAACAACATTTTAATTCTTACACTAAAAATCTTACTTGATGGTTCATTATTGTAATTGATTTCAATATTTTTCTATTATTTGCCTTTGAGTTTAATGATTGCAATCCATGTGATATGCAATGAGATGAACAATAATAGAACCGAAATATCTCCCTCTTGCACTAAAATAACAAACTACCCTTAACGCAGAATATTTACCACAGAAGAAATATTGTACTGTGGTGTTACAATGAAAATTCATCGTATGCAAATATAGAGGAAGAATTAGCCAAATAATGTCAAACTGTAAGAAATTGTAACGTTCTAACTTTGACTATATACGTTGTTTTTTTTTATTTGATTCATCAACGTTGACCTTGCACATTGTCTTCTTCATACTGACTTTAATTAAATACATTTACTATTCCAAAATATTGTAAATATGTCTAGGTTTTCCTTTAAAACAATAACTATTCACGTATGCAGCGTAGAATCATTTGTAGGATACAACAAAGATTTATTTTCCAACTAAACATAAATTTAATTCTACACGAATTTAAATTACACACACACATAAAATATGTAGAGTTTCTACCTTTGATTAGAGCGATCAAACTCAACCTTTGTGCTTTGAGACTTCTTAGAGGATGATATTTAATCAGTATAGAAGGTAAACGACGCATGGGAAAGTTTTGTAATGAGATATCTACGTTAAACACGAATACCCTATTCCTAGTCTATTCTATAACAGGGTAAGCACACCAGTTATTGGCACTTTAAGAGGAACTAGTTGGAAAAAAAATGAATTACAGATATTGTATCAGGACATTTTTTTGGGTTTTTGTATTTTATAAACTTTTACACCTGTTCTGAAGTGAAATAGATTGAGACATAGTAAAAACAGAAAGCAGTTATTTAATTATTTAATTTTTTATTCAGAACCTGATAATATCTAGTTATTGGCATACACTGACCAGTTATTGTCACATTTGTGCCCAGTTATTGGCACTCCATATTTACAATGTGCTAAGTCTCTAACATTCACAGTCATTTTAGGTTAAGTAGTAGCCAATTGTAGTTATATAACAATTCAAATTGGAATATGCCTAATGAAACTTGTAGTGACCTAGCTAAGACAACAAAGATCAATAGTTCAAATAGGCCTAAGTGCACCGAAAGTCTGTACCAATAGTTGTCAGTCTGAATGCTGGTACTTGGCACTGGTGGCAACTACTTGTTAATAAATATATATATATATATATATATATATAATATTTATTGGTTGTGGAGAAGGAGAAGTCAGTAATCAAGGCAGTGTCAGTGGCGCTTGATGTCCACTCTTGTACAATTACTGTAAAAAATGTTCTCTGTATGTTTCATAAAGTTTGCACTGAAATATAATGTGGTTCGGAGTTGCAGTATATTCATTGCACAAACAAACTGGTGAAGGGACTGAATTCTTCTTGTAAAGGTGAGCTGCGGCGATAGTGTGATTTAACCTGCAGAGCATTATAGTTGTGAAGGAACTTCGGGAGAGTTGAATCTGTTTAAACCAACATTTTTTTGGAATTCTTTCTTGTATAGAATAGTAGGCCTTACCGCATTGAGTTCAAGTACTTGTCCACAAGCTTTGCCAGTCAGTAAATAGTATTTCTTTAGTGTGTGATTCCAAAACTACGGAAGGAAACTTCATTGAAAGCGGCCGTTGGATTGTTTCGTTCGCTGCATATTTTGCCAAAGTATCTGCTATATCCTTCCCTTCTATTACAGAATGTCCAGGAGTCCAAATAAAGTTGATATCATATCCTAATCTCATTAATTTCAGTGTCAGTATATATACCATTCCATATGGCATGACCGTGATGCAAACTGTAAAGAATTTAGCACAGAGGCTAAATCGGTTGCAATTATAACTGAATTCAACTTCTTCTCTTGCACATAAAGCAATGCCTGTCGTATTGCAAAAGTTTCTGCAGTGTAAATGGACAGATACGGTGGTAAAGGGAAAAAAAATGAATTCTGCAGAATTATCACAGTAAAATGTTGCTCCCGTTTTTCCAGACGTTGATTTTGAAGCATCTGTATATATTTGATATTCACATTGTAATTTTGACTGTATGTAGTCTTGATATATATTATTTGAAATTGTAGGGATTGTCGTCCTGAAAACTCTACTTGGGTAGGCAGGAAAATGAATTCTCATGAGAGATATCATATTAAAGTAGTCTGTCATGAAGCATGGTGCATTAGGTAAACGAATAACATTAGCTTGAAATTTATTAATGTCCTTATAAGCATAATATAGTATAGGTAATCTGGATTTATATTTTGCTGCACGTCTGTTGAGCATCAAAGAGTCTAACAGTTGAAGTTTTGGTATGATCGGAGATGTCGTGTTGGCAATTTTCTTAAGTAAAAATGTGCTCGCAAGATATTTAACTCTAAGTTTGTATGGTGGATCTCCCACTTCTACTAAAGTTGCTTGTTTTGGAGTTCCTTTCCAAAGACCATAAATCCTGCATACACTACTATATTGGATAGAAGATAGCGTGTTAAAAACCCAACTTAGATTATCAACGTACATAAAGAAACCATACTCTAGTCTTGAGTTTAGCATCTGTTTATGGACCTGATGTAACAATTTAGGATCAGCACCCCACTTTTTCTTAACTGTCAACATTTTTATTATGTTAAACACTTGAGATCCTTTACATAGTTCTACTTGCGACTTCCATTTAAGTTTTTCATCTAACATAAGTCCCAAAAATGTATGTGTTCTTTGTTGAGTAATAGTTTTTCCATATATATTTATTGATATGCGTGGTTGAGATCTCTTCTTATTAAAAACTACCACCGAAGACTTATCTGGATTTATTTCAATTCCATTGGTATCACACCATGATGACAATTCATAAAGAAATTTTTGAATTTTTTGAGCCCCTTCTTGAATATTTTTACTACTAGTATATATAACAATGTCATCTACATACTCTAATAGACTGTAATATTTGAACCTAAATCTGCCGTGTACATATTAAATAGCATGGGACTTAGCACTGCGCCTTGTGGTAGACCTTTATGTGTATAACGTGCGGTGGATATCTAATGCACAATTTACATCCCAATAATAATCCAAGAATACTTTTTATAAAATTACGTGGAACGTTCATTTTCTACAATTTTTGTAACAGTATATCTGGAAGGACCGAATCATAGGCGCTACTTAGATCGAGAAAAACTACAATAGAAAATATAGCCATATATCTAAAATCAGTGTCGCTAGTACATCTACTGTCCCAGTTCCTTTCCTAAATCCCACCTGATGTTTCGGTAATTTCTGATTATATTCCACCCACCATGTGAGTCTGTTCAGTATCAAATGTTCATATAATTTAGCAAGACATGATGACATAGCAATAGGTCTATAGTTCGTATGTATTCCTGATTGTTTACCTGGTTTTAATATGGGTATTATCACCACTTCTTTCCACTGTGATGGAATTTCTCCACTGTTCCATATTGAATTGTATGTACATGTATTTAGTAAAATTTCATATCCATTAAAAGGCCAGTGTTGAATATATTCGTATGTAATACCGTATAAACCCGGAGACGTTTTCTTTCGTTTATGAACAACATATTCTAATTCATCCATAGTGAATGACGATTCTAACGTGGATGTTTCTGGATATTTCATAGTTTAACAATTGACAAATATTAGTTTCAACCGTATCTGGTGTCAACTTGCGTGAAATTCTTTTATTCAGGCTGAATTGATATCTCCTCCAAAATAATGACAAGTGTTATTATTGGACATACTTATTATTATTTTCCAAGTCACTGAAATAGAAGAATCTTTAGTTAATGTAGAGCAAAATGACTTCCAAAGTATGATTTTGATTTCTTTAGGAACCTCCGAGTTTTTGCTACAGTTTCTTTGTATGTAATGAAGTTTTTGATGGTTGGGTCCTCCTTATAATTTATATATGGTATTTGACGTTCATTTACCCATTTCTGACATTCTGTTGACCACCAAGGAGAAAATTTCCTTCTCGATCAAAAATGAGATACTGTTACATTTATTTGTTCCTGTCGAATGAGACACACCAATGTGTCATACGATGCTTCTTGTTTCAACAATTCATTCTTTATTGCATTGTTTACATTTGCCGAGAATCTCTGCCATTAAACCCTTCTTGAAATATATTGACTATTGTTTTGTCCAGAGCGCATAGTAAAGCACCTTATATTTGTATTATGTTGAAAGGTTATCATAATTGGCATGTGGTCTAATGTTACAATTACCGCTCAAGTTGGAGCAGCAACACTAGTACCCTCCTCGTACTTATATTTCACAATGCTTCTTACCTTGGCAACTTTGGCCGTTGATTAATTTAAATTTTGTAAAATTTCATCGTCACTTATTGATAGATCTACATTTTGCATAACTCCCATTCTTCGTATTCTGTGTGATGGTACAAAATCCACCCAATTATTCTGTAACAGTAATGGATTCGAAAGGAAATCATTTGCAGAATTTGATGTCTTAAATGTAAGTCTCGCTAGATTTTTACCAAGGCTATCTATCTCTTTCAAACTAATATTTTCTTTGCTGATTATTTAGCCTAATTATAAAATGTGCAGTTGACCAATATTTCCATTGCCTTTTCCACCTGAGACACCCTGATGTCTAGATTTTACAAATATTTCATACGGATCCATATGATTACTTCTGTAATTCAATGCCTCTTGCTCATAAACGTTCTGGAAGTTGATTAACTAATTTGTTGGGTGTAATCTATATTATTACACTCAGAATTCAACTTATTAACTTCTTCTACAGAAGTTATGATTTCCACGTTGCTGGAAAGTTCCATAGCACTAATGTCCGTGTCCATGTTGGACAGTCATCATATTAATGTTCACATTGCTGCACATATATTTAACAAGACACTAATCTTCAAACGATAAACTATAAAGTCTCAAATTCTAACTTAGAACACAAAATTATCTCGCAACAAATCACTTACAGACTCTATCAACTACTGGTTAAGACTGGTTAATATAACGCTTGCATCGTCATTCTTAAGTTTTAAATAGCGCCATGGTAGTGTTAAAAACATGATAAACTAGGCTAGGCTTATTTCATCTAAATTGCGAGTTATTGGCCCTTGTGCCAAGTAAATGGGCATCATGCACATTAGCAATATCAATGATTGGCACCCTTGAAAGCGTGCAGCGATTCAACAATTTGTTGGCAATTGGACGTCAACGCACTTCCTTTATGGTCTAGCTAACCGTTAAACAAGAGCAATGTGCAATAATTTCATTACAACAATAAATAACAAGAGATACATGAAAACATATTCTTTAACCTACCCGCTTAGAATTGAGCAGAAATCTTGAAAATCACATAAGCCTTCCAGATATAGTACAAGATTTTTCCACAAGAAATAAACGAAATAGACGCAGCTTGCAAATGTCATCAACGGAAGACAGGGCAACAAGGCGGGAACAACGCCAATGTTCTCAATTTCACACAGATCTCAATTTCTACAAATAGCTATTCCTCAACGTGCCAAAAAACTGGGCAGTGCCAATTACAGGAAAGCTTACTCTATGCTTGACATAAGACATAAAACACATCGAACACATCTTTCACAGCACCAGGCTTAATCACAAAACCAATCACCACTGAATTCCTAAACATTCTAGGAATACCATAAGGAAAATCACGGAAGCTTTAAAATTCTCCACAATGAACTTTAATTTTGGTTCAGAAAGTAAAATATAACCGAACTAAATCGAAATGTACTTACAACAAGAACTTGATTCACCATGCGTTACCATAGGTTAGTCAATAACCAACTTTCAGAATAGTGAAATGCGTCACAATCTTCCATGAAAGTCTAAAATCTTTACAACAGCTTCATTAAAAGTTTCAAGTGCTTGAATATGTACGACGTAACACAGTACTACATGAATTTAATACAAATATACTTTATAATGTACGTACATCCCTTGAATTTATACGATCGTTTTATGAGGTAGCCTCGGATCATGAACTAATGGCAACCTTAATAGGGCAGATCCCATTAATTGAGGGGTCTAGTGAGAGAGGGAGCTATATGCCACAAATCTTGAAAATTTTATTTTTTGCCATTTTCAGTCTTCTCCTACCATCTGTCATCTATCATGTGAAGTACAACCATGTGGCATAGCTCCCGCTTGTTCTGCAGCAGATTTTCTGAGTTCTTGAATACATCCTCATCAGCATTTTGAGTGAGAGAAGGAGCTATGCCACTTACTGATGGTGTCTGCAATAGGAGTGGCAGAGGTTGTGTTGCAGTAACCGGTGCAAGATTTAATATCAGCCCTGAAGTTAAAAGATCTCATGGCAATAATGCCTTATATTCCTCCAGTTCTTCATGGTGTTTACCAAAAACTAAAATCCACAGAAACAATGGACAGTGAAGATCCTCCAGAAGATATATGAAGTTGTCTTTATGTAACCCTGTGAACATGATTTACACTCAGGCAAAAGTATTTAAGCCTTGTTCAAAGTATTTGATGTGCTAGATTGATTTTTCCACATGGGTATACTACAACAATATACCATACATGTTCATAAGAAATGGTATTTATATTGAAATTCATATTTTTCCTTTTGAATAATTTACCTAACAATATGTTCAGCAAAAAAAAATACCCTTTTTTATACAAATTATGACTCAACGCAATGCTTTAGAAAACTCAATTTATTTCCATTTCTTGTCAAAGTGGCATAGCTCCCTCTCTCACTCGACCCCTCAATTGTCCATCAGTTTAGGGTTGTTAGTTTTCGTCCATGCGGTTAGATGGCGCTTGCAACTTCCGTCTCCAACGGAAATGTCGTATAGCAACTTCCGTATCCTCTTAGTGATTTCCGCGTTCGCCATGGCTTATGGGACTGGGTTATCCTCATATATATAACCCTTGGGGAAGTTATTTGCTTGTCGGGTCGGTCTGGATCTCACGTAACCGACAGGTGAGGATACAAAGTCTAGGTAGAAGTGTTTAAGTTAGTTCTGCACTTCCTAGACTGGCCGTCTCAGAGTTGTTCATCGAGCTAGTATCTTTTTATCTGCACATATTACGAAAAGTAACTATGCTCAAGCTCCGGTATTCGAGTTTCCTACCCACCAGATGTAAGTATCCTGGTGGGAAAATAAACATTTACCTTTCAACTTATAAACAGAGGTTGGACTTTTCTTAAACCTACCCTGAGATAGATTTCAGTGTAGACCATTAGAGTCTTGAAGCACCTTCTACAGGAGTAAAGGGACTGTGGGAACGTAATATGTTTAAGAGTCAGAAATATTCCCAAGACGCACTTTAGACGGAAGCATTTCCCTTAGCATTTTGCTAGCATAAATGCTTTCAAAGATCTTATAGCATTTTTTACAGCAGACAATATTTTACACGGAAGCATCTCCGGTTAGCATTTGCGATTGCGATGCAAAGCGTGCAGAGAATGTTAGATAATAAACACGCTTATAAAATTTAATCACGCGATGGTAAAATCAATAAAAATGGAAAAGTAACTCTTTGATTAACACAAAATTGCACATGAAGGTAGCAAATGTGTTTATGCATTAAAGAAAACAATAATTGTGTACAAAGATGAAAACAATGTTTACTTTTCGTAAGTTCTATGATGACGTCACATTTGGGTCTTTAACATAATGATGTTTAAAGGTAAACAAACCAAACAAAATTTACATTAATATGGTATGTGACCACCCCAGACCTTCACACAAACATTACGATTTTCTGTGCTTTCAATGAGGTAATCAATCATCGCAGATGCGAGCAATGGCCATTCCTCCATTAGGGCAGTTTCCAACTATTGGCTGGAGGAGGTAAACCTGCAGAGACAGCACGCCCGAAGGCATCCCAAAAGTTTTCAATGGGAATAAGGTCTGGGAAATACGCCGGCCACTCCTTACGAGAAATGCCCTAACTTTCCAGGTACTCGTCAGCGATGTTGGCTTGATGGAGACGAGCATTATCGTCCATAAGGAGGAAATCAGGACCAACTGCTGCAACGTAGAGTCCCACAATGGGATCTAGGACTTCATCCCGATACCGCGCAACCGTCGCAGAACCGCCTTTAAAGATTTGCATATCGGTGCGATATCCCATTGAAATTCCAGCCCACACCATGACGCTGCCACCTCAGAATGCGTGATGTTCGATGATGTTCTTGGCCTGATTGCGTGTGCCTCGTTCTCTCCAGACCCTTACACGCTGATCATCTGATTCCAGGACAAATCTAGACTCGTCCGTGAACAGGACGTTGCACCAATCTTACACAGTCCAATTGACATGTTGCCGACACCACTTTAATCTTGCTCCTCTGGCTTGGACGGTTAGTGCAACACAAACACGTGGTACTCGGGCGTACAATCCCTTCATGTGGAGTCTTCGGCGCACAGTACTGGCAGATATTGTCTTAACAAGTGTCGCTGCAACCATGGATGTACCAGTTGTGGAGGTCGCTCGTCGATTTCGCTTGGCTATAGCAATATATATCGATCATCAGAGGGAGCGGTAACCCTTGGACGACCGGACACAGGTCTCCGGACAACTGTTTGACTTGTTTGGAATTGTTTCCATAATCGAGAAATTACCGAATGATCAACGCCAAAGAAAATAGCGACATCCTTGATTTACTGTCCTGCTTCAATGCGTCCGACAGCACGCCAGCGCTTTCTATCTGTTATTCGTCTTCTTTCAGTCATTGAAATACAAATATTATCAAAAATAATCCTACAAAAGTTATAAACACTTCGTATCAGCTTTTAAATGCACATCAAACCCTTCAGAATGCTGGCGTCTTCAACGAAAGTGTGATGATTCTTGCACGAAATCCTCGCTTTTATGCTATTTCAAGAGCACAGATTAAGCGCCTAGGTACAGATGATTCACTCTCTACTTACAAAAAAAGGGAAGCTACCCATAAAAACTGACATCTACATCAGAAGCGATTTTTCAGCCACTCAAATTCACATACGCTCTCGAAAATTTGCATTGCGTGCTTAAGGCAGTGTATATACAGCGCGAAAGGCATACGAAATGAGCCAGTGCCCATTGTTTACATTGCAACAACTAATTTATTCTTCCATACGTGTACTGTATACACTATTGTTTTGTACCTAATACCGTTTTATATGAAACAGTTATTCCTCTCGGTTGAATAGTTATCGTCATTTCAAAATGTGAAGTGATACATTGTTTACATCTCACGCGGCCGCCATTACAACTGCACTCGTGACCTAGAGGTCGCTTCTGATTGGTTATGTAGCGAAAAATGCTAGGGTAATACGGCAGATTCTATCCTTGAGAAATGCCATAAGATCTTTCACATTACACGGTAACATTTTTGTTATGTCATAAACTTTAAGAAAAATGCTAAAGAAAATTCTTCCTAAGAATACATTATTTCCTCTCTCCTGTAAATTTCATAAATTGGTGTTGCGTCCCTCTGGTTTTTACACGACGAATTGGAAGCACACTCTCATTCCATATACGTATTTCCAACCTCCGTGGCGGAGTGGTTAGCACCAGAGGTCCCGGTTTGAATCCCACCCTGGGTACGGCTGTTTTTGGTGAGTAGTCTTCAGCCCTGAGAAGTTGGCCCGACCCATTTTCGTTGTCCAGCTAAAAGCTAGCCAGATTATAAATTCTTCGTTAGATTTAGGCCCGTAGCTAAAATTGATGTCAAGGGGGTTCACTGGTTATCATGGGGTGTAAACCAAGTACATTTTTCAAAAGTTTAACAGTATTAAATGAAGATAAATTATGTGTGGGGTGGTCATTAAGTTAATATGAAATATACAATTTACAAATATCATACAAATACTACAGTTCTTTTATATCTTCTCAAACATTCTTGAATTGTTAATTGTTTGCTACTAACATCATCCCTTACATCACACTCCATATCACTTTTGATGATACAGATATTTATATCACACAAAAAATGCACAATATTTCATAATAG
Organism: Lepisma saccharinum; assembly: GCF_977018435.1. NCBI lineage: Eukaryota > Metazoa > Arthropoda > Insecta > Zygentoma > Lepismatidae > Lepisma > Lepisma saccharinum. Next base: position 46,019,976 of record NC_139250.1, on the reverse strand, counting down.
TCCATACCATACCGTATATTCCACCCCCGAACGAAGCAATAAAATTCGATCCCAATCTGTTGACCTTTGATGCATAGATGTGGGAGAAAGGTCGATGATGACGTCAAAGTCACCGATTTCTGTCTAAAGGGGAGGCCGCAACAGGGGCAGCGAAAGTACAGATAAAGAAGCTCCCCTATGAAAAAAAATTCTAAAGTCTAAAGATTCTTCTAAACACTTGGAGCTACTTAAACTTGTGCTCATAAACAAGATGAACGAATAGGTATGGTATAATACATATCTGCTGTTCATGTTCTGTGAATTTATCCTTCACCAAGTTAGGAGCAAAATAATATTTGCTGTCTACATTTTCACTCTTCACTGCAAACAAATTATATAAAATAGTTTTACCTAATGTCAGAGGGGGTTGACGGCAGTGCCAGTGGAGGGGAGGGGCTGAGCCTGGCTATGGACCTGCTTAGATCTTGATAATTCTGATAAATGTTTCGTTAGTTCCAAATATACACAGAAATTATTAAGGAAAGAAATTGGTCCTGCCAACTTCCCACTGTCCCGACCCATTTTCAATTTCGAACCAAAACCTATCAGATCTTTTATTTTCGTTAGTTCCTGTTAGTTCTCATACAATTTTCGTTAGTTATCAAAATTTTCCAACTTATTCGCCGAAGAAATAATGGAGAGAACAGTTCATATTGGTAGACGGTACTCTAAAAAACGTTCATCATTTTACTAAATGTATCCAATTAATTTATTCTCTCAATAAGTGGACGGACAAAATGTAAATTTGGAACACATGTGCCCTTGTCTTGAATCTAGAACAAGGCATTGGGAATCTTACATAGAATAGTAAGGGAGAGACACAGTGTGGCAACAGTGAAGTAAAAGCCAGAATATTTACTACAGAAAAATACGAGGGAAAGTCAATAAATAGGTCACAAACTGATTTGGGATAGCTGCAAATACTGGTGAGTAGTTTCTAAAGATGGCATTAGGTGGCAGCACAATTCAGCTTGATGATATTCACTTTTCACCACTTTTTATCCCCGCACTATTCTAAATCTTATGTACAAAGGGAAATATACTTTCTTTGTCCCCGCGGTTTTGGAACCAATCGCTTCCACTGTCAGTTAGCAGTCGCTAGATAGCAGACGCACGGAAGGGCAGATCAGTTCTAAAATGGCGACCATACCCGAGGACTGTACGCGGGGATGGTACGGGTAGAGGAGATGATACGAGCTGACAGGCGAGTGACGATAGACAGCATAGCAACTGCAATTGTGTGTTATAGTTTAGCCTACAGCATAATGCATGATAGTTTTAATTTCCGAAAAGTGTGGCGGCAAGCGTTTCGCGGATGATGATGTTGAACGTGATCTCTGACTGTGGCTGGAACAGCAACCCAAAGACGTTTATGCAGGAGATTTGGCGGGACTGACAATGTTGGTGAAGATTAAATGAAAACTGTTTTCAAGTCATTAGTATTTCACTTTTTCTTTTTGTAATAAACGTTAGTGTGACTTACCTATGTATATACATGGAAGCAGGAGTTTCCTAGTGAAATAGTTTTTAGAAATATTCTCTATATTAAACGAGCAATTTCTGTATTCCACTTCTAACTTCTCCTTCGCTTTCAACAAGGAAGTATTGTCACAAGGTTTCCGTGGACACTTGCTTAAAAAAAGGAAACATTTTTTTTCTATACTATGTCCAGGAAGCTTGACAATGTAGCTTTGAACTAATAAAATATTCAGAAATATAATTCATACATTCGTGTCAAATATTTACCGTGATTTTCTCTTCGCATTTTAATCAAAAGATACAACTGTTACTGAGTATTTTAGAGTTCATTAACTATACGTTAAGTTTATATTGTATTGCATTCATCTTTAAGCTTCTTTCATTGAATTTTCGGTGTGAGGAGATAAGTTTAATCTTATGCTGCCATCTGAGGTCGCAAAATGTAAGCTTCAGATCTTGCAAAATTGAAATTCAGTTATGTAATGTTTGGAAGTTTTATCTCTTTTTAAAATGGCCTTCTGAAAACACTTAATCGAATACGTTGCTTATAGCAGCTGTAGACAGTGACACCCCAGTATGGGAGAAGTACGTGGGGGCAATGTCCCAATTCTTCCCCAAAATAATAATTTAAAAAAATCTGATTCAGGGGTCTTAAATCCGAATTATAATTGTTTTGAAGCATTCAAATAACAAAACCTTTATTCATTAATCTAATTTTATTAATTTTGAACATTTTTACATTTTTCCAACGAATGAAGAAAAACCAATACAAATGCTCATAAAGATCGCATATGTCAAATGCAAATCCAGAATCTTTAAATATTTCTAAATAATTTCCAAATTATTTAGACATGTAACTAACAAAAATTGAACAATAAATTTAAAATAGTCGCACTGAAACTTATAAATCAAACAACATGGAGAAACATTAATTCCTAAAACTAAGACCTTAACCCATTTATGCCTAATGTTTCATAATTGGAACACCAATCACGTGGAAGTTATTTGTAACCCACTGCTCAAAGTCGTCAATATTGTCTGATTTGTCATGTCAACCTATTTCGTAAGGGTTGTTGTGAAAAATTGATTTATATTTTTGAGAAGTTTTTTGAACATCCATCAGAAGACAGGTTACTATAACATTAGTGCATTACAATCTAAAGTTGTAAATTTTTCCATGTTACTACTGTACTAGTTACTCTATTAGGCTGTAACAAGAAAATGCAGCATTTATTATTCTTGTATTAGTTATAGGCTTGAAAATTTCCGTTACATTTTTGGAACACGAGACAAAACCACTACTCCCTAGTAACCCTATAGCGCTACAGCCCAATATTGGGCCCAGGCTTACCTACGACTGCTGGCCTCCTTCCCACGCGGACCACCAGGGAGACGTGGAGATCTGCAGCCAGATTAGGGGGACTATGGCCCGACCAACCCCCAGCCGTTGTAGGAGTTCGCGACCGGATTACGCTCACTCACTCGGAGCTCCCTACTTGAACATAATGCACTTGTTACAGGTGCCATGAGACGTGACCGCTTTGAAACTATATTTTCTAATCTGCATGTTTCTGACAATGCAAATTTGGACCCAATGGATAAGTTTGCCAAGTTGCGACCTCTCATAAATAAACTAAATGAGAGATGTATGAAATTTGTTCCAAACGATACATGCTTTAGTGTGAAAGAGTCCATGGTTCCTCACTTTGGTCGTCACGAGTGCAAACAGTTTATTCGGGGAAAGCCAATTCTGTTAGGCTACAAGTTTTGGTGTGGTGTGGTCTAGGCTACATTTGTTGGTTTCAGCCGTATCAGGGTAAAAACCCGAACACCGAATATGAGTACTATGGTGTTGGTGAATCCGTTGCCCTTCAGTTTGTTGAGGCACTTACAGAGGAGCACCATGGACAATACCATTTTGTGTTCTATAACTTTTTCACCAGTATTGCATTACTTGATAAGCTTAGTTGCCTGGGTCATCAGGCAACAGGTACATTGAGAAAATATCGCAATGACAAAGGCTCCATTGGAATCAGATGATGCTCTAAAGGAAAAAGAAAGAGGTGCATTTGATTATCGTAGTGATGGCAACGGCAATATCGTCTGCAGATGCCATGACAACAGTGTTGTGACTGTTGCATCATCTGGTGTCTATCCTTTGTGTCTCGTTAGTCGTTATTCTCAGAAACAGAAGAAAATACAGGTTCAGCAGCCACACATGAGCACAGTGTACAATACGTTTATGGGAGGGGCGTAGACAGAGCTGATGAAAACATTGACAAGTATCGAGCATCAATCCGTGGCAAGAAATGGTACTCCAGCCCTATGTTGTTCTGTTTGAAATGGTCTTACAAAATGCTTGGCAACTGCATAAAACATATGACGCAAAGCCAATCGATCTTCTGGAGTTTCATCGTCGTGTGGAATGTCATTATCTGGAGACCCATGGCCATCCTGCAAAACCTGGCCGGAAAGGAAGACCTTCTCAGAAGCGCAACATTGATTCACGGTATGATGGCATGAATCATGTGATCATCAAGCAAGGAAAGCAAACAGGCTGTGCTCAATGTCATAACAACACCACTTTTTGATGTAAAAACTGAGATGTTGCCTTACATGGGAAGTGTTCAGTTGAATATCACACTAAATAGTAACATTCTGAGAAAATCCAGGATGTTTTACATTATGTACAAAATGGTAATGGTTTTGCCTAGTGGTCCATTTTTGGAACGCCAGAACCCATAAATGGGATTACATAAAAGTATTTTTCCTTCAATTTCTTGTTTTTTATATATTTCTAGTTAACATATGTGAATTTCAAGCAAAAATTCCAAATTGTTAACCTCCGGCATAAATGTGTTAAGAGACCTCAAGTCTAAACATAATTCTGGATGCACTCTGGGAGAAACCTCTCCCCTTCTGAAGTTGTAATGATGCGATCATTACTGGATCCTTTTTTATGTTATAAATTGTGTATGTCTATGTATTCCTGTACGTTTGAGTTCTTGGCCGTTGGGGTAGGTAGGTGTCTCTGGACAGCGGAAAGTTTCCAGTAAAGAGTTAGGTCATTAGCGGGGCCTATAAATAGGAAGGGCAGGGGAGCAGTGGGTCTCAGATGTTTGGCGGAGTACAGCGATCTAAGTGGTATGTTCTTCTCTAAGGGGAGCAGCTGGGCGAGCTTTCTTTTCTTACTATGTGAACTGACGGGGATGTTAACTTTCTTTCGTTTAATACACACACTTTCTCTTTTCACATTATTTCAATAGTCCTTTTCATGTGGAAAACCGGGTACACCTTTCTTGGTACTGAAGTTGTTTTTTTTTTTGTTTTTTTTTTACTCGTGCAGCCAGTGGCTACGCGAGTCTACACACTCTCTTCGGGAAGGGAGGACAGGGCACACTGAAATGCGGATTTTGCGAATAACGGTCAAGATTTAATTTATGTAAAGAAGATATGAATATACCTGTATATATCAAAAGAGAAATAGGCGTTAAGTTATAATTTGAAGAAGTACCTGTCTATTGCCAATAGTTATATCCACAGAACTTCAGATACTGCATGTTTGAACCTAGGGACAAAGCTATAAAATGTACGGGTGTGCAAGTTGAAGGCGTGAGCTGTGAATCGCTTAAAAAACACAATTTATACCCTTACAAAGTATACAGAAATTTACCACCATACTGATGGACTTCCAGTAGGAACTAGATGGTTGGGCATCAGCGGTGAGCGAAATTCTAATATACGTTCAATATCATTTCGTAACAATCACATAAGACTTTGTTACAGTTCATGTATATAAGTATAATAGCTGATTGCCCGGCGAAGCCCGGGTATTTATTTATCCCAATCTTCTATTAAAGGTGTCCGTGGGAGAAACATGGTGATATTAAATCCACTCCGCAGTACTTAATAGACTACCCTGTGACTTGTTGATCGTGATCGGAAAAACAAGTGTCTCTCTCTCTCTCTCTCACTCTCACTCTCTCAAATCTCATCGTGAATATTACCAATTATTTTATGGATTCGACACTAATGTAGGTCATTTTTTACATTTTATTTTTACCCCCTCTCACTTTCCATGCCGATATTTGATGAACTTGGAATTGAACGGCATTCCTAGTGTCACTATTCATCTTAGCGACCCCGAAAACTATGGATTCCACTAATATCGGTCGTTTTCGATTATTTTTACATGTCACCCCGTTCCCACCCCTAGTGGTGCCAGAGGTGTCTTACCCCGACAGTATTTCTTTCCAGATTATAAGTCATATGTGTACCAAGTTTGGTTGAAATTGCTCCAGGCGTTCGAGAGTTATGCCGGAACAAATACATACACACATTTATCCATTTTTATATATTATATGTGTGTGTGTATATCCTATTAATATACATTTAAAATTTGCATTTTAATACACTATTTAATACACTTCTGTATTCAATATGAATTAACTAAAAGTGAATACAATTAAGAGATATTATATTTTTTCTTCCTTTTCATTATTATACAATAATTTATAACACATACCTAAACCATAAGTTATACGAATCACATGGTAAAATATTAGCATAGGTGCAATATACTCGGAAAAATCCTAACATACCAACTTAAGAAATATTATGTAATAGATAGATTTTGTAAACAAGACCTATTCTGGCTACCAGGATGTACTCACATACATTAAACCAATTATGTTTATGTATGTTTATACTTTACACTCATTGTAACAATAACATAAATAAAGTGAAAAATAACATAACGGGGGAACCGGTAAATTCTGAGCAAACTGACGCCCTAGTTTATATATAAGGCACCAGGGCATGTAGCACATACTCCCGAAAGTATGTGGGTGGAGGCGGACATTCTCAGGGGGTTCCCCCCTTTACTTTAAATATTTACTGCATTACACAACTGACGTAAATATAAAAGAACATGTTGAAATACCGAACTAAAACGTATGAGCACTCGTACGAGGGTAGGTTGATAAACTCGCGGCCTCCTCTATAAGACATGGATATTCCCAACAGTGCTTGATGGTTTTATTCAATATGCTCTTCTTCCAAAGGCAATGCACTTTTCACATCGCTTCAATGCTGTCTTCAATTTGATTTAGTGACGCCTTCAGTTTGTCTAGCAGATATATTATAATACGCAATGATGATTGCGCCACATTGCAGTTAATCGGCCAGCAGGACACCCTCACAATCCTAGACGACCGTGCCCAGAACTGTTGCAGTTGACCGCTGAACCCTGGCCTTCTTTGGACGTGGAGAACCGCCTTGGCGCCATTCTGCTGACTGCTGTTTTGTCATGGGATCACATAGCAATACAACCATTGTTACCAGTCGTGCCACAAAACTGGAGCTATCTTAGTTGAAATCGAGCCAAAACTTTCTTGCTCTTCTCCAGCCGTTCACGCTTCTGATCGCAACTCAAAATTTTGGAAATCCATTTAGCCGCAACCTTCTTCATACCCAAGTCCTGAGGCATAATAACCTTCCATGGCTTATGTGCAGTTCTTCGTTAAGAAAACCTATGTTTATATATAATATCCTGACATAATGTACTAAGTATTTCCAAGAAACTTGACAATGTAGGTTTGAACTACTTAAACATTTAGAAATATATCACATACATTCCTGTAAAATATGAACCGTGATTTTCGCTTTGCATATTAATTAAAAGATACAAGTGTTACTGAGTATTTTACAGTTCAATAACTAGATGCTAAATTTATATTTTATTGCATTGATCTTCAAGCTTCTTTCATTGAATTTTCGGTGTGAGAAGGTAAGTTTGATCTTGTGCTGCCATCTGAGGTCTCAAAATGTAAGCTTCAGATCTTGCCCACGTTTGAAATTCCCTGCCCATTTCTTCACAGTGGTATATCAAGGTGCCTTGTCCCCCAATGACAGGTCGTTGTGGATCTCTTTCGGCGGGAGCCCCTTCAGGAAGAGGTAGGCCTACTTGATGAAGGCACGCTGTTCAAATTCAATAATGTCTGGAATCAGGCTGACATCCTCAATATAAAGGGTGTCTCAAAAATATGGGACATTTTGAAATGGAATATTATAGAAGAAGATGAACTTCGAACCAAGTGTATTCATGGAGATGAATAGTACAGGGTATGCGATTAATTGTATACATGTTATTCATTCACAAGATAGCATTCATGTTTTGAAGATGGCGTCAGGAAGATGGATGCCGTTTGTGCGTACACATTCCTGAAGTCGTCGGGGAACATCGTCCATTGCTCGATGTAAAATGTCCGTAGGAATCTGCTTATTTCCTCACGGATTCGTGTCTAGTAGATGGTATCCCAGCCAGTGGCAATTAGTGCACGTGTTTTAATTAATTTGTATGTACTTATAACTAATTTGCACGTACTTATAACTAATTTGCACGTACTTAGAATTTATTTGCAAGTACTTAGAATACTTTACATTTATGTATTTGCATGTTTATAACTTTTTTATGAATATATAATTATTTATTTTATGAAAAATATGTATATAGAAGGTAATTAGAGGTACTAAACGCTATGCATATGGTTTTATATTCATTACTGCAAAGTATGTAATGTATAAATCGATAATATTAATGTTTATAGTATTGAAAATAAGTTTTCTATGGTTTATGAACCGCTATGAAAGGTGGTAATGGGTGTAGGTACAGGTCCAATTACGATTTAGGACGGTCCCGGTACTCGAACCCGCGATATGTAACGGTAATAAATACAGTGCACTATGTAATAATGTTATATGGCATGTAATATATTGAGCGGGGACGAACTATGTATAACGTGTGAGCTGAGTCTGATGCCAGACAGACAAGGGTGAACTCCGCGCAGGTAGAGGAGAAAGGAATTTGGGGGAAGTACGGTCAAGGTCAAATGACGTCACAACGTCAGAACAAAGAAAGAACCCGATTGACCAATCAGAGAACGCGTCGGTAGGTTTTCAGAACCGGTTTTTCCAAGGTTAACCAGTACGCAATAACAGGGGAAAGCTATGCAATACTGTAGGGCAGGGGAGGGATTCAACCAGACAACAAAGGATGTCTGGAATGCGCAGCAAGGGTCAAATCTCTGAAGCTATGCGTCGCTTGTAGAACTGGTTTCCGCCGCCAATTAATATTCCGCTCAGGGTTGCCCCAAGGCACAGGACGCTTTAGCGCAGGTTTTTTTTTTATCTGTACTATGAAGAAGGGAGAGCTATCAGGGACGGGGCCTACAGTTTTCACCATTTGCTTTTATCACGGGGTAACGAACCTAGGACCCTTTGATTATTGATTTAGGTAGTAAATGTATGTTACTGTGTGCTATTTAACTTAATTTTGAGTTTATTTTTTACCAAACTTTGACTTTATGTCAAACATTTTCACAGCTTATCCTTATTTTTACAAAAATAACACTATTTGTACTATTCAGGCAACATTTTTTATTAAATTTTGGACTCGCAAAGACATTTTCTCAACTTTTAATTTATTATTTTACAATTTTATGTTAATTTTTTACAAAAATAACACTATTTATACTATTCAGGCAACATTTTTTATTAAATTTTGGACTCACAAAGATATTTTTACAACTTTTTAACTTATTATTTTACAATTTTATACCTATTTTTAACCTAAATAACACTATTTGTACTATTCAGGCAACATTTTTTATTAAATTTTGGACTCACAAAGACATTTTTTCAACTTTTAACTTATTATTTTACAACTTGATATTAATTTTTTACAAAAATAACACTATTTGTACTATTCATGAAAGACTTTTAGTTACATTTTCGACACACTAAGTGTGTGTTCTCAACTTCTATCTGTTTATTAGGCTTATTATTACTCAAATAACACAATTTCAGCTGTTCAGGCAACATTTTTTATTAAATTTTGGACTCACAAAAAGACATTTTCTAAACTTTTAACTTATTATTTTACAACTTTATGTTAATTTTTTACCAAAATAACACTATTTATACTATTCAGGCAACATTTTTTATTAAATTTTGGACTGACAGACATTTTCTCAACTTTTAACTTATTATTTTACAATTTTATACCTATTTTTAACCTAAATAACACTATTTGTACTATTCAGGCAACATTTTTATTAAATTTTATACTCACAAAGACATTTTTTCAACTTTTAACTTATTATTTTACAACTTGATATTAATTTTTTACAAAAATAACACTATTTGTACTATTCATGAAAGACTTTTAGTTACATTTTCGACACACTAAGTGTGTGTTCTCAACTTCTATCTGTTTATTAGGCTTATTATTACTCAAATAACACAATTTCAGCTGTTCAGGCAACATTTTTTATTAAATTTTGGACTCACAAAAAGACATTTTCTAATCTTTTAACTTATTATTTTACAACTTTATGTTAATTTTTTTACCAAAATAACACTATTTATACTATTCAGGCAACATTTTTTATTAAATTTTGGACTCACAAAGACATTTTTTCAACTTTTAACTTATTATTTTACAACTTGATATTAATTTTTTACAAAAATAACACTATTTGTACTATTCATGAAAGACTTTTAGTTACATTTTCGACACACTAAGTGTGTGTTCTCAACTTCTATCTGTTTATTAGGCTTATTATTACTCAAATAACACAATTTCAGCTGTTCAGGCAACATTTTTTATTAAATTTTGGACTCACAAAAAGACATTTTCTAATCTTTTAACTTATTATTTTACAACTTTATGTTAATTTTTTACCAAAATAACACTATTTATACTATTCAGGCAACATTTTTTATTAAATTTTGGACTCACAAAGACATTTTTTCAACTTTTAACTTATTATTTTACAACTTGATATTAATTTTTTACAAAAATAACACTATTTGTACTATTCATGAAAGACTTTTAGTTACATTTTCGACACACTAACTGTGTGTTCTCAACTTCTATCTGTTTATTAGGCTTATTATTACTCAAATAACACAATTTCAGCTGTTCAGGCAACATTTTTTATTAAATTTTGGACTCACAAAAAGACATTTTCTAAACTTTTAACTTATTATTTTACAACTTTATGTTAATTTTTTACCAAAATAACACTATTTATACTATTCAGGAAAGATTTTTTATTAAATTTTGGACTCACAAAGTGTGTGTTCTCAACTTTTATCTGTTTATTTCACAAGTTTATTCTAATATTTACTCAAATAACACGATTTGAACGTGTTTTTATTACATTTTGGACACACACTTACACACACACACACACACACACACACACATACACATACACACACACACACACACACACACACAGATATATTTTCCAAGTTTACAGGATTATTCTCTAAGTTTACTCTAATAACACAATTCAAATGTGTTTTGAATTAAATTTTGTACACACGAAGTGTGTTTCGTCAAGTTTTACCCTTTATTTTTCAATTTTATGCTTATTTTACCAAAGTAAGACCTCTTAGTCTATTCAAGAAAGAGTTTTCAATTATATTTTGGATGCAAAAGTATGTTTTGGCAAGTTCTACCCTTTTATTTTACAAGTTTAGGCTTATTATTACTCAAATAACAACGAAAGTTTGTTTATTTTAGAGTTTGCTGAGTATTTTGTTACTGTTGTTCCAGGTAAAGTTTTCTAAATATATCAGGTAGGGCTCCATCCATATACTTTTGTTTTTGCTGTTTGGAGATGATGCGATCAGCATCACTCTTCATCTGCTTTTTATTTTATGTACCCAATATTATTTTGAGGCTTAGTGAATTCTAGAGCCTATTTATGCAGGAGAGAGGGCTTGAAAATTTTGATCTCAGATAACCCACAACTATTTGTCAGAGTATTTTAAAGGATATTTTATATTTATTATGTGCCACTAGAATATCAAAGCTTGCTTAATTTTTATGTCTGTAACGCTGTTATTGTATTTCTAGCTAAGGTTTACTGGATAAAGTACACGAAATGTTTATTATTGCGACTATTTGCCAAATTTTTAGTGTAACGAAAATTATTGTGTGTCTATAAAGACTGAAATCCCTTTACCGATGGGTCCATAACTGGACGCTTACCAACATTGTTCCTTTTTAAAAATATATATATATAACCATTTATCAATATATTCTCAATTCACAGGACAAGACGAAGTTCACAGACGACTGACTATATGGAACATAGGTCCACTTGCTAAACTTTTTTCTATGCTAGAAGAATAATTTAGCCTTATAGCCTTTTTCAAGGTATTTTTGAAGTATTACTGGTTTTTGGGTGAATCAACACTTGGGTTATTTCCACTTGGTTTATTATACGAGGGTACAATCACTATCTGAACACTGAAATTCTCTGATTGAAACTAAAAGCTTAGGCTGTAACTAGGGACTTAGTATGTATATCGACAATTTATAGGACAACACGAACCTTACAAAGGATTGTAGGTGATGTAAGCCAACACGACAGAGCTTTGTTAATCTGCAAGAAGCATTTACAGCTAATATTACGAGGAAATGAGGTTGATTTTTTACTGTTTCACAAGAATGCTATTTTTTATACACCCAATATTTGCTTTTTCAAGTAACTACATGTACCAGAAGCACTTACAGGCCAACTCTAACTAGACTTCGACTTATTCTATATCAGGTGCTAAATTTATAAAGAACTATGATTGTGTATATTTCTGAGGAAGTACGCAAAAGCAGATTACCCGATTAAAGTATCTGAAAAACAGATTTTTCTATGCAAGTATATTTTCATTGACTGGATTATTTAACAGATCAAACAGGAAGACTGCAAAATTCATTAAATGTAGTTCTATAGTATAGGTGGTTTCAGAGATATAAAAAGAACAAATATAAGATTTCGCTTTCTTTTTTGCTTCTGAGGCTAATCGCGACGCTAAGGGTAAATGGCCAGGAAATGTAACGGAGGAGAAACAATCCCAAAAGTTATGGGCTGCATGTAAGTTAATACCACAGAGATATTACAGTAGGTGTAGGTTCTACCACCAGAACATTTCTATTATAATAATACTGGTTATGCTGTACTGTTAGCTAAAGATGCTGATGTTTGAGAAACTTAAAAGCTTATTTGCAAAATTTTAGATAAATAATAATCTGTTAGACTGTAAACATATTTTATATCCATTCTGCAAAAGATCCGATGACAAAATTTAAAAATTGTTATCGCCCAGACAGGGACTCGAACCCTGGACAGATAGGTTAAAAGCCTAACGCTATACCAACTAAGCTATCTGGGCACAAGGTATTCTTTTTTTGAAAAGTTAGTTATGTTAAGAATTTTTACAGACTGGGTGTATTTTTCCACTATAGAGGCCTTCACTATATGTAATTCGAAACGCTAAAGTTCAGCTAGCTTCCAAAATTGAGGTAAAGATTGTGTTTGGCGAGATTAACAAGTTACAATTATATCCAGTTACGGACAAATAAAGCCAAAACTCTTAGATTTACTGTACTAGCCAAGTTTTAGTAAAATTTTCTTCACTTTAGTACAAATACCAAAGAAATAGGTATATTTTATTTATAATTTGACAAAATGTACTAGTAAGTACAAACAACCTAAGTCAAATTCAAGCAGGAAAAAGGAATACACAGAAACCAACATGGCATCCAGAAAGAGAAATCAATAGTCACACCCATAGCACAGTTTAAAAAACTACATGGCTGAAACCTTAGAGAAACATAAAAGTGCAAACACAATATATCTAGATTCTTCCAAGTCATAGGATAGAGTAAAAAACATGGCTTCCTTATGGACAAACTCAACAACATAGGAATAAAATAGACAAGCAATCCTTTTTTCAGTAGAAAATTCCAATTACTCAAGTAAGCTACATCATACGTAGTACATAAAAAGAGCAAATTAACATCATCAGCAGTAAACCATCATGCAACTTCTACCTGCTGAAACAACTAAGTGAGTATAATTTATCTCTACATTAATAATACTACCAGAATACTAAGGCTTCAAAAGTGAACACTAAGAATAATGTTCAGACTAAAGTATAGGGCATCTTGCAAGGGATTATTACTCCCTACATCTGCAAGTCAATAACAATTATTCTAAATACTACGAACTTGGACAAAATATAGTCAAATACACAACACACGAAGGAAAATAATTACAAGTAAAACAGCAGACACTCAATATCTCAAAACAATCAGGTAAAAATATTCTACAACAAACTGCCTCATAACATAAAACTGTTAAATCCCCAAAACATATACAAATACAATCAATAAAAACTACTTGAAATGGGAAAACTGTCTACAGTCTCACAAAGTTGATGTGAAATAACAGCAAAACTTAGAAGCATGAACAGTCAATAGTGCTCAATTTGCATACAATTCACATGCAAACTCTCATGAAAAAGTTCAAAACACTCTCCCAGCTCTGTTCTCATCTATACATGGACAACAAAATCCTGCAACAAATTCTCAGAAATCCTACCTTTCCTACCCTTGCTTGAATAGCTAAAGTGCAATCTTCATACTAAAATATTGAAAAAAAAGGGCATATCTATGTACATAAAAATGTGTACACATGTGTTTGTCTACGCGTACTCTTAGATAAATTGATAAAAAAAAGCAATATAGTTATAAATCAAAGACTATACCTAATAATATTAATTTCAAAATAAGCTGATAGAAAAAAATATAATAACTACAGTATACGCTTTTAATTTTTGTTAATTACAAAAAATAAAAGTTAAATACTGTAAATGAACTTGGTCCCTTACATTGAAAAAAGAACATAAATTGAGAGTATTTGAAAATAAAATCCTTAGGAAAATATTTGGGCCTAAAACAGATGAGGAGACAGATGAGTGGAGAAGGTTACATAATTTGGAAGTACATAATTTGTATTCATACCCAGATATTATTAGAATGATTAAATCAAGAAGACTTAGGTGTGTAGATCATGTGGTACGAATGGGAGAGGAAAGAAGAGTATACAGGATTCTTGTTGGGAAACCTGACGGTAAAAGACCAATAGGAAGACCAAAACAAAGATGGAGGGATAATATAGAGATGGACCTAAAGGAAATTGGTAGGGAAGGAAAGGAGTATATAGATCTTGCTCAGGACAGGGACAGATGAAAGGCATGTGTTGCTGCAGCCATGAACATTCTGGTTTAAGAAGGCTAGAGAGTTAGTTAGTTATACATTAAATAAGCAAAATATTTGGATTGTAAGTAGAGAATATAACAAATGTACAAAGCATTGTGCATTATAAGCAGAAAATTAATCCAGTTTGCCCTAGAAATACATTTTAAGAATAGCCCAAAATAGCATGCGTAATAGAAAATTAAGAAAACTTTCTGATGCATAAAAGTACTGACTAGTGCTGAATGAATCAATTACTGTAAAATATTATTCTCTGATTCAAGTAATTTAACTGTAAACATTATCTTTTGTGTGTAAAATATAATTGTTAGTTGAACTGATAAGTACAAATATTAACTTTATACGCCTTCATACACTCTAAATAACATAACTTTGATATATAAATTAGTAACAATTTGTTAAAAATTAAGTTAAACTGTAGAATTGTTTTCTTAAATAAATATATAGTAAAAATACTAAACCAATAATAATTCTTTCTTTTCCTATTTAAAGGATGCCAAACAGTGTAAACCAGTTGTTAGTGGCTAAATAACATAAAATTTGAAGGCAGTAACAATATTTTTAAAAAATACTGCTTTTTACCTAACTTTGTGAATTAAATACTAGTACATTTTGTCAAATTATAAATAAAATATACCTATTTCTTTGGTATTTGTACTAAAGTGAAGAAAATTTTACTAAAACTTGGCTAGTACAGTAAATCTAAGAGTTTTGGCTTTATTTGTCCGTAACTGGATATAATTGTAACTTGTTAATCTCGCCAAACACAATCTTTACCTCAATTTTGGAAGCTAGCTGAACTTTAGCGTTTCGAATTACATATAGTGAAGGCCTCTATAGTGGAAAAATACACCCAGTCTGTAAAAATTCTTAACATAACTAACTTTTCAAAAAAAGAATACCTTGTGCCCAGATAGCTTAGTTGGTATAGCGTTAGGCTTTTAACCTATCTGTCCAGGGTTCGAGTCCCTGTCTGGGCGATAACAATTTTTAAATTTTGTCATCGGATCTTTTGCAGAATGGATATAAAATATGTTTACAGTCTAACAGATTATTATTTATCTAAAATTTTGCAAATAAGCTTTTAAGTTTCTCAAACATCAGCATCTTTAGCTAACAGTACAGCATAACCAGTATTATTATAATAGAAATGTTCTGGTGGTAGAACCTACACCTACTGTAATATCTCTGTGGTATTAACTTACATGCAGCCCATAACTTTTGGGATTGTTTCTCCTCCGTTACATTTCCTGGCCATTTACCCTTAGCGTCGCGATTAGCCTCAGAAGCAAAAAAGAAAGCGAAATCTTATATTTGTTCTTTTTATATCTCTGAAACCACCTATACTATAGAACTACATTTAATGAATTTTGCAGTCTTCCTGTTTGATCTGTTAAATAATCCAGTCAATGAAAATATACTTGCATAGAAAAATCTGTTTTTCAGATACTTTAATCGGGTAATCTGCTTTTGCGTACTTCCTCAGAAATATACACAATCATAGTTCTTTATAAATTTAGCACCTGATATAGAATAAGTCGAAGTCTAGTTAGAGTTGGCCTGTAAGTGCTTCTGGTACATGTAGTTACTTGAAAAAGCAAATATTGGGTGTATAAAAAATAGCATTCTTGTGAAACAGTAAAAAATCAACCTCATTTCCTCGTAATATTAGCTGTAAATGCTTCTTGCAGATTAACAAAGCTCTGTCGTGTTGGCTTACATCACCTACAATCCTTTGTAAGGTTCGTGTTGTCCTATAAATTGTCGATATACATACTAAGTCCCTAGTTACAGCCTAAGCTTTTAGTTTCAATCAGAGAATTTCAGTGTTCAGATAGTGATTGTACCCTCGTATAATAAACCAAGTGGAAATAACCCAAGTGTTGATTCACCCAAAAACCAGTAATACTTCAAAAATACCTTGAAAAAGGCTATAAGGCTAAATTATTCTTCTAGCATAGAAAAAAGTTTAGCAAGTGGACCTATGTTCCATATAGTCAGTCGTCTGTGAACTTCGTCTTGTCCTGTGAATTGAGAATATATTGATAAATGGTTATATATATATATTTTTAAAAAGGAACAATGTTGGTAAGCGTCCAGTTATGGACCCATCGGTAAAGGGATTTCAGTCTTTATAGACACACAATAATTTTCGTTACACTAAAAATTTGGCAAATAGTCGCAATAATAAACATTTCGTGTACTTTATCCAGTAAACCTTAGCTAGAAATACAATAACAGCGTTACAGACATAAAAATTAAGCAAGCTTTGATATTCTAGTGGCACATAATAAATATAAAATATCCTTTAAAATACTCTGACAAATAGTTGTGGGTTATCTGAGATCAAAATTTTCAAGCCCTCTCTCCTGCATAAATAGGCTCTAGAATTCACTAAGCCTCAAAATAATATTGGGTACATAAAATAAAAAGCAGATGAAGAGTGATGCTGATCGCATCATCTCCAAACAGCAAAAACAAAAGTATATGGATGGAGCCCTACCTGATATATTTAGAAAACTTTACCTGGAACAACAGTAACAAAATACTCAGCAAACTCTAAAATAAACAAACTTTCGTTGTTATTTGAGTAATAATAAGCCTAAACTTGTAAAATAAAAGGGTAGAACTTGCCAAAACATACTTTTGCATCCAAAATATAATTGAAAACTCTTTCTTGAATAGACTAAGAGGTCTTACTTTGGTAAAATAAGCATAAAATTGAAAAATAAAGGGTAAAACTTGACGAAACACACTTCGTGTGTACAAAATTTAATTCAAAACACATTTGAATTGTGTTATTAGAGTAAACTTAGAGAATAATCCTGTAAACTTGGAAAATATATCTGTGTGTGTGTGTGTGTGTGTGTATGTGTATGTGTATGTGTGTGTGTGTGTGTGTGTGTGTGTGTGTAAGTGTGTGTCCAAAATGTAATAAAAACACGTTCAAATCGTGTTATTTGAGTAAATATTAGAATAAACTTGTGAAATAAACAGATAAAAGTTGAGAACACACACTTTGTGAGTCCAAAATTTAATAAAAAATCTTTCCTGAATAGTATAAATAGTGTTATTTTGGTAAAAAATTAACATAAAGTTGTAAAATAATAAGTTAAAAGTTTAGAAAATGTCTTTTTGTGAGTCCAAAATTTAATAAAAAATGTTGCCTGAACTGCTGAAATTGTGTTATTTGAGTAATAATAAGCCTAATAAACAGATAGAAGTTGAGAACACACACTTAGTGTGTCGAAAATGTAACTAAAAGTCTTTCATGAATAGTACAAATAGTGTTATTTTTGTAAAAAATTAATATCAAGTTGTAAAATAATAAGTTAAAAGTTGAAAAAATGTCTTTGTGAGTCCAAAATTTAATAAAAAATGTTGCCTGAATAGTACAAATAGTGTTATTTAGGTTAAAAATAGGTATAAAATTGTAAAATAATAAGTTAAAAAGTTGTAAAAATATCTTTGTGAGTCCAAAATTTAATAAAAAATGTTGCCTGAATAGTATAAATAGTGTTATTTTTGTAAAAAATTAACATAAAATTGTAAAATAATAAATTAAAAGTTGAGAAAATGTCTTTGCGAGTCCAAAATTTAATAAAAAATGTTGCCTGAATAGTACAAATAGTGTTATTTTTGTAAAGATAAGGATAAGCTGTGAAAATGTTTGACATAAAGTCAAAGTTTGGTAAAAAATAAACTCAAAATTAAGTTAAATAGCACACAGTAACATACATTTACTACCTAAATCAATAATCAAAGGGTCCTAGGTTCGTTACCCCGTGATAAAAGCAAATGGTGAAAACTGTAGGCCCCGTCCCTGATAGCTCTCCCTTCTTCATAGTACAGATAAAAAAAAACCTGCGCTAAAGCGTCCTGTGCCTTGGGGCAACCCTGAGCGGAATATTAATTGGCGGCGGAAACCAGTTCTACAAGCGACGCATAGCTTCAGAGATTTGACCCTTGCTGCGCATTCCAGACATCCTTTGTTGTCTGGTTGAATCCCTCCCCTGCCCTACAGTATTGCATAGCTTTCCCCTGTTATTGCGTACTGGTTAACCTTGGAAAAACCGGTTCTGAAAACCTACCGACGCGTTCTCTGATTAGTCAATCGGGTTCTTTCTTTGTTCTGACGTTGTGACGTCATTTGACCTTGACCGCACTTCCCCCAAATTCCTTTCTCCTCTACCTGCGCGGAGTTCACCCTTGTCTGTCTGGCATCAGACTCAGCTCACACGTTATACATAGTTCGTCTCCGCTCAATATATTACATGCCATATAACATTATTACATAGTGCACTATATTTATTACCGTTACATATCGCGGGTTCGAGTACCGGGACCGTCCTAAATCGTAATTGGACCTGTACCTACACCCATTACCACCTTTCATAGCGGTTCATAAACCATAGAAACTTATTTTCAATACTATAAACATTAATATTATCGATTTATACATTACATACTTTGCAGTAATGAATATAAAACCATATGCATAGCGTTTAGTACCTCTAATTACCTTCTATATACATATTTTTCATAAAATAAATAATTATATATTCATAAAAAAGTTATAAACATGCAAATACATAAATGTAAAGTATTCTAAGTACTTGCAAATAAATTCTAAGTACGTGCAAATTAGTTATAAGTACATACAAATTAATTAAAACACGTGCACTAATTGCCACTGGCTGGGATACCATCTACTGTGTCTTCAGTTCGGCAATTGTTGCCGGTTGATATTCATACAACTTTGTCTTTAGGTAGACTAACAAAAAAAACAGTGACCGTCAATTCCCAACGTTATGTTGATATGCCAGACATTCGTTACAATGCCTGGTTTCAGCAAGACGGGGTAACATCACACACAACTCGCCAATCAATTGCAGCATTAAGACAGGTGTTTGGCCATTGAGCGATTTCGCGATTTGATGACCTCCCTATCCCCGAGATCCCCAGATCTCATGGTCTGTGATTTTCTTTTATGTTCGCTGACGATTTCAGAAATGTGTACACACAAACGGTAGCCATCTTCCTGACGCCATCTTCAAAACATGAAGGCCATCTTGTGAATGAATAACATGTTTACAATTAATCGCATACCCTGCACTATTCACCTCCATGAATACACTTGCTTTGAAGTTCATCTTCTTCTTTTATTTTCCATTTCAAAATGTCCAATATTTTTTAGACACCCATTATTATGAGCATTTAACTGGTGGTGATAGTCTTTGTGTGTTGGTTTGGTCGAACCC
This sequence comes from Lepisma saccharinum, assembly GCF_977018435.1. NCBI lineage: Eukaryota > Metazoa > Arthropoda > Insecta > Zygentoma > Lepismatidae > Lepisma > Lepisma saccharinum. The sequence goes on along the minus strand of NC_139250.1, from coordinate 46,000,065 downwards.
ACGTACAGTCTTAGAAAAAAATACCTGGGCCACGGGACGTAGAATTTCGTAACGTCTTAAAGCCTGTTGTTTATGCAACCCAAATAACAAAATATTCGCTTAAGTTTGCCTGGTGATTCTGAGTTCTCGGGAAGGATTGAGCTTTGATAGCATGAGTCACATGACTCGTGCCCCAGCCACAACAAACAGCTGGGTGCTACGATGCCTCCAGAAGAAAATTTCAGGAACTGGTTTCTTGACAAGAGCTACTCGTAAGGAAATACTATTCTATCAAGTGATATTAGAGTCATTGTCAAGAAGGTTCGCTGAAATGATGGTTCTCATCACAGACCACATGCCACACGTTAATTGTTTAAGTCCAGTTCATGCCATGGACCTACAGATTAAAATGGGATTCGAACCAAATGATTCTCTATTTGGTATTGAATTCGGAAGCCTTTCATTACATGGCGAAGACGTTACCACTACGAAATCAGAGAGGCAATGGAACCCCTTGAGAAAGAGATAAGCGAAAATTGCTACGTGACAAACCATATTTGCCCGTAAATTTTAAAAATAAGACAATATTTTGTACTGACAGTTTCGAACCGTGGGAGAGGCATATATTTTTTTGTACCATCGTCCATTTCACGAGTTTATAATTCTTCCTCACCGACACGAGTAACGCGAGTGGTAGAAGAAAAGCGAAGTAAAATAACTGAAACAGAAATAAAAGGAAAAAGCGAAATAAATTTTATTCATAATATTCTGCAGTCACTTGAGTTGTATTCACGGGATGCTATCTTTAATGAAAGCCGTGGTCTCTTCCTTGTCTTTTTCGCTTTCTTTGTGCTCTTGCTTCCCCCGTCACGATTGGTCTAAAACTAATTAATGCGACGTTAATTAAACAATCCCAACAACGAAACAATGCACAATCAACTGCACAAAACAACATTCCAAATGTTTTCGAATCGGAAAACAATTGAGATGCTGTAAAATTACTTAAGATGCAGTAATAAAGTGGGAATTCGGTACCGTATAGAATTAAATCGCTAGAGATGTTCGATTTGATTGGATGTTTGTTATTTAGATTTGCTATTCTTTCACTTTTGGCAAATAGCGACGATGAAGATGAGTGATGCTATGATGAAATTGATGAAGGGACACTTACCAAGGACACCCACGCCCAAGTCGAGATTCTAACCAGGGACCCATGGCATCGTAGCGCGCTGTGCTAACCACTCCTCCATGGAGTGGACATTATAGCATATTTTGTGTGCTCAATTGGGATCAATCAATGGAATGAATAGGCATATTATATGATTAATAAATTCATACCATAATACCACGTCATATTATTCGGCACGAAGTAACATCAGAGACATTCAATCTTGCATGTTTGCCTTTCAACTAATTCTTTGAATTCAGGTTAATCACAACAATAAGATAAATTATGAAGAAAATGATAGTGAATGTGGGATATTGACAGTTATTACGAATTACCTGACAGAAACAACATTAAGCAGGCTCGGTGGTCAAGCTCATTAAGTGATTGACATTCGATATCGTCGCCAAAGTTCCCGGGTTTGAGTACCGTCCTTGTCGGGGGTGTTTGACTATTTCGTCATCAATTTCATGTAATGGTCACTCGTCCTTATCGTCGCGATCATCGAACAGGGAATAAAAATTATAAAAATAAATACGATGGAAGAGTACTTATTTCATCTCTCACGAAATCTCCTAAAAAACCGGAATATATAAAATACATGTATATTCATTCACATACATTTTCGATTTCTATATTTAACTAATCGAGACCGAGAACGGAAGAGCAATTTTCAGTTCGACAAACCGAGAGACAGAGAAACTGTCAAGTCTCGTTTCTTCTTGGCATCTCCGTAATCGAGTTGTTCTGTTTGTCATTGGCTTTGTATTGGCAATTATTGTCATAATTCTTCCCCTGCAGGTAAACCATAACGATGAATTATGATGAAATGAAGCAGATAAAAGGGCAATAACAAGAAAGTCATGCCTGTTCGGGACTCCAACCCAGAACCTAATTTAACGAGATTTGAAATTCTGAAGAAGGCGTCCGTGTTTCGCTTGGTTTTCTCTTTCCTCTACTTCTCTTATATTATCATACATGTATAATAAAAATGGATCTCATACGATATGTTGCGATTCATAATTGTGCTGATTAGATGCTACAGATGTGAACTCCAACCTGCAATATATTATTCCCTTTTGTTTCGTATCTGGTTGAACATGAAATTTTCTTACACTGTGACAATTTCTTTCTTAGTTTTGGTTTGGTGCCCAGATATGCTAATCTGGACTTGACCTTCAGTTTAAAGTGGGATACTAACCACTATGTGCATCCATCGTGTATCAAACCCGGGATCCACTGATTACAAGGCGACGACGTTATCACTACGCCATCGAGGAGGCCCCATGACAAAATGTTATTCACTCGATCTCTACCATAATTTATTTCAGCATTTACATTTTCGTTTTCTTCTTCTTTTTTCCTTTTGTTAACTACTCTTATACAACTCTTTTTGCGTCTTCGAATTTCTTCTTGTTTCAGGAAAAAATAATACATGCAGGCTGTATAAAAATCCCCCGTTCAAATAGATAAAACGTTCACTCTCGAGAACTAATTTACATGTTTATCACTAACGTAACCATTAGAAAGCTATTGAAATGTTAACTGATATAACTGCAGATGAAACAATACTTACAGCCACTAACGAAATATCTATTCTTGTGTAGCCTCACAGACAACAAGTATCTGGTGAGTCATTCACTCTTGCTGACTACGGGCGAAGGTCACTGAACTAAAGGGTGGTGGCAAGCAAGCAGGCTTCTGCTCTATCAAAGACGAGGTCACGTGTTCCAGTATTCAATGGCGTACGAAATAAGGAGGAACACAGCTATCTGACGTATGTCTTGGTCCCGTCATTGCACTAGAACACTTTATCGTCGTGGCCTTGAAGTTCCCTCAGGACACTCCTACGTAAAGGCTTCTCAGCTAGAAGGATATCTTCCCCATTGAGTGGAGGAAAAGTGGGTGCGTATAGAGGTCCTTCAACTTTCGTATTCTTTTTCATTTCAGAACCCGTGCTGTATCGTCGACTTAATCCAATCTATCCGATGTAGGTTTTAGGTTCTGTTTCTATTCGGTTATTTCACGTTGTCTTCCTGCTTATGTTATTCGCGACGAAGGCTCTGGATTCGATAATCTGGACAATAACGGGATTGTGTTGGTTGCTTGATTTGGTGTCTTAAGTCCACTTTATGTCCTGTTAGGCTAATCGTGAATGGACCTACAGTTTAAAGGGGGATCCGAACCACTATGTTCCTCCACCGAGTATCGAAACCCGGGATCCCTTAATTACAAGGCGCCCACGATCCCACTGCGCCATCGGGGATTGTGTTCGAAACGAATGAATCAAATTTGAGTGATATGATATGCAACCATTGGAAGACTATTGAAAGAAAAGCTATGGGAACCTGCCAGTTTTTCTACTGCAGACAGGAAACCATAAACATGGAAGAGAAGCTTATATTCTATGAAACCTGATGCTATGTGCTCGAATACTGGCTAAATATAATCGATAGAGGCATAGCAACGTAAAACAACCTCTTATATGATACATATAGGTTTAAAAAGGTCGAAATAGAAAGATTGTGTGCGCCTCACTGATGGCGTAGTGGTAAGGCCTTGTAATCAAGGGGTCTCGGGTACGATACCAGGTGATCGCACATAGTGGTTCGGATCCCACTTTAAACTGTATGCAGTTCAGATTAGTCTATCTGTGCCGGTGACTCAGTCGGTAACGCGTCTGACTACCATGCTTTAGGCCCCGGGTTCAATCCCCGGACGGTTCAAGCCCGGGAACTTTTCTAACGTTGGAAGCGGCCCCGGCGCCCACCCAGCGTCGAATGACATGGGTACCTGGGGGAAACCCTGGGGGTAAAGGCGGTCAGGGGCGTGATGCTGATCACATCACCCCCACTCACGAACGAATCAAGAAAGTGTGGGGCGTTACCCCCACACCCCCTATACGCCTTCATGGCGTAGCGCTAAGCACAGGTGAGAACTTTACCTTTTTTTTTGCATAAAGTGGACTTACAACAAAATTTAAAATTGCGATAAAGATTATGATAAGGTATTAAAGAATTGGGTCTAACACATTTTTTTATTGTTTACCAATGACATTGTTAACTAATATTCTTAGTTTCAGTTTCAAGATGAAATCGGCTACGAAATAAAAGGAGTGGGTTCATATTTCTGTTACGAAATTCCACTTTTGTAGTAGACCTGTGCCACACTAAGATGTGACATAATAAACAAATCTGAGACACTTTCAAAGTATTAAATTGCTATCTACGTATTTGGGAACAATCTTTCAATATAATACTTTTTTTGGACGCGTCAAATCATTGTATTTAATTCCTGTTTTAGCAGCTTTAAGAAACCTGATTTGGGGGGGGGGGTTACAAATGCCCTTTCTGCTCCCGTCAAGTTACGCCTATGACAAACAGGAATTCAAAGTAAAAGACTGTCCCGACTAAATCGGGAGACACGTCTGATAGATTTACAATTGGGAAAATTATAATTAAGCGTGTAGTTGAAAACAACCTATTTTCATATATTGCATGCAGCTCTACTTTTTCTGCAATGTGGATCAAGAACTGGGGACGTGGAGAAGCACAACAACACTCCACGTAACCAATAGTCACGTGACCCTCTTTGCTTTCCTGTCATGTTGACCTTCGCGTGGAACACATTTCTCGGTGTTAAGACAGGCAAAATCACCCGATCATCGAAGGGTGCAATATGTGATGCCTACCCTCCTGCATTACTTGCTCCTATTAAAGCCTTATGGGGAAGAACTTTTTTCCATGACTGTACACCGCGAATTTTTCAACCTAGCCTCGTATATGTGAAATTTACCCAGGCAGTGATTGTGGGAGGGGAACTAAAGAAGTCTCAAAGGCGATTCAAGTTCTCGACACTCGGAAGGATTCACTGGGAAGGTACTGAAAAGGGTGACCTCAGGCACTCATTGGAAATGAACAAAAATATATTTCAAAGTCAGCTGGATAACATCTCTCCCTTTGTGCAAGTATTGTGAAGATTTATCACAGTAGCCAAGCACTTGTACGCCCTTCTGCCAAAGGTCCAAATACATCTTACCTGTCTAAGAGGAATTCATTTACCCGACCGCTTTTTCAGAAATGTCTGTGTGTGTGGTCTTGTATTTCGCATACGTTCCGATATCGTTCTTAAAATTCTCAAACGGATACAGGAATTTGCTCTTCTTTAAGCTCTGACATGTTGGCATCATATTTCATTGTCTTTTATTTCTCTTAAATTACCTTCGAGTTGCTGCACTGGGTCGCGCGACACTTTCTTCTGGAGGTTTCCTCGTCATACGTTACATGCGCTATGTCTGGTACCTCCATGGGTTATTCTTTTCATGAGAGATAAGAAGATTGCAAGAAAAAATCAGCCAGTGTACTATAATCGTACCAAAAGATGTCACCCTTCTCAATTTTGTCTACAAGCTGTGTAAAAAATATGAATATGCTGACCAAGGCAGTAATTTATTTTATTAAAAACATAAACTAAACGTAACGTTTCAACCTTCTAGCAAGATCTTCATCAGACTCTGTATCAAGTACAAAAGTAACAAGATACCAAAAACAGGGCATTATATATACACAAAACATTACTCCCTCCAGACTAGTAGAAAGTTGTTTTGGAACTTTCTAGCAGGTGGCTTTCACTAGTGAACTGTACTTTCACCTAAAAGGCGAAAAATACATACTTTCATATAGAATGTGGATTGGGCTTTATATCTCACACTTTTCCCTTCATTTTCTTCCTTGTAAAGAATGTCAGAGTGTGTTCATAGGAGAAACGAAAAAGAGACTGAAAGATAGGTTGAAACAACATAGGGATGATGTACGACTTAAGAGAGAGAGAAATGCGATATTTAAACACACGAGAGAAACAGGACATGACATAGAGTGGGATGAGGCTAAGCAGATAGGAAGGGAGAAGAGAATGCTAGTGAGAAAATGGAAGGAAGCCAAGGAAATAGAGAAGAAAGGTGAAGAAGACACAATGAACTGGAATGGGGGACTGAAGTTAAACAAAGAATGGAAGAAAGTGTTAGAAAGAGTGGAAAGGACAAGAGAGAAAGAGGAGAGGAGAAGGAAGAAAATGAAGGAAAAAGAGTGTGAGATATAAAGCCCAATCCACATTCTATATGAAAGTATATATTTTTCGCCTTTTAGGTGAAGTACAGTTCACTAGTGAAAGCCACCTGCTAGAAAGTTCCAAAACAACTTTCCAATAGTCTGGAGGGAGTAATGTTTTATGTGTATATATAATGCCCTGTTTTTGGTATCTTGTTACTTTTGTACTTGATACAGAGTCTGATGAAGATCTTGCTAGAAGGTTGAAACGTTACGTTTAGTTTATGTTTTTAATAAAATAAATTACTGCCTTGGTCAGCATATTTATATTTCTTCATAATCATGGAAACAAGGCTTAATGGTGTTACAAGCTGTGATACATATTTCATCAACTTCACTAAAGAATTTTCTTACTGCATCAGAAATTAATAATCCTAACAGTTTGCGATACAGGAAGTTTCTTTGCGGTTCTTCGCTTGATTGGATTTCTCCCATTGATTCTTACGACAATTCCAGCATCTGCATGACTTATTTTTCAAGATTAATACAATATACCATTGCATTTAATTCATGTATTTTCTTTTGTAACTTCTAATGTAGTGTGGCTACTCTAGAACCATGATAAAATTCAAATATAAATCCCAGTTTTCAAGGCGAACTTTCCAAAAAGTCAAGCGTACAAGCAGATGTTTTCTCTATTTCAACCTTGCGTATTTTTGCGTATTTTTCTCGCTGTTATTCTCCTGTCTCGACTCGTCTCGTCCCTATTCTAACACCATCTAGCGTTATATCCACATGTTCATTGATTGATTGGTTGTTGTTATTTATACTGTATCCCGGGAATCTGTGGAGCAGGGTCGCGCATGACGGTAGAAAGCGAGTGGGCTATACAAACTAATATGCGAAGCTGGTAGCTGCAGCCGCATTTTCCTCAGTTCCCCTCTCACACGTTCATTGGTCGAGCAATCTGGAGTCACTACTTGCGCAGAGATTGATCCAGAGAATTCCAGAATCAGGGGCGGCGATTTGGGGGGCGAGGGGAGGCAGATGCCCCTCAATTTTGCCACTGTTGCAACTGCACTATGAGAATGAGTCGTAATATGATTAAATTGATGAAGAGACACTCACAACGATCGGCTATGCCAAGTTCGTGATTCGAACCCGAGATCCCTGACTTCGTACCACGTTGTGCTAACCACTCGCCACGAAGGTCGAAATATCAATATCATAATTCGACTTTCGATATGATTCTCCTTAGCACTTTAGTAGGTGTTTCCTTCTTTTCGACCTTTTTCAGCAGTACCTTACGCATGGGCGCCAGAGGGGCCGATAGCCCCTCTCCGAGAATTCCAAAATAAGTTATTAGTCTTCAATTAACCCTTACGTACTTACTTGAGGGGCTGGGCTTCACAGGACCACACTTTCTTTTAGCACTAAAATTCAAGAAGCTATTTGTTATTGACTCACTCCTTCATTTGTTGATATATGTGCAGTTATTTATTAATTATAATAATTATAAATACTATCATTATTAATAAGAAATAATGAGTGTCACACAAATATTTTACCATTCACTAAAACTCACAATATACATACTAATTTTTCATTAATGCTTTTTTTTGTTTTTAGAGATGTAGTTGTTTAATAATTGTAATAATTATTAAAATAACCACCATTACCAACCAATTTTACACTCTCACTGACATGAGTATTTCGATTGATTGACACTTTTATTGTAATGAGAAAATCTTTGTCAAGAAGAAGAATATGTTATAATCACTGTCACTTTTACAAAAATATAGTACTATGGTATGCAGTGATGTACACTCGTGATCAGAAAAAGTGGCACATTCTTCAACTGTTCAACCATCTAAGGTGAACAGGAGTGTATACATGAGAACTCGTAAGTTGATTTATGTGTTTTGTGTCACAAAATTTATAAGTAATTTTATTGGAAATCAGCACAGCGGCTGTTAGAAAAAGTTAATCAGCTCCCCTTGGCAGGGGCGGTTCAAGACAAAATTTTCACCCGAGCGAGGTGAATTTTTGGCGCCAACTCCCTCCCCCTTTTTTCCACCCTGGTCCCCCTACTTTTCACTCCCAATAAAACACTTGACCATATTTTATATTTACAGTATTCAATAAGAAAAATGGTAGCCTTATTTTATAATACTTTAACACTTACTGTTAAGGACTACGTTTATTCTATGTATGCGTTCATTTAATACCTACATAATGCTATTAAGAAAATAGCAATCTCTTATCTTAAATCCCTACTTGATTTTCCGATGTATGTATTATGTTATGCAGTAGGTTTCTTCCTTGAAGGGATGGTAACATAAGCCTGACATAAGTACGAGGTTTATTTCTAAATTAGGGGCCGTTTTGAAATAAAACGAAAACATGCAAAGGAAGAGATTTAATTACCTGTGTGGCTGTTCATATGTACATTCATCTACTTCTCAACTTAGTTCCCATAGTTCTTGAGACACTTGTCGTAGCGGTACATGAGCTTTTGTAGACCCTCATCAAAGAAATCTGCCGCCAGGTCAGACAGCCAATCCGTCACAGTCTGTTTGGCTTCATCGGCGCTGTTGAATCGCTTCCCAGCGAGGAAAGTCTTCAAGTGCAGGAACAGGTGATAATCGCTAGGGGCGAGATCCGGACTGTACGGAGGTACCAGAAGACGGTGACCATGAATTTCATGGTGGAGGTCGCTTGCTTGAACTTCACATTTGTGAGGGATGATAAGTAGCGCCATTCCTTGAATTGTTGTTTTGTTTCGGGGGTGTAGAGAGACTGGTGATAAATGTCTGCCACTTTCACATTTTTCGCGGTCAAAAACATGATCACTGATCGTATCTCACACTCCGCTGGATTTTCAATCACCTGCACCACTTCCATTGTCCACCAAAACCACACGAAGCGTTTCACAACGTGCAAATGGCGTCTGTTTACGTGCAATGCTTGTCGTTAACTAACTACATGCGCAAACGACAAGTTCGCACTGTTGCCAACGTGAGCGCGAAACGGTCCCTAATTAAAAAGTAAACCTCGTAAAGTACATATTGAGATGTACTTATGTACTTTTTTTGAATAAATTACTTCGTTGAATACTTCTTTGTGCGTGCCTAAGAATTAACTGTAGGTTTGAACTTGTTGAATGATGAAAACCACTTCTATTTTCGTATCCATCTATTTTGTATGCTTTGTACATTACCTACATCTTTTCTACATGTTTTTTATTATACTTCTACTTTCACTGAATTGATATTTATTTTTCAACAATTTATTTATATTCTTTTACCTTGTGCTGCCATCTCTGTTTCTTTTTTGAAACTTCTCTTTTTACATCTAATGTTATCGTTTCTAGTATGAAATATCTAGTTGCAACAACTTTTTATGAAACAAGTAGCCCCTGCGAGAGAAATAATTAATCAACCACAGAACATACACTAACCGCTATCCCAAGGAGGGCTGTTCCCGCCGTGATCAACCAACCACTGGCTGAAAGCTTTGTCGGCGAATTCCAGGCGTGTTTGTTTCGGTGCAACGATCCCTCCCAGACCCGTTATGCCGGCGATAGAGAGCATAAATGACAGATAGCCCGACCGTTGTGTAGAACAGAACCCACAAGGACAACCTCTCATTATCTAACAACAATAGGCATTACTCATATTGTTGAATTCTTCTCGTTGTTGTTGTTACATACTTTGCGTGCTATCTCCTGTCGAGTAACCATTCATACTGCTTTTCCAGGGTGGTCATATAAATCCGGTTCCACCACTCATGAGTGGACTGCAGTCACGCTCAGTCTCCGATATATACGAGGGTTGTCTAAATATAAACGGCATCAAGTTACTACTGGTTTCAAACATTATCCTCCGAGAGAGGCGATAGGGAAGGTAAAAAATGCTCTCAATTAATTTTAATAATTTTGAACATCTTGTGGATCATTTTTCTGCCAGAAATATCATTTTTCATTCTTCTGTGTGCTTGAAACAGTACAGAGTGACCCTAAAAGCACTTTTAGAAAAATATTGTCGGATATCTTTTGATGGGGGTCACTGTGTGCAGAAAATGTATTTTATTTCGGCAACTTTATTGATGCTTGATTGATTGAGTTGGTGTTTTAAGTCTACTTTATGCACAGTAAGGCTAATCCGGACTGGGGCTACAGTTTAAAGTGAGATCCGAACCACTATGTGCCTCCACCCAGAGCCGGCGGAAGGGGAGGGGGTCGAACCGTGCCACCGCCCAGGCAGATTTTCAGGGCGGAAAAATTTGAAGAGAAGAAGAAAATTTTCTATTGAAAACTTGAAAGTTATAATATCATATTATATAACTTGGAAGTTAATATATGCCAAACCAAAGTTTTGAATGAACACTTTAAAACTACCGAGTGCCACAAGGCGGGAAAGCAGATTGGATGCCTTAACTCCGTTGAGATATCAAGTGGGAGAGGTCTGTGATGCGCTCCCTCAAATAATTGGCGACAATAAAAGTGTCCAAATGGTCGCACATGAGGCTCAGTGTATTGCGAACAAGTTGTGTAGCTTTACATTTATTTGCTCACTAGTTATCTGGTATGCCTTTTTACTCCACGTAATGTAATGAGCAAATGTCTTCAAAACATTAATCTACGACGTGTTAGATGCTGTTAGATAATTTCTTGCAAACGTATCAGTGCTTTGAAAAAAGCAGGAGTGATAAAAAATTTCAAAGTATCTTAGACGCCACTTGGCAGCCTGGCAGGGTTTCCCTCCCCGCTCGTGGAAGTACAGCGCCACATTTCAACCTGATGGTAGAAAATTGAAGTAGTTTTTATAGCCACCCTCTTCCCCATGGTCTACATAGTGGATTCACCAAATTTCAGAGTTCTAGGATGCCTCAAACAGACTACAGAGGGCTCTGAGTTGGGTAACTTTAATTCTGGCCACCCGGTAGCTCAAGCACTTTTTGTCATAAATAATAAACACGGGCTGTCATATTTGGAAAACTTTGTTGAAACAGTATTCATAAAAAATGAGCCTCAATGGAACGCACAATGAGTATTGACTTCTAAAAATTCATTCTTAACCTCTCCCCCCTTTCGAAAATCTTGAACACGCCACTGAATGTATGAACTCAACTCAACTCATACTACACTGAAATGTAATATTCTCAAATTTTCGAAAAGAGTAGTGAATATTCTGGTAAATTACACGTAACGGTTCACCAAAACTTATAGAGTGTAAAAAACGCATGTATTGAGTTGCAAGTGATAGTTAAAGTAAAGAGGCCATGTGAATGTACAGTCACCGTCAATAAAAATGGGACAACTAGATCCTGAAATAGTCTTTCTTGCAAGGCGTTATGTGTGTTGCCTAAGTCTACGGCGATTTTAATAGCAAATTTTCAATGATAATGTTTACCAACGGCGTAGAGTTAGGCAACACACATGACGTCCTGCAGTACATCAGGATCTAGGAGTCCCATTTTTATTGCCTGTGACTGTACTTACAAGTTCTCGTATTAGGTTCGTTACGTTTTTACGAGTACTGTATGACAATAAATGTGTACATATACAGGGTGAGCACAAAAACAGTCCCTGGTTTTGAAAGGGTATAACTTCAATACCAAAAGTAGTATTCTGCGGAAATGTTCATACTAGTTGCATAAATTCATAAAGTTTTTGGTGGTGTTGATTGGAGTTACAAACACTCAATGTGTGCGCCACCTGTTACGCGGGAACATCGAGACGGTAATTCAGCTCCAAACACATCATCTCAAGCCTATCCGGTGTGATGAACTTGACAGCTGCACTGTTGCGTTTCTGAAGATCATTCAGGGTTGTGGGTAGTGGAGGTACGAACCCCCAAAGGAAAATGTCACAAACTGTCATGTCCGGTGATCGTGGGGTCCACTTGCATAGATTTTGATATTTCGGTCCAGTTCGTTTTATCCATCGGTGTGGGAGGTTGTCGTTCAGAAAGCTGAGTACAGATTGATGGAGGCGCTCCATCTTGTTGTAAAATGTAGTCACCTCTCTCTGCAGCAAGTTGAGGAATTAACTAGTCACGTAGCATTGTTAAGTAGCTTTCACCTGTGATTGTTGGCTCCTCAAAGAAGAACGAACCGTACACTCGACGCTCTGACACTGCACAAAAAAACATCCACCTTGGGTGAGTCACGTTCCATATCAAGTGGAGCTAGAAGATGGTTGCTTCCCCAGATCCTAACATTATGCCTGTTCACTTTTCCACTCAAGTGGAAGATCGCCTCATCACTAGTGTTGCCCACGAGACGAGACATGTCCCGTCTCGTCTCGTGTCTCGTCTCGAAAACGAGACTTGACACGAGGCGGGACAGCCTTTTTAAAATTCGAGACGGGACGAGACTGACCACCTGTCTCGTCTCGTTTTCGAGACGAGACGGCTCCTGAAAAGTCTCGTCTCGTCTCGAAAGTCTCGAAAAAATATAAACAAAATAATTAATCAATTGCAAATATTTATTTATTCGGAATAAAGCATTTTCTTTGGAAACCCAAAACAGCTTCTATTACATGAATAAAGATCTGCAAGATTCTCCCCTCGAAAAATCCGTAACGAATTTGCCAGACTTCAGCCTCGCGTCCCAGCTATCTTAACTTGCAAAATTCCTGTATCTATAACCGATTATTGTAAGACTCTTCGAATGAGGAGAAAGAACACTTCACACCCCTCTTAAGTAATAGACTGTTCTGGACTTTTGGCGCACAAAGAATGCAATCGGCGGTTAGAGGTTATGACGTCGCGTCTTTGCGGTTCGTGTTCGGGCGCTCGTTGCTGGCAAAACTTGGAAAATTTGCAGTGACACGAGCAGTTGACATTATTTATATTTCGTTACGTTGAAACGCGGAATTGAACAGTGAGTTCGATCCCAAAAAGGAACTTGAACTGTGAACTTGCAGCCTAGAAGAAGGAAAGAGTTGCAGCGTAACCGGATCGGATCGTCGAGAGGTGGTTTCTACCAGCGGCGTGCATTCAGGATACGCAAGGTACGCACTGCGTATCCACAACACAGTAAGAAAAAATAAACATTTTTTCGTCTTCCCCGAACATGAAAATTCAACAATTATCGCTCCGAAAGCAGTTCCACTGCAAGAAATTCCGATTTCCGCACGAACACGCTGCTGCCTTCCTGAAGGCAGTCCCGAATGATCCCGATTGAGACTTCGGCAACCACCCGATCCGCGTCCCTGCCGATTTCCGCAGAAAGACGCTGTTTCTTCTGCTTGGTACCCTAGAAATTCGGAAGGTAACCAAATTGGCTCATATCAGCCCCGGCCACGTGTTTGGGTCTGCCCGCGCTTCCCTCTCTCCCACTTCTTTCCCGGTTCTAAGCTTCGAGGGTACCCAAGATTTTGACAGTGTATGCAGTGTTGACAGTAGTCAACATATTTTTTTCTGAAATACTTAGCTTACTAGCATTTAGCAGCCAGGTGTAGATAGATCACTGTTGGGTTGCAATAAAAATAACTAACTAACTAACTCTCTAGCCTTCTTAAACCCGAAGGTTCATGGCTGCAGCAACACAGGCCTTCCATCTGTCCCTATCTTGAGCAAGATCTATATACTCTTTTCCATCCCTACCGATTTCCTTTAGGTCCATCTCAACGTTGTCCCTCCATCTTCGTCTTGGCCTTCCTACAGGTCTCTTACCATCTGGTTTCCCAACAAGAATCCTGTAAACTCCTATTTCCTCTCCCATTCGTGCCACATGGCCTACCCACCTAAGTCTTCTTGATTTAATTATTCTAATAATATCTGGACATGAATACAAATTATGTAGTTCTAAATTATGTAACCTTCTCCACTCACCTGTCTCCTCATCCCTTTTAGGTCCAAATATTTTCCTAAGGATCTTATTTTCAAATACTCTCAATTTATGTTCCTCTTTCAATGTAAGGGACCAAGTTTCACACCCATATAATACTACAGGCAAAATTACTGTTTTGTATATTTTAACTTTTAGTTTCTTAGATATTAAACGAGAAGACAAAAGTTTATGAAGAGAGAAGTAACATGCATTTCCTGAATTAAGCCTACTTTTTATTTCCTCTTTAATATAATTTTCATTTGTTAATATTACTCCTAAGTATTTGAATTTGGAAACTGGTTCAAACGAGTTGTTATCAATAATTAGATTTTGATTATTACCTAACACTTGGTTTCGGCCTGTAAGCATATATTTAGTTTTCTCTTTGTTAACTTCCAAACCTATCTCTTTAGCAGTTTTGAAAAATATTTTAGCATTATTCTTAATCGTATTTATATCATCCCCCAGTAAGTCTACATCATCTGCATATGCTAACAACTGAGTCACACCATTTAATTTTAGTCCTTCTTTAGTTTCTTTTACCTTCCGAACAGCATATTCTAAGGCAAAATTAAAGAGCAATGGAGATAATGCATCTCCTTGTTTTAACCCATCATGAATTATAAATTTGTCAGACATATTATTACCCACACGAATTTTACTTTCTGTTTCACTGGTGCATATTTTTATCATACTAACAAGCTTCTTAGGTATTCCAAACTCTACTAATATATTATATAATTTATCTCTTTTGACCGAATCATATGCTTTTTTGAAATCAATGAATAGTTGATGGACATTTTGATTATATTCCCACTTTTTTTCAAGTGTCTGTCTGATGTGAAAAATTTGATCTGTAGTTGATCTGTTACGTTTAAATCCACATTGATAATCACCTATAATTTCATTAGCATATGGTGTTAGTCTTGTTAAAAGAATGTTAGACAATATTTTGTATGTTGTTGAGAGTAGAGAAATTCCACGGTAATTATTGCAGTTCATTTTATCACCTTTTTTAAACACAGGAACAATTATGGATTCTTTCCACTGTTGAGGGATTTCTTCTTTATTCCATATTAAACAGATTAATTTATGAATTTGACATATTAATGAATTTCCACCATATTTAATTAACTCAGCTGGTATTAAATCAATGCCAGGTGCTTTGTTATTCTTTAGCCTTTTAATAGCATCTTTAACTTCAGTCAAGTTCGGTTCTGGAACTAAAGGTTCTGCTGTGTGTACTTCATTTACTTCTGATTTATGTCCTACATGGACATTTAAAAGGTCATTAAAGTAGTTCTTCCATCTATTTAGAATATCACTTGGGTCAGCTAGAAAATCACCGTCTTTATCTTTTATCAAGTTTACTTTAGGTTGCCACCCCTTTCTACATTCATTTACACCTTTATATAAATCTCTGATATTTTTATTTTTGCTATTTGTTTCAATTTCGTTAATTTTGCTTTTCAAGTATTCTCTTTTTTTACTTCTAAACGTGCGGTTAACTTCTCGCTTTATTCTATTATAATTGCTTAGATTTGTATCGTCAGAGTTATTTAACCACCTAAGTCTAGCCTGATTTCTTATTTCTATTAGATTATGACATTCATTATCAAACCATGGCTTACTTTTTCTTGGTTTATGGTATCCTATAGTTTCTTTAGCTGCTGATTCTATTGCATTACGTATGTGCTCCCAATTCTTATTTACGTCTGTTGCAATAAAAATACATTACAAAAAGTGATGCAGGAATCAGACAGGAGGGCAAGAATATGTAGTGGTGGAAGATCATATTTAATATACGCGTAAACTATCACATATAAAATATTTATGTGAGGTTAAAGTTACGCTAGCAAGTTTTTTTTTCGTATAGGGAGGTGAAGACCAGAATGGACTGCCACTGTGTCGAGGGGAAAATATGTGAACAATTTGCAAGTTTCGTACAATTCTCAGAGTACGAGAGTATCTATATATCTCCTTTCGGGATCAACATTTTATTTGAGTTCCATAGCATGGGTGTTGATTGTTCACCCGACGATATGAATGAATGATAAAAGAAAAACATAATATAACACATTGCTTACAATGGGATTTCAATGAGCCCCCCCTCCCTCCCGCCAGACATTGCAAAGTGATGTACGGTAGTTTAGCTTTTGAAGTGTTCTGGGATGTATGCTGACGTATTTTCTACTTGTCCTTAATTATCTCCCTTCTACAAAATACTTTGTCGACTGGCAACTCCGATTCATTCGTCCACAAGAACGCGTGGTTTTCGGGCATAGCGGGACCGGACACAACGTACCGTGCGAGGTTGACTTTTGCTTTCTTCTGTCGTGTGAAATTTGCAGCGAGTGTTTCGTTCATATTATTTACATTACAGGATCTCTATTGTTTGTGCTGTGAAGTGATAAAATAGGGGGACCGGGAGTTATTGATGACATTCTGGAGAAGGGATTTTCGGAATTTACGAAAAAAGTGTAAACAATCCGAAATGGAAGGTCTGTTCCTGATTTGGAAAAATTGTTTCAGGCAGGAGTTGTGAAGGATGGTAAGCAGTATATTAGGCATTTTGATTTTTGACAAGAAGAAAAAATATCTCTACAGAGTGATTGACTGAGTAGAAAAACAGTGAAACTTTATTGTTGGTCTTATTCGTTGGTTTTCTCTGCGAAAGGTGTTGTGTAATAGTAGAGGATACTGAGATTTATCTAATTTATTACATGAAATTTGAAAGGACGGAAAATGATTGTGCCATTTCCTTCCCGTTCAATGTTCATCGCACTGCATGAAGGAAATAATCAAAGTTGAATTGTTGGGCTCTACGTACCTACAACAGAATATATTTGCGAATATAAAATATCATACAGGGTGGGAAATAACCTTTTGCTAGGGGTCTGCAGGAAAAAGTAACAACAATTAAGAAATTATGGTAATACCAAATGTTTACTATTACAATTGTGGTTACAAAAACAAAATTAAAAGTTAGTTCACGACAAAGCACCTTGCTTCAAGGCAAATGCTAAAACCAAAACCTTCTTCGGCGAAGTGGCATTGACTTCTTCAGCAGTTCTGAATGGCCGGGTGCATCTCCGAACCTGAATGCAGCGGAACACTTTGGGGCTATTCTGAAGGACGCAGTTGAGTCCTTGATGATAGTGGAACGCGGACCGGACCGCTAATCCCGGGCAACACTCCTTGCACATCTGAAACAAGTCCTCCGTGACATGGAATGGAATACGGACTGTTTGCGAATCTTCTGAGCTCCTACCCTGATCGTCTTCGTGCTGTGAGAGAAGCAAACGGCGGACATACTAACTTTTAATTTTGTTTTTGTAACCACAATTGTCGTAGTAAACATTTGGCATTACCATAATTTCTTAATTGTTGTTACTTTTTACTGTGGACCCCTAGCAAAAGGTTATTTCTCACCCTGTACATATATTTTACCTCGTTACATTTGGATATTGATACAAGGATGAGAAATTTCCCATTATAAAATTGTAGAAAAAAGTTATTTTCTGAATAACATGATGGCCAGAGGGGGGGGGGCGGGTTCTGGCCCCCATAATTCATTTCGGTTGGCCCATGTTGCGTACCCTAGTTTAAATGTCACCGCACGCCACTGGTTTCTACAGACTGAAGCGGAATGATCAAGAAGTGCATTTAAGAAATTAGGAAGATACGTCAACAGTGGTTTTGTTAGTGATAAGTGAGCTTTGTTTAAGTGTCGAGAGCTCTCGAGAATACGGTTTATGGATTATTAGCGTCGATCAGTATAAGGTAACAAGTACAGCGCTGAACTACAAAAAAAAGCTAGCTAAAACCGTGAGTAATATTTCCAATGTGTTACATTTTTTTTTATTTTGTGTTCATTTTATGCAAGGTTTATACATTGAAACTTCACCGAGACAATCAGGGCATTCTCTGTATATCCATGTATCCGGATTTTCCGGAGTAAACCAGGTGAAGGAGACTTAACAAGGGCCTCCTTGCGATTGTTTAAGTAAAAATAGAATCAGTAATAAAAATATGTGAAAGGTAATATTCATCTTTGCTTCACTCATTTAATCAGGTTTTGTAAAAAACTGAAAAATCCTGCTTGTATCTTGAACGAATGCAGGCAAACGCATTTCAAAACCAAAATACTCTTTTAATGTTATATATCTTCCTACTGAAATTTCCTCAGAATACCTTAAATCTGGCAACTATCTGCTACCCCAAGAGCTCTCTTCCATTCATCCTTGCGCAAAACGATCCGTAGGTAGTCACTGCCATTGTTTTCCACGGCCCTGTTCCAGCCATACTGGCGACAATCGTCATACAGTTTCTCGCCCAAACAGACCCTTCTTTCATTTGCGACCCTCTTCTCAAAATCCACAGCAGCCTCGAGTGCTGGTTGCAAACTCCAAAGATTTCGCACAAAAAAACCAGGTAAAGGTAAAGTTCCAAGTGCATATAAAATAGTGCCATGAAGGCACATTTATGGGATGTGGGGGAAAGGTCATTTTGGAGGCGAAGTGATCAGCATCACACTCCGGCCGCTTTTGCTCTCCAGGATTGCTCCCCTGCATCCATTGATATGAGGCTGTTGAGCCCCGGAGCTGCTTTATGCGGGGACAATGCGGAATAAATCCGACCTTTATTCACCCACCCCGGGAATCGAACCCGGGTCTCCCGCCTGGCAGTCAGACGCCCTAACGGCTACACCACCGCGGCTCTAAAAACCTAGTAAAAGCTAGTTCAATTAGATACTTTGCTTTGACGTAACGAACAGAAAATTGCCTGAAGTCATAGGAGTAATAAGCGACATTCGACAGCAACAAGTGTCGCTTGGAAATGAACCCACAGTAATAAATGCAACCCGAAACACATGTCGCTTCAGGATTTCACCAATCGAACGCAGGTTTGTGCGGCCTGCCATGCTCCTACGCTGTGAAACGTTGCTGTGTCTCGTGTCGCTTGTCGCTCTGGTCTGAAATCTCCCTAAAGGAGCGTGTCGCTTGTTACTTTGGTGCGAAAACCCTGTGGGTGTGAATTATACGTGTCGCTTGTCGCTTCAACCTGAAAGCTATCTTGTGGAAATTTCACACCGAAGCGACAAGCGACACGTATAATTCACACCAAAGCGAAACAATCCCTTTCAGTCTGAAAGAAAACATTCACCCCGCAACCGTGAACAACGGACCGAGGCGACAAAACATCTGTTCGAAAGGTTGCATTGACTACTGAAAGTTCGCTTCCAAGCGACTCGTGTCGCTTGTCGCCTGTAACTTTGGTGTGAAGAAATCTTCCTCACAGGAAACTCTTCGAACCGAAGCTGCACGTCTCGCTTGTCGCTTGCTTGTTGTTCTGCTTAGGCCGTTTTCTGGATACTTTGTATATAGTCGCGAGGGTTGTTTTCCAAGCATGCGCGATGAATGCTTGCTTATAAACTGAAGTGTCCCTGTCGTTCGTTGCTTCAGTGTGATACTTCCGTGTCGCTTGTCACATTGAACAAGCCACAGGAGAGAAGCGACAAGCTAGAAACATATTTCGCTTGGATACGAACCATCAGTAAACGTAACCTTCCGAATCGAAGCACCACGTGTCTCTTGTCGCTTGCGTGTCGCTCAAATTGGGTCGTTTTCTTAATATCGAGCGTAGAATTGCCTCGATCTGTTGGTACTGGCCGTGCGGTGAATACTTTTATCATAGACGGAACGGAAGGGGATCCTGTCGCTTGTAACTTCAGTGTAAACCCCCGTGTGGCTTGTCGCCTGTCGCTTGTTCCCTCTGTCTGAAAGCTCCCTGCGTGTACGATGGATAAAGAGTGGATGGGAGCTAGAAAATCAAGATTTTAGATTCTATTCATTAGCTATTGATAATCAACAAACTTTATTTGATATACTCATGTTCTTATGATTAAGGAATGATATTTATTCTCACTATAGCTACAGTGAGCAAAGTGGCAGGTTTAACCCATTTTCGTGAATAATGTTTTGTGATGTCTCCCAGTTATAACTTTTGTTGGTATAATAACCTGCATTACTTTTACGAGACGAGACGAGACAAAACGAGACGGGACGAGACGAGACGAGACAGAACCCTTCGAGACGAGACACGAGACGGGACAAACGAATATTTTCGAGACGAGATAGCATTTCCACGAGACGAGACGAGACAGACCAAAGTCTCGTCTCGTCTCGTCTCGTGGGCAACACTACTCATCACTGAAAATTAGCTTTGTCAGAAAGGTGCCTCTTGGCTAATTTGCGAAGATGGGGATGAGTGATGAAATGATGAAATTGATGAATGGACATTCACAAACAACCAAGCCGGAGCGGGATTCGAACCCGGGACCCTTGGCGTCGCAGCGCGATGTGCTAACCACTCGGCCACAGGGTCGGGCGGATATCACTTTTGAACCAATTGCAGCCGGTACGGGTGAAACCGCAAACGCTTCCGTAAAATCTTGCTTACGGTTGTTTGTGGAACCTGCAACTGCCTGCTAGCTTGTCGTGTTGATTTCCTTGGACTGCGTACAAAGGCTTCTCGTACACGCTCCACAATTTCCTCAAAGACGAACGGTCGGTCAGAATGTTCTTTTCTTTGATCACAAATGCACCCTTTCTCCACAAACGTTTTATGCCGCTTCAAAACGGATTTGTGTGTTGGTGGATCAACATCAAAATTCCGTTTAAATGCATGCTGCACTCTCACAACGCTGCTTGTTTTGGCAAGTTCTAACACGCACCAGCTTCTTTGCTGCGGGGTGAATGCCATTTTCAATGTCACTGCTCTCTAGCTGCCGGAGTCACAACTAGCGATTCAGAAAGGATAGATATGAAAATATTTTGAGTTATCTGACCTTTAGATATCAATATTATCAATATATTCAAGTAACTATTAATTTTACGACATCTTGAAATCAGGGAGTGTTTTTATGCTCGCGCTGTATATCGAGTGGTTTTAGCGTTTTTTGTTCGTGATTCATTGGTTGGATGGCTTTATTTTACTTCGCTTTTCTGCCACTCTTGGCTAATCGAGAAGATCAGGATGAATGGTGTTGAGATGAAATTCAAGAATGGACAATAGCACACATGGACACAGGGTTACAATACAAGTCCCGCAAAGAATTATACCGGCTTTGAGTCAAAGCGCCAGAGCCTCGTCAGTCTGCAAAATGTAGTCCAAATTCTTCGTGGAAAGGAAATTGACATTCACACCGCACTTATAACTTGACAAGTTTAAAAACAAGACGCTGGAAATAGCTGTTGCGCATCTCGCACCACATTTCTCCACTCCATTCTCCGCAGCGACGTTGGTTCGCAGTGTTGCAACCTGGAGGGAGCGGAATGGTCTGATGATTTTCAACGAAATTTGTATTCGCTTTTTCCTGGGCTGTTTTCTACCTGCCGGAGTACAGAAATTTAGCTCACCTTCCGTCAACGACTCTTTTCCTTCTTTTGAAACTTGGCCTCCCCGATGGCGTCGTCGCCTTGTAATCAAAGGGTCCCGGGTTCGATTCTGCGATTCTTGGAGTGCAGCTAAATTGTAGATAATTCTAATTACAATCGAAATTAATTCCATAACATTTTTATTTTAAATCTCATCCAACAAGCCTTTCCCTAAATTGCAACATGCTACATTATGTAGGCGATGAGATCAGCACAACATATAGGTCGCCGGCTCCTGTGGTGGAATGGTTTGCAGATCGCGTTATGACACCAGGGGTCCCGGGTTCGAATCCCAGCCTGGGCATGGGCGTTTATGAATGGTATTTGCCAGAACTGGCCCAATTAACGGATCATTATTGTTAATCCTTCTCCTGGGTATAGTATTAGTACCATTTATTTTATGTTTGGTGCCCTGAATTTTGTGTCAGCTGTCTGTTTTCAATCAATAGAATTACTATCATTATTGGTTTGATTTCGTGAATGGATTTCGTTAAGGTTCCACGGCTGGAATAGATGATTTGATTTGATTTTCTTTTTGTTATTTAGCGTCGCTTTTCTGACGTTTTTGGCTAAGCTGCATCAAAGTGCATCAAAACGCATCAACTGATGCATTGAAGTGCATCTCGACTGTAATAAGTCCTCACTTGAATCAAATGATGCACTTTGATGTTTCTTTCACGACATACAATGCATCAAATGTTAATCTGATTCTTTGAAGAAGCCATAAAACACATTTTAGTGCATCAATCGATACATTCTGGTGCATCAATCGATATGATGCATTTAGTTATCTGAGTGCAGGGTGGTCACAAAATGGTGTACTCCCCCCTTTTTATACTACAATGGTTATTATTGAATGCTTGATATGAACACATACCTGATGGTTTAAGTGTCCGTAACATCGATATGGAGACCATCTTTTTCGTAGCACGACCGAACTCTGAGCCATATTTTCGCAAGTTTGAATAATACCTTTTTCCGGGCGGTGACGTTCCCCTCAATAACGTTCTGAAGGGCCTCCAAGAAGTCCCAGAGGTGGTTAATCAATGACACAGGTATGTGTTCATATCAAGTAATCCAACCATTACCATCGTAGTGTCGAAAATAAAGGGGGGTATGCCCACTTTGTGACCATCCTGTATGTATTAATTATACTAACTAGATACAATAGAAATTAAACACCAATATAGGCATGCAAGTAAACTAAATCAGAAATCCGACAACTTGAAAATTTTCCGTTAATTTCCATGTTTATGAAAAAGTTAATTTACCGGCGTTTTACCAGATGACATAGAAGAACACGAATACGCGGCTACAGCCGGATTGTGCACCCGTTGATAAGCCGTTGACAAGCTGTCACAATGTACAGGATTGCGCACAAAAAATGAGGCGATGTTGTCAGATGTACAATGTTCTCAAGCCGTTCTCACTTCTGTTGTGTTTGTTTTTGTGTGTGTGTGGACTTACACTTGTTTTTGCTGTGTTTTGCCTAACCTAACCTAACCTATCTTCACTTGCTACATTTACTCGTCAAATTATATTTTTTATTTACTATTTATTTCTAATTTCTCTCTCTCTCTCTTCTTGCCTAAGGAAAGAAACAGTTTTTCGCACATTCTTTAAAGCTATCGAAGTGGCAACGTTGGATCAAAATGTGCGCAAAACAGATCAGTGAGATCTGTGCGCAATCCTGGATCTAAAGTGTGCGCAATTCGGTTGCGGCAGAATACGCCACTGGTCGGCGTACCGATTAGCCTATCTGTGCATAAAGTGGACTTAAAAAAACTTGAATTTAAATTCAAAACTGAATAAACTACATAACTCGAGTAACAATTTGTATGGAACTGTGTCATTACAGGACACAGTGCACAAGGGCACAAAACCAACATGGTGGGTTTATTTTCATAAATGGCTGCCAATCCGTCACCTTGGGATTTTTCTTGTAACTATGTGGGAACAAATCCCAACCAATCCCGCCTTAATATATTCACTGGCGTATGCAGGGTTTATTTTTCGTGAGGGCCTGGGATTGTAAAGGTGGATATATGTGTACACACACTAGGCCTAGCTTTATTATAGGAGGGCGGGATACGCTATACAATATTTCGCATGTTTGTAGTTTTTAACTCTTAAAATTGTACTCGAAGGCTAAAAGAATAATTAGGTGTCATTTTAAGGGGTGTCTGCAATTACACCCTTCATTATCTTCGAGTTCTTAATCGATTTTTCATTTTAAAATTTTGAAGAATTCAACCAGAAGCCAATAGAAGAAAAACTGTCACAAAGACAATTAAAATGGTTCGGACATGTGGTAAGAATGGACGAAGATAGAAAAGCAAAACAATTAATGGAAGCTAGAACAGAGGGAAGGGGAACAAGAGGTAGAACCTGGAAGACATTCGAAAAAGGAATAGAAGAAATAGGACCAAAGAAAGGAAAAGGAATAAGATAATTGAAGAGGATGGCAAATGAACGGGAGAGATGGAAGGAGTGGATAGAGGCAATCTCGACGCTATGAGGCAAAAGGGTAAAGAGAAAGAAGAAGAAGAAGGTTTTCTCAAAATTTCGAGAGGAGCTGTAGCTCCTTCAGCCTCCCCGCTTCCGCGTACGCCAGTGTCTATGTTCGTCCTATTTTCGAACTAATTAATGATCCTGCCAAGTGATGCGTTGAAAGTGCGTGACACGATTTCAGTTCCAGCGCTGGAAAACGGCAGGAAACATCGACTGGAATCTATTTGACTGGAGTAACGTCCCCTGCAATTTATAAAAAAAATGGCACACATTCGACCTAACGGTTCCCATGGCATGGCATTTGCTAATTGCGTAGGTGAAACACCTGTTATGCAATCGTTACGGCGGCGAAGGAATGCGAGGCATGTGGGAAAGTGTTTCTCGCCTTTTCCTTTATTTTGCAGACATCCGCCGCTCAAGGCAGCCAGGTAAGAAACGGAAGGAAGCGTGGGCCAGGAGGAACGGCGATGGACTTGGACCGGGTATCTGGTTGGTGGAGAAAGTGGGCACGTGTTGGTCATTGATGGATAATAAAAAATGTAAGAGAATTTTTTTTCCAAAATGGAGAAGAGTGATAATATCGTCGGAATGGACAATTCTACAGAAAACAGCAAACAATTGGACAAGAGAGTATGGATTTCTCTCCATCTTGCAAGTGTAAGCGGGTTTTTAAAATTGATTATTAATCTAGATACGATTTGTAAAAAAAATATGATGAATAATTGTTTATAGACTCCCATGTATTTCGTATGGACAAATAACTTCAACTTCAATTTACGGCTAATCAAATAGAAGTTTCGACTTTTCCTAACACAAGCAAAATCTTCAACCTCTCCTGTCTCCGCTGATGTGTTTTTCTACACCATCGGAAGTTTGATATTCTAATGAGAACAAGTAAAACAATACTCCCATATGTGTAATGTTAAGAGCTTCCTCGTAGTGGTTACGTCGTCGCATTGTAATCAAGGGGTCCTGGGTTCGGTACCCGGTTGAGGCACTTTGTGGTTCGGATCCTACTTTTAACTGTAGGTCCAGTTCCGATTAGCCTACCTGTGCATAAAGTGGACTTAATACAAAAAATCAACCCAGCTTGCTGTGGGGAAAGGTCGTGGGGGGGGGGGGGAGTTTCTGGTCCTCGCGACATAGTTGGATATGGAAACTGTCCCTCGTGTCCTTAAAGAAACAACCCAGGGCTCGAAATGGAATTTTTCACGAAACAAAACGCTTTACTTCAACAAAATGTTGTCTTTTCTTGTCTCTAATTACTGAATCGACGATATTAATCACTAATGAAATAATATGCTCTATTACAATTAATAATATTAAATATTTATATCATCACAAAATGGTGCAAAATACATTTGACGCAAGACTTGTGGAATTTTCTGCCTTTTAAAATTTAAACAAATGGAAATCATGAATGGTAGTCAGCTTGGCCAAAACGAGGAAAATTTTTATAATTAAATGTATATATCCTCAATATTTTTTTGGTCTTAATTAGACATTAAAATATAATTTGTGCAATTGAAGGATGTTTCTACTTTGCTATTTTGCGTGGAGATTTATTGTTGGGTTAATCGGGGCAAATAAGTATGAGAGACAGAAAATCATTAATAAATGGAAATACAAGAAAGAAGGAAATAGTGCAGATGGTTTGCTGTTTGCAGTTTCAGCGGTCCGTTTGTTTCCAAGGCAACATAAGACGCCGTCATACTCTGCTAAACTCCTCTCGCTTCAACAATACATCCCCATGTATAGGTGAAGCTTAAATGAGTACTGTAACATGTACTGTTAAAGAATATTAACAATTTTGTTAAGAAATCTAATGAAATATCGAACAAACAAAAATTAACTAACGGGAACGGTCCGTTGCCACTTCTGACGAGACGAAAGGGGAAGGTTTAGATCCGTTCCGCTCCTATGAAGCAAATAGCATATTCAGGGAAATGCGGGGAGTCCGGAATGATGTCGTCCTAATTGCGAACAGTCCTAGTTGCGAACAGTCCTAATTTCGAACAGTCCTAGTTGCGAACAGTCCTAATTGCGAACAGTCCTAGTTCCGAAGAGTCCTAATTGCAAACACTTGCTGCCTGAACAGGAATATAGCTACCTACTCGAAGGACTATTTTTCGCGAACACATTTTTCTGGCTTGAGACGCAAGGCGTCAAATCGGGGGATCGAGCCGGCCAGGGAATCGGGCCGCATCGGCCAATCCATTTCTTTGGGTAATTTTCATCCAGCCACTGTCGCACGCCCAGGCAGAAATATGGATGGGCGTAATCAGCAATCATTTCATCGAGCCATTTTTCCTGCCCCAAATCTTAAATGGCATCACTTATGAACATTTTTTGCGGAACGGGATGGCAATGTTGTTGGAGGATGTGCCTCTAGCTACAAGACATGACATGATCTATCAGCAAGATGACTGCCCAGCTCGATCCCCACGCCTTGCGACCTTTACATTTGGAGCCACATGAAAGAATTAGTTTAAAAGACACCGGTAAACTCGCAAGAAGAGCTCAGGGAGAGGATCTTAACAGCTGGTCAACACATCAAGGACACCATCACATCACGACTTAAGATACCAAATATCCGTAAAAACCTGCGTGCCTGCATTCGTAACGGAGGTGCCCACTTTGAGCAAGACGTGCAATGTTCTTTAATTGTAATGTTCATTGATTCCATTCACATGAAGATGAATGAAGTATTATTTCTTGTACACAAATGTGAATGTTAGCAACATTTGTACGTTGTTGGATAGCAGATGTCACAAGGAAGTAATTTAAGTAATTTGTACGCTTCGTGTCATACCATTTTTGTTGTTAATACGTTGCCAAGTAAACTAAGAGTGCATTTTTTTATCATCACTTGTAAGTTTAGACCCACCCGTTACTTACATGTGATTGTTATTTGGGAAAACTTTTTTTAACGAACCACTTATTTATTAGCTATCAGAAAACGCTGAAATAAGTTCCATACAATGAGCAGTTTTTTCTCAATTCATCTTTTTATGTGGAAAATTGTCATTTTTGAAAGAAACAAAAGAAATTCGATTATCTCGAAAACTACTAATTTTCGGACGGGGTATCATATGGTCAAATTTATTACAAATTGTCTCTACTTTAACCCCTTTCAGGGAATACATCTAATTACCAGTCACCCTGTATATAATTTAATAATAAAAGTGTGGCCTATTTTTTATAGTAATACGTACGTTCTGCACACTTCTTAACTAAAACAGAGCTTCGTCATTTAATAATACAATTATTAACTTTACCTAAATATCAAATTCAAATTTCAAAACATATGACACTGTTCTTAGAAATTTAGGATACCACCAATCTCCTTACAGGGTAAAGAGGGGAAATTCGCCACCAAAATGCTTTTAATTTTTTTCTTTCTAAACGAATTGGAGGAGGAGAACAGAATTTATACGATACAAAAAGTAGTCATTGTGGATTATGAGGAATATAACATAAATACTGTGTTACTTATACTTATGACCTAATATTAAAAATACTAAAATGACAAAAAGTGGCGAAATTCCCACCACATGCTGGGAAATTCGCCATATAACTTATTTATCATTTTTTCGTCAGTTTAAGTGTATATGAAATACCAAGTTGTTGCCAATAACTCAGACAACAAAGTGTAAAAGATCTACAAATGACGATACAAAACTGCTTAAAAAGATACAATACAAACATGTTTAAGAAACATAGGCCTAAATGTTCATATGCATTGTGAACAAGTTGCGTGTGAAAGATCGCCTGTAAGAAGGGAAATTCGACACATTTTCTGTTACTCTGGCGAATTTACCATCAAATGCATAGTCGAAACAAAACAACTTATGTTTACCTGTACATGCACGCTTTCCAAAGCAAATATTTCCACGACATTCTTAACGTTTGAGGTTAAGATATCAATAATTAAAAGGAAGAAAAATAATTCATATCTGCCACGAAATGACAATTTCCAACGTAATATTGAAATTCGACACCTTTCTTTGTCTTCTGTGTAGACGCAACTGCGCATTCCAAACCGTACTGCTTGCTTGCTAGTTCGCTCACCACACTGTAGTTTTCAGTGGAAACAAGGCACATGTTACTTGATTTTTTACAGGCATCAGTGAGTGTTTCCAACCTATAGTTTCTATCTACGATTACAAAAACCACAAGTACGGCGAAATTCCCAGCATGGCGAACATACCTTCTTTTACCCTACTAGTTAGTGCTTCTTGCCTCCCCCAAAAAAAAACAAAAAAAAAAACTTCAGTTTTACATCTTCCAGGCTCACTTCCATCCTAAGAATTATGCCATTAGACTTTTCTGCCTCAGCCTGTAAGCTTTATATAAGGTCTTCCACCCTCGGATGTGGACTATACCTATACCTACTTTTGTAGCTCACTGTTGATTTTGCGTTTCCATCCCTCCACTACATTATTTCTCCGGTGCTTCCTGTTGATGCAGTTTCACACCACTTAAGGCACCAAGGGGTTTTCGAGTCATTAACACACGAATGAAAGTCAGATTACGTCAACAGACTGAAAGGGTGAAATGACCTTGGAGGGGTTTACAAAGCAGAAGACCATGATAAGTCAAGCAGGTTGGCTATTGTTGTTCGTCAAACCAGCGTCACTACCTTATTTGTTTCTGAGAACAGGTTTTTCAATTTCGTGTGTTCGCAATTAGGACATGAAATTATTTCTCACCTTTATGTGTTCGCAAATAGTACGATTTAATCGTTGTTCGCAATTAGGACTGTACGCAATTAGGACACAACAGTCCGGAACTCCTTACGTCCCCCCTGAAAGACTTACGAAGTATTCAAATTAAATAATGAACATATACTTGTTTAGGACTTTGTTGTATAATCAAGGTTTATTTATTTTCGTTGAACTTAATGGAAGGTAAGAATTGTATTTCAATCATACTGCTGTGAATGTCAGTACCGAAAAAGATTTATACACACCACTACTTATAATAATATGCATAACATATTAATCAGAAACTTTACTTGTCGACAACTGGATCTATCATCATTTTTTGATATTCAATAAATGCTGAATTCATTATATCTTCACATTAATTTCCTTCCCAGGACAATTGTTTTTATACAAATCTTTATACAATACATGCTGTTATATCCATATTCTTATACCGTCTTCTTGCTTACTCATGTAATAATAATACAATATTAATTATTTGACATGTTATGAGACATATAAGTAATAAATTAATGTATTAATTTAAACACTTTTATTATCATTCCCATAGTTTCAAATGTAACTGAAGTAATACTATGAAGTGAATTAAAACTATGAAACTATATGGCCTATTGTTATCCATATTCCTATTATTAGAGCTGTGTTGATCAGAGAATGTATTATAACTCCATTAAGCCTTGTTTCCATGATTATGAAAAACTAAATATGCTGACCAAGGCAGTAATTTATTTTATTATAAAACATAAACTAACGTAACGTTTCAACCTTCTAGCAAGGTCTTCTTCAGACTCTGTATCAAGTACAAAAGTAACCAGATACAACAAGAAGGGTAATATATATACACAAACATTACTCCCTCCAGACTATTTAGAAAGTTGTTAGGAAGAAGAAGGGATTATCTACGAAGTAAAATGTAAAGAATGTCAGAGTGTGTACATAGGAGAAACGAAAAAAAGGCTGAAAGACAGGTTGAAACAACATAGGGATGATGTACGACTTAAGAGAGAGAGAAATGCAATATTTAAACACACGAGAGAAACAGGACATGACATAGAGTGGGATGAGGCTAAGCAGATAGGAAGGGAGAAGAGAATGCTAGTGAGAAAATGGAAGGAAGCCAAGGAAATAGAGAAGAAAGGCGAAGAAGACACAATGAACTGGAATGGGGGACTGAAGTTAAACAAAGAATGGAAGAAGATGTTGGAAAGAGTGGAAAGGACAAGAGAAAAAGAGGAGAGGAGAAGGAAGAAAAATGAAGGGAAAAGAGCGTGAGATTAAAAAGTCCAACCACATTCTATATGGAAGTAATTGTGTTTAGCCTTTTAGGTGAAAGTAAAGTTGGAAAGTGAAAGTCATCTGCTAGAAAGTTCCTAACAACTTTCTAAATAGTCTGGAGGGAGTAATGTTTGTGTTTATATATTACCCTTCTTGTTGTATCTGGTTACTTTTGTACTTGATACAGAGTCTGAAGAAGACCTTGCTAGAAGGTTGAAACGTTACGTTAGTTTATGTTTTATAATAAAATAAATTACTGCCTTGGTCAGCATATTTAGTTTTTCATAGAGAATGTATGACTGTGACTCGTCCTTTCCCCTTTGACCAATAGTTATTATTGTTAATTTCATTTCTCATTCTACAAATGTTTATTATTATTAGTATTAGTATGTGATTCTTGTGTTATTTAATATTTGGACCTATCACTGATAATGTCAGGATAGTGACTCACCTGTATAAACATATCTTGTAAGAGCTGTTGCCATGGGAATTATGACTGTGTTTTGTCTTTAGTTCTGGCTTAGAGTTTTTTTTAAAAAATGGTGATGTTGAATTGTAAGAATTGTATTTATCATTTTTAGATTTTTCATGATATTAATATAGACAACTGAAAACAAAATTTGTAATTTCATATAGTCTAGTCACCAAATATAACAATTGCATTTGTTATCAATTTTATATTTTGCATGATATTGATGAATGTATGCGAAAACTGTATATATTCAAAATTTGTAATTTGATGTAACAGTATCATGTTACTTGCATGACTTATACTGGGTGTAGAGTTGGTATAACAACTAAGACCAATAGAGTATGAATGAATTGTAAGAAGCTATTACACTTTCACTACAATAGAGTTATGCACATAAGTATTTATTTTGCTAATTAATATACTTATTTTACTTTGTGAAAACTTGACTTTGATTTTATTTGACCAACGAACGAACAGAGATATTACCCATACCCAGCGGCGGCGATTGGGTTCCAAAATTAGGGGGGCAAGAACAGATTACTTTCCCTTGGTCCATAAGGTTTAGCATAGTGGAGGGGCAAAAGTGCAAGAAGTGGGGGGCAACTGCCCCCTTCGCCCTCCATAGTCGCCGCCCTGTGTCAATTGCCTAGGGGAAGACCAGGATTTGATTCCCTGGGAGGGTGATATCAATTTGGACTTTGAATTGGCCCATGGATGCCCTAGCATAGAGTGGCTCTTGTGTCACCCTAAACCAATGGCCGCAAGACTTGCCGAGACGTTTTCCGCCCCTCGGAATGAA
This sequence comes from Lepisma saccharinum, assembly GCF_977018435.1. NCBI lineage: Eukaryota > Metazoa > Arthropoda > Insecta > Zygentoma > Lepismatidae > Lepisma > Lepisma saccharinum. The sequence continues at coordinate 45,968,814 of NC_139250.1, read as the reverse complement.
TCCGGAAGGAGCCACGCCCATATCCAAGCGACCAATGAGGGGAGAGCAGTGGAAAATTCCTGTCCTGCGTGATCCGGGGCAACGATCTCCCTTGGTGCCGTTATCCCAGATTGGGGAGAAGGGAGGGAGGGGAAAGTGTATCAGGGAGGCTGGGACTGTCCCGTAAATAAGGACCGGCTGCCCGGGTTGTCATAACACGGCTTTCTCCGCAACAATGATTTAGTGGTGGAAGTCGCCATCGCAATACGATGGAAAATAGTCAGGGAGGCACTGTCGTAAAGTGTTACATTCAAACTGCATTGGCAGAGTGGTATCGGAATTACTGTATGTACAATAGGAGTCGATATCGGAACATTTATTTTGAGGGGTCCCGGGTTCGAATCCCGGTCTAGGCTGTGATGAATTCAGGGTTGGTCCGGCGCGGGGTGTGTGTGTGTGTGGGGAAGGGGTGGTGGACACAGTGCCAGAATGCTTCTAACGCGTGAGGATCGCATAGAGTTCGTACTGCTGTCTGGGGAGAGAAGTTCACGTGTCATTGCAAATTATTTTACTCAACGACTCCTCAGCGAGATCCAGTGTCGCGTGTGACAGTTACACAAACACTCCAAAAGTTCCGGGAGACAGGATCAGGCAATGACAGGTGACCATCAGGACGTCCCAGAACTTCCACCAACACGTAAGGAGTATTCTGGCACGGTTTCCTCTCACCTGGAAAAATTGGACATTTGTTACAATTAAGCAGTCATAACTTTTTCCTGATTTAAAATGGGTTGAAAGAACATTCATCATTCCATTTCTTGTGAAATTCTAATATATAAATTTGATATATCACATATCAAAATTTAGAGTTGAATTCAATATGGCGGACGTCCGCTTGGAACTCACCGATATGGTTCCCCCTAGGCCTAACCTGTTTCTATCATGACCAATTGCACTCATTTAACTCCTTTATATTTTATAGGGGGTGTTAAGTGACTTTTGAATCACCCTGTAAATCGCGATATTTGGGGGGGGGGGGGTCAAAATACACATCGTAAGCCATGCGCACTCCTAGATTCAAGAGCCTGGAAGCTTTTCATAAGACGTTAAAAAGGCTACTGATGATTTTTGCTACTTGAATCTCGCAAGGCTTCACATCCGTTCTCGATTATTGTGACGTAACGTTCCTTGCAATTTTCAATTTCTTCGTTTCTCAAGGTCTGGATTTGAGACTCCTATCGTAGTTGGTTAGCTATGTATTTCTCCTTGATAACTTCAAAACGTTGTTCTAACGGAAAGAGAGCCTCTTGAATAAACACAAAGAAACATATATTCCTTTTCCGGAATGTCTGGAGTAAGAGAACGCGAACGCGTCCTGGGCGCACGTTGCGGCTGTGTGCCTCGTCCAATGAACGCGCGGAGGAGAGGAGACCGCAGAGGAGGAGGCGACTCGACTGGTTCAGTGGTTCTGTAGTAAACATGGCAGCTCGCAAACCTACTGGGGGAATTCTGCATTTTTCACCCTTCCCCACCTAGTCTGGCGCTGCCCACAAGCTTTCGCCTCTCCGCGTAGCTACTCCAGACATTCCGGAAAAAGGAATATAGACCTACTTGCGTGTGTGTTTGTGTGTGTAGACCGATAAGATAATAATTTGAATAACACAATAGTTATATCGATGTGGTTAATTTGGAAACTATACATGCTACAAAGATAAAATTTTGTGTGATGAATACGGTATCAAGATTATCCTCATTAGCAACCTGTTAGAAATCACAGAATGTCAATTGAAATTCAAATTCAAATTTTCTTTATTAAAGGACGAGGTTCAGCCTGTGGCTGTTCTCCCATTGATTAGTACTCATGAATCATAATATCGCTGTTACATAGCTAATGCAACTGAAACTTGTTTTGACATAAAATAATACCTGTTTCTTTCACTTCTCAATAAATTTTATAATTAAACGCAGAGTCAAATGAAAAAGTTAATCCGTCTGTTTTTTATCTAGTAGGATTCCTCATGCGCAAGTTTGTTGCATTCTAGCATAGACCCTTTGCTGATCTATTTATAATTTCAAGTTTCAGTTAGTGTCTCTAACAGGACCTGATTAACCTATGGGCAACTGGGGCAATTGCCCCGAGGCCCCCACCAAAAGGAAGCTGTGAAGGGCCTCCGCCAAAAAAAATTAACCAGCTGGCTATGCTTGTGAAAAATTACAGAAGAAGTTGTATTTTAAAAATAAAAGAAACTTCAATATTGTCGTATGTCTACACTCTTCTGCATCCAATTGTAGCACAGCTCTCAGTCGATCTGTTTATTGATACCTGAAGCTCAGTGCACTTTATACCATGGATTGATTTGCCTGTGGTGTGGAAAGAAGGCACACTTATTTAAACAATCAATTCTCAGATACGATTAAGATAATAAATAATCCTACGAAGTACATAACTTTCTTTCGTTAATAACATCGTATTAGAACTGTGAGTTTTTCTAGGGAAAAAAATGTGGAGATCCTAGCGCTTTCTCAAAAATGAAATTAGTGAAAAACAGGCTTCGTGCTGCCATGGGATAAGATCGCTTATCCAATCTTTGTTTATTAAGCATTGAACATGAACTTCTTCGTGAATTGGACTTCGATGATGTAGTACATGAATTTTCGGCGAAAAGGGCAAGTAAAGTGTGTCTACTATACGTGTTAAGCCTTTGGGAATTTTTTGAAGAAAGTGTAGTTACTACAATTTCCACAATGAACCTGTCGGTAATTGTCCAGTAGATGCACCGTGCATATGTAGTGACATATTTACTCTTAATTGTAAATAATATCATATATAATGAATTATGTTCGTAAGTACAATCTACTCCTCAGTTCTCTGTTTCCATCTGAACCCCCTTAGTATTTACTATATATTGTAGTTACGGTGTTCACTCTTCATAATATACTGTAGACATTTAGACTCAGAATTTTGCTGCTGCTATAGCGCTACAATTTTCGTCCTGTGACTTTATTTTTCTGCGCTATTCTCCCTGCAAACCTATCTGCTATATGTTCGATTGTGAATGACTACTGATTCAAAAATCAGGTCTACCATTTCAACTGCTGAAAATTGGTGGTTAACATATTGAGCTAATAAAGCTCCTAGTAAAAAAATAATAAAAACATGGGGGCTCAAACAAAACATTATGTCCAGGGGCCTCCACAAACCTTGATACGGCCCTGGTATCTAAACTTCAAGAACAAATCTTTGGGATTGCGATGTATACGTGCAGTTACTTTTGAGCCACTGCAAAGGAGTTTCCATCCATATGCCTGCGATTATCATGAATAGAGATAATGAATTTTCATTTACGGAAGAATATCTAGGCTTCCGGAGGGCAAGAAGCCACCCAATTTTCACTGGTGCAAGTTTGTGGATGAGGCGCCATCTTAAAATGACAAAAATGGCGTTTTGCAGTTCACGTGATTAGTGTTGCAGCCTTCAGGTTGTTTTGTAAATAATAGTTGGTGCGTTACATAAATTTGAACTACGAGTATACACAGTCTGTCATACAATTTGTGTTGGATTTTGAAGTTTTTCATTTCACTCTCCCTCATACTAATTCCAGAACAAAAATAAGCTCTGAAGATAAGTCATGATATTTGGTACATAACTCAGAATTCGAAACTATAGGTTCCATATTTAGACTCAAATGCTGGTAGTTTTCCCTCAAAATTTAGATTCGCTATATAGCTACAACTACTCTACCAAAAATGTAGGTAACTTTGCTACACTGTAGCTTCTCTTTCATGAAAATAGCTCGCTACAACGTCTCAATAGAACTCGCTACTTCACTACATTCGCTCTACTTTGAATGAATAGTACTGCATTCCATTTTCACGACCATGCGTTCGATCATATCCCATATTTGATATTTATTCCAGAGTTGTTCAAATATTATTATTATATTATTATAATATTGTTGATACCGTGAAGTGGCAGTACAATTGCAATACAATTTCTCTTAGACTTTATCACTGGTCAGTGAATGTCATTATAAAATTATAATCATTGATACACATGTGATCAAGATTTTTCACAGTTAAACTGTGTCAAACTGATAATTTCCATTGTGCAGTACATATATATACAAACAAAACTTTCTTACTTCCTCTGTGAACATGTGGAGCGAACATTAATTTTCCCCTCCATTTTAATTCGAACACAGTAACTTGCGTACAGCAATCCTGAGCACGCATGTTTCCCAGTCAATAACAATCAAATGACTCAACGTCACGAGAAAGTGCCTGAGCGAACCTATAGATGTGCAATCTGTTCTTACTTTCTGGACACGCCTCGTATTTCCCATACGTCACAAGTGAACTTTGGACTTTTTCCGTAAACGAGTTTTTGGAAAACAATTTTCATTTCAAATAATTCTGAAAGTGTTTCAAATAATCCTGAAAGTGTTTCAAATGTGAACTGTGAAAACACTCTTTGAATCTCTATCCAATGGGGTGAACTGTGGAGGGCAAATCGGATTACTTGGGGCTTCCCCCGGATTTCTGCGATCACGATTGGAATCTAATCAATATGCAAGAAAATTAAATCTATAATTTCTTACTACAGTATCTGAGCACCATACAGCTGAAATTGTTAAATTGTTTTCCAGTTGTGATCTGTCAAACATCTCAGAAAAAACATGGGTACCAAATCTAAATTTTAGTTTTGTCATTTCTAATATGAAAACAAGTATGTAACTCCTACACACTTTCTAAAAAACAGTTTTAAGTAATCTCTTCCTTCATCGCAAGCATAAATAAACATAATTTTATATGTTTATATTTAATACAATAACATTTTTGTAGAAAACATGAATTTCGGTAAAAAAAAAAAAAATTCCAGTTACATTTGATATTCCAATTTTGCCACGAGCCTTGTTTTTGCCTAATTTTCAATATAGAAAAAAGTTTCATATTAATTTGCAGTAATGGATTCTTTTATTTTTTTTTATTTTGATTTGCTTTATTTTACTTCGCTTTTTGTGACACTTTTGGCTAATTTGCGAAGATGGAGATGAGTGATGATATAATGTAATTGATGAATGGACACTCACAAACATCCACGCTCAGGCCGGGACCCCTAGCGTCATCAATAATGAATTAATTTTAAACATACTTTCAGAGAATGCTTCCGTCCTGAACTTGAAAATACTGAAATATTCAACAATAGTTAGGTATTGTTGAAAATCGACGGCTGCAGCAGGCTATATATCAATGAACATTCAGTATACTGTAAAAAAAAATAGCAAAAAATCTTGACCACAAGCATAATTTCTTGGCTTTCTTGACCTACCTGTTGATTTCTTGACTTTTTCTAGACGTTCTTGACATTCTGACTGGTGCACACCCTGCTATTCATTACCCTTAATTGCCTCACTTACCATCTATCCATCTTGATTTGATGCATACACCTCACAAATCATAGTTTGTTCCTTCAAGAGATGGCGAAACAGTTATAAGTTTGAATTTTCAAATTAGAAAACAGTTCTATAAAAGAGAGAAAATACAAATTTTAAGAAAAAATTAGAAAAATATACAGTAGATAATATGAAGTTCATATTTTTCTTTACCTCAGCTGCAGATAAAAAATTGTTTTGAACTCCAAAGTTTCGTTTAAATTATTTCACAGAATAGGAATTTCTAAGTGAAAAATGCATTGCCAATTCGAAGCACGAATTAACTACTATGTGCGAACATGTTTGTTTTTTTGTGTTTTTTTTACGCCGAAACGGTAAAACACAAGGGTCGCTTATGCAGTATAGGCAAGAACCTTTGAATAATTAGAAAGTAATTTTTATTTTCCTAAACAATATACAAAATATGGTTACATAGAAAGATTCTATAGGGATGGATCAAAAAGTAGTCAAACTACTTTCGGAGGTATGCGCTTATGCCCTCGTACCTGAAAATTAACCCAGGGCGTCAGTTTTGCGAATTTTTACGGATTCCTCCGCTATTCTTCGATTCATCCTTTATTTTCCATTTTTCATTACAATAATTCACTGTGACATTGGCATGAATGCCCCAGTGTGAAGAACCACATTTGTTCGGTTTTCCTGAACAAAGTTGGTTTTACACCATTCTACAAGGTAAGAAGATTAAGATAAAGGTTAGTAATAGTAGGAAGTAAATATGTGTTAGTGTTTAACATTAATGTTATTTATGAATACAGATACGAAATTACATAAGTGTGTAATTGGGTGGGTAATGTTTTGTTAGGATACGTTTTATTGTGTGTCGTGTGCATTAGTGTTGATGAATGAGATGAGGAATATACATTAACACGACTCTATGAATGTTAAGCAGGGTCTACGTTCTAGTATGTTATGTTTGAGATAGTGAGAGTATTATTGGCTTTGAGATTCATACTAGGAAGGGATATGAAAGAACGAGTGGTGCTTGATGCAGGGAGACTTGCGGGAGACCAGCAAGCACTCTAAACCCGCGTCTTCTAACCTAAGAATTCCGCTTATCACTAATAATGCATGTGTGGTTAGTTTAGGTGGGCCAGGTTTAGAGCTCTTAGTATTCAGTTATAATAATTAATAATAATATTAAGCAGGAGTCTATTTTTACATTGGCCTATTCCAAGTGCTTTCAGAAAATTGTGGTTAATTCATGTTAGATAAACTGCAGAAAATAGAAATCAGTATACTAATCCTGCTATAATAGCAAACACTCCTCCTATACATAATGAAAGTGTGCTACAACATAGTATGTATCATGTATCACAAGTGATGAATTGGCTAGTACTACTCCGTTGTATCGAGTCATATAACATGTATCATCAATAATTTAGGCCTAATACTCAAATACTTGCCATATTACACAGTCCAGCATTTTGGGAAAAACTTTCGGATGATTTCAAATCAACACGTGATTCTGGAAGTATTTTGAATGCTGATCACGGAAATGACATACATTTTTTTCCCATCCAGTAAGGATTTTCACAATTTCAGAATAAAAATTATCATATTGGCCATTATATTAGGGTAAAGACCCCGAATATGAGGATAGGCACCTAAAATGAGACCCCCATGTATCTCGTAAGCAAAGAGCTGCACTCTAGTGGAAAGAAGCTGAAACACAAGGAGGAATCGCGCCATAGCACTGGAAGTCACGTGAGCTCCTTAGTGTGTAGAGTTGGTGACGCAGAGAATGTGAAAAAGAATGCGTGCTCGTGGAAATTTTGCTGCAGTTTGGAAATTATAACGGTCAAATATTGAGTGACAAGTAATTAATCTAATTGCCCGTTAGTAGGAATTAATTGCAATTGGTAATATTAATATCCGTCGCGAATACAGGTGTCTAGCGAACTGTCTTAGCCAGCACTAGCTTGCTCAACCACCGTTTTCCGCCCGAATTCGGATTTACATGCATTCTTATGGGAATAACAAGAAAAATGCAACTTCTAAACCAATGGACCGAATTGGATGAGATTTCAACCAGCGGAAGAACACATCATCAAAGTACTGATTCCAAGATTTGGGCCTAATCAGAACAGAAATACGGGATTTATGAATTATTAAAGATTCATCGTTGAATTGAAAGGGAGACGCTATCCTACTGAGTTGCCCTTGCTTTCCGTGACTGAATACAATAGAGGAAGATTTAACCTAATCTCTGCGCGAGGGGCTGATACCAGAGGTTAAGGACCGGAGTGAGCATTGACCAGGATAGGAGGACAACGGTCAAAGCACCAGAAACAATAAACAAGCACCTGATCATAGAGGGTACAGCGTCACTACGTTCAAATCTGGAATAAAAGGGATGATTTGGAATAGCGAGAGACAGTTTTGCACAGTTTTGCCTACAATCGCCACCGGACTGTGAGCTACGCGCGACCGAGCTGCGAGGTCTGGATTTGTTTTTCCTCGAGTGAGTGTTTCAGAGCTATGGAGTAGAGCAGAATAGAACCAGGGGGTCCTTCTCCCCCTCGCCGTCAACGCATCCGTGCACATACGTGTGGTTATGTGAGAACAACGCCAGACACGTCCACCCGTGTCAATCGTCCGAAACAACGTCCAAAGTAGTGAAAGTTAATAACATTTGATATCCATGTGAAACCGCGAATGGCTCATCGCGTATGTTCGTCTCATCGCCCAAGTCACGTATCTGTACTTACGAGTGACCGCGAAGAACTGACCTATTATTGCGCAAGTTGTCGTATGGAGTCGACAGTGTGCGTGTACCGTCCTGGACGTCCCTGCGAAGTGAACGAGTGAAGCCAGGATCCGATGAGGCCAGATGGAGCTGCCGACTGATCCACTTTCGCCAACCAGGATAAACTGTAGGACCACTTTCACCCAACCCAGGTCAGAGGGAATGCAGCGAAGGTAAGATCCAACCATGTGCGTGTGTGAGAAAGATGACGACTATCTACCGCGAATCTGCGTGAATCAAATCATTGCTTAACTTAAATCAGTGCTATGGCATCCCTAGGCATCGGTATTCCGGCGGAAGTAATCAATGTTAAAGATGAGAGTTTATGTTAACAGCAAACAATAGTTCATTGAATATATTTATACCTTCAGAAAAGATAGAAGGGGTTCGCACAAGGAACAATTATTCACTTTATGCTTAAAATCCTAAACGATAAATTGTAAAAGGCAATGTAGCCAGACATAACAAGAGTATGGTCAAAGTAGTAATTAATCTAACCTTTGTAATTGTCATATTGTCGCCATATGCCATGGAATGAGAGTATGAATGTGAGATCGAGTGAAAGAGGGCAGGATGTACTGTGTTTTTATCTGTGCTTTAATATATGTGTATATTCAGAAACACAGTAGTATTATGTAACGTCATTTCAGGTATTTAAAATCAAATCCTCCTAGGTTTATTCTCGGTAACTCCGACTGTTAGGCACTTATCCTGACCGTATTATAATTCATGTAATGTTTAATTCGCCCAGCAGGTGAGGCGAGCGATTCTTCATTGTTGCGTTGCTAAGCTCAGCTCAGTTGAGTTAGTTGAGTTAATTAGTTATTTATTAAATTAGCAGCCCGTGACAAAATTAGCTGCTGAAAATGGATAAGGTAATTTCTTACTGATCCCCTTTTTACTGAGTTTCGTAGTGGTGAGTGTGTGTGTTGTACCATGTAATTAATTGCTAGTTTTCGTCCACTTGTAAGAGATATAGCGTTGTTCATTTGTTTACTCTGGGAAGGTCCTATTATGAGACCTGGAAGAGGTTCAATATATGAGACCGGTCTCATAATAGGACTACCATAATAATGAAGGGTCTCATATTAGGAGTCACAAAATATATCTAATATTTTACGTTGATTTTCATCATTGCTTTTCCTAATTTGGGAGTTACGTTGCAATTATGTTACCAAGAACCTGTGCTTCTGGTTATAGACGGTCACTACTCCCACGTAAGAAATATAGCAGTGATTGAAAAAGCGAAAGAACACAATGTTTCTATTATCTGTTTACCGCCTCACTCGACGCATAAAATGCAGCCTCTAGACGTAGGTTTCATGTTTCCCTTGAAAACATTCTTTCGCGCAAGAAGTTGAAACATGGTGCGTCAGAATCCAGGAAAACCACTAAAAATAACTAAAATTGCCAGAATATTGTCAGGTACATACAACAGAGCTGCTACTATGGAAACATCCGTTAATGCATTTCGAAAGACTGGTTTATTCCCTTGTAATAGAATCATTTTTCCTGATGAAGATTTTGCAATACACTCTGTCAGCTCTAAAAAGAAAAGAGTAATGTGACAGGTCAGTCAGTTGAACTACCCAAAAGTTACGTGGATCCCCAACCAAGCTGCAGCAGGTTAGGCCAACTTGAACAGGAACAGGAGCCTGAAAGCAGTCCTATTCAGGCTACGCAGTATTCAACAGTACCGCCCCCTGATGATGATGCCATTGTAATGCCAGAAGACATTGAGCCACTGCCCACACTAGACAGCCCATCTCTTACCAACTCCGGGAATCTCGCGTAGTGAATCAACCAGTAGTTATAACAACAACACCATACAAAAAAAGACTTGCAGACAATTGGAAGAAATGTAAGAAGGAAGTGAAGAAGAACCTGTTTGGTAGGGGTGTTACAGGCACTCACAGTAGGAAGTCTTCTGAGGTCCAGAAAAAGCAGCAATCAGATTACTCGCGTTCTACTTCACGTAAGAAGAGGAAGGTTGTATCAAAGAAATGTGAAGAATCCACAGGTGAGTCGGAAGAATCTTTCTCATTGGCAGAATCGTCTGACAGTTTAGAATTAGATAGATGAATATGATACAGAATGTGTATTTTGTGGTTCATCGTATTCAAAAGATCAATGTGGTGAAGAGTAGGTAAAGTGCACACGTTGTTACAAGTGGGCACATGCTCATTATGGTGCAGATGACACATTTGTGTGTTCGATGTGCAAAAATCAAAAGTAAACGCATGATGAACTTCGTTTCTACCAGGTAGTTACTTCATGTGTAACACAATGTAGGTCTTTTCACAGTTTCATTTGAAGTGAACCAACAGGACAGCTACTAGGATAGCATAGAAGGAACATTTTGTTTTGTATTTTTAGCATGGTAAAAATAGTCAGTTTCTTTTTTTAGAAAAGCCTAATCTTTTTAAACATGGTGTAAAAACAATATCGTTTCACATATAGTTGGGTAAGAAAATAACTTAGTTCATTTATTTAAAAAATAATTTAGTTCAAAGATTCAAATGATTTATATAACCCAAACAAGGTCGGGGTCTCTTATTCGGTACCCCCTATAAGAATAGCTCAGTAGCATTTGTGTTCATTTTTTGGTTTATAATTTATGATTGTTACTTATTTTTATATTCCAATACCTTGTATCATGAAATAGACTCCCTACAAAATATATTTTTAAAAAAAATCAATCATTTATGTTTTAATTAACAAGTAAATCAAATTCTACCAAAAGGGTCTCATATTCGGGGTCTTTACCCTACGCCTATTACAGAACACAACGAATGAAATTTAAGCAAGGGACATTTCGGTTGTTTACAAACCAATAGGTGATTCTGGTAAGGTATAACATGAATGAAATCAATTCAAAGTCTAAAAAGAAGGATTTGCCATGGTTCAAGGTCTGTAAGCAGATCCTGCCTTGAAATTAATAGCAAGAGTCCCCCTGGCATGTTTATCATGCAGCGTTCCACGTGGCAAATCAGTTAGACTATGATTCTTACATAATAAGGTTTATAATTAGGTCAAAATTTCCATAGCGGAGGAGGAATTTGTGTTGACCCACCTTCTGAGTAAAGTTTGAAAGTTTTTCTTGTTCCTTTGTACACACAGAACTCGATATACTTCAAATTAAGGTTGAAGCAATTTTAATGCATCGATTGACACCGTTAAATGTATAATTTTGTTATCTCAGAAGATATTTCCAATTGATGCATTTTTAGTTCATCAGCTGATAAAAGTGCACTTTATGCATTTCTCTGTGTATTTTAACACCAAAAAGTACATCATTTGCAGTTTATGCACGTTAATGTGTTAGTGGAGTCAACTAACACGTTTCGGGTTCTGTGTGTAGGATAGGAGGGATAGGGCATTGGTGTATTTAAGGGGGGATTCAACGGGTCCAACCCCTCCTTTTGGTTCAGTAAAATTACTAAATTACCTGTTCTATCCGCTTGTCCATAACAATTTCTTGGGACATTTTATTTTCCTAAATTCGAGACGTATAGGACGAGATATGGATGGGAAGGAAATTACGTAATTCCACACACCAGATGGGACTGCAGACCAAATGTCTGCAATTTCGTGAAAGTTTCGGAATTTCTGCGATAAGAAACTACATTGAGACTGTGAAATCAGTTATCCTTTTCTTCCCTCGAGTCTTCTTAGAGAAATTTGGTTTTTAAAAACGCAGTGCTAGAGAACCAGGTAAACATCGTAATATTCCTAAGTTGTTTGACACAAGATGAACAGAAAAGTATCAATACTACATTACTAAGTAGCGTGACTTCGTGGTTACACTTTGTCAGGTCCAGCAACTCTCCCCCCTTCCCCTTGCTCCCAACAAACTTCCGGTCAGCAGTGCCCTGGATTTTCACTTATGAAATAAAGCCACCCTAATCATACGACAAGTTGATCCCCCCTCCCCTTACGTGAACTTTATATATACGCCCATGGGATAGAGTAACCATTCTTGGTTATTAGGCCAGTAAATTATATATTAACTGACCAAAGAAATGTAGAGCAAAATACACGTTGACACAAATTCATATAGAAAATTACGCCGTGTCCCTGTATTCAAACGTTTCAGGATAACATGAAATATGAACCTTATCCGCCCTGTTTATAAGAATCATAGTTTCAAAGCTGGCTATAGATTGATTTAAACACCAGAGCGGAGAGGAGTGTGGCAGCTTAGGTGTATGTGTGTGTGTGTGCGCACAGTTTGTGGTGACATCCCACTGGGCGTTCGGAAGGGGGAACAAGGGGGGCCGTGCCCCCCCTTGGAAAATGGGTCAACCAAAAATTTTATATTTCACACATATTATTTCATTTCAGCCACAATATGTGTTAATTATTGCATGGATATGATAAATTCAAATTTAAGCAATGTTTTTTTAGGTAAAACCACTATTATTGGGGAAAATGTGCCTTGTTTGCCCCACCTGTAAAAAATAGCTTCCTTGCCCCTCCCTGGAAAATAATCCTGTGGACGTCCATGCTCACTGGCCACTTTTTCGTGAAGATTGTGATGAAACGTCCATCACCTAATGTGACTATCATATGCCTTTTCATAGAGGGAGCATTTTTCATTTACAATTATTCTGTATCTCTTTTTCTTCTCCCTCCCTATCTCCACTCCCACACCCGACCCGTTTTATCATTAGTTCATTAATGTACTTTTTTTTTTCAGAAAAGAGTATGCAGATAAATGTATTATAGACAGATATTAAACTCAAGTAGCAAACCATCTTCGCTATGATTTACCATCCGCAATAAGTTCTGCCAGTCACCGCCGAGAGGCGCCACTGACATCTTTTTGCATTCACCTCTAGACCAAACGTTTTACAAGAGATTAAGAGATGGCGCTGCTAAAGTTCAACCCCAGATATCTGTGTTTCAACCCACTGGTGATAATACGTTTATCTGTGATAATATCATACTACGATACTATTTCCATCGGGTCACACTTCCTTAGTTTTCCAGCTCTCTTTTCTTCTAAGACAAAAATAGCTTTCAAAAAGTCTAATATTCCCAGAAACAAATTAGACAGCAGTAGCTTTAGTCTTTCTCTGGTATAAAATATACTAGTCTTCCATATTGTCAAAACATAGTGTTCTATTCTGTATCTGAAGAGGATGAGAGGATAACTCTTTCCTAGATAAAGAACTATTTCGTAAAGTTCTTTTCAAGTGTGAAATTCCATATTAGGCACTGACCTTCTGAAAGCAAACTTTATCATGTTACATAATGCTTCAAACGTGCGGTGGGGCATTTCGTGATTTCCATTCTAAATGTGAATCGTTATCACTAAAGTTTATGCAATTCTTCGAGTGCGTGTACACGAGGACAATCTAAATGGTTCGTCTGATAATATTTTTCTTTTGAAAAGTTATATTTTAACGTCCACTTTATGCACGTGTAGGCAAAGACGTAGCAAGGATTTATTTTTTTTGTTAGTTAGCCTCAGTTGGTATCGTCGTTGCCTTGTAATCAAGGAGTCCCGGGTTCGATACCCGGTGGTTCGAATCCCACTTTAAACTGTAGGTATATAAGATTTAATTAACACGTTTGTACATTATTTTTGCCGCGACCTAGAGTAATTTACGTATAAAACAGAACTACGCAGAACTGAGTTACGTATAAAGCAGTCTTAACTGTACTTCACATGGCAACATAACATTTTAGCCAAAAGTGGCAGAAATCGATCACGTGACCTTTCGAGTAAGGAATGAAAGCGCACAGGACACATCAAATTACCACTTTGGAGAAAATAAACAATCATTCACCCATTAGCATGTTTACTGATAACATGCAGCACTCTCCCAGTCAATCGACGGAACGGGTTACACGTCACGAATCAGTCAACTTTCTACTTAAACACTTTCGCAGTCGATTGTGAGCGACATAAGAATGGCTGCTACGATCCACAAAAGAAATTGGTTCATTTGCTGGCGTCGATTGTACTTTTCTTCGCGAATTGAGCAAATATTTTTCTAGAGACGAGTTGCGCCTTGCCAGAGCTAGCTCGTTCAGCGAGTTCGAGGAATTGGAAGCATAGTTGCCAAAACCTGAAAGCAGAATTTCCCTGTTTCGGTTTCAAAATTTCCCCTTTCACTTCAATTTTCCCTTCACTTTTGAAACCACGATTCGAACCGGCACCGCTAGCGTCGTAGCGTCGTAATTGACCACTAAATATTATTATTTATGAAACAAAATCCTATATTGTGCCTGACCGAATGAATGTAAATAAGATTATAACAGTTAATGAAGTTTATTCATATGAAATAGTACAGTTTGTAAAATATATACGAAACGTTTCGGAACAACAATTATAATTAGGTTCGTACAGTCACCAACATTTCTGGGTTGTAACGATTCAATTTAAAGTCAATGACATTGTTACAACCCAGAAGTGTTTGTGACTGTACTAGTTGTGCTATTTCAATAATTATAAAACACATGTTGATTGATTTTTTGTTTTAAGTTCACTTTATGCACAGAAAGGCTAATCGGGACTGGACCTACAGTTTAAAGTGTGATCCGAACCACTGTGCCTCCACCGGGTATCGACCCGGGACCCCTTGATCACAAGGCGACGATGTTACCACTACACCATCGGGGAGGCACTATTTTCTTGGTGAAGTGATCAGCAGCACACTCCGGCCCGCCTTTACTCCACGGGTTGCTCCCAGGTACCCATTGATTTGAGGCTGGGTGAGCCCCAGAGTATATAAGTAACTAAATTTTTAACTTGGGAATAATTTATGTGACGGAAGAGAGGCAAATTATATTGGGTACATCAAACAACTTGAATCTAATTTTCTCTCCTGGACCGAAATTGAATTTATTTAAAATTCCCTTATCTTTAACAACACTGATTTGAATATTTGTCATAAAATTTCCCTTTTCCTTGTAGATTTTACCTTAATATCCCTACACGGAGGGGATTTCCCTATCAATCTGGCAACGGTGCGTGGAAGTCGTGACCGGCGGAAGAGAAGGGGGGAGACTTGGAAAAGCCCCACTTGACCCCGCATTGCAAAGTGAGTGATTACGAGGGGCGTTGCTGCTCAAATGGCACTCGGGAGAAATGATAGCTTCCATCTCGGTGTTTGTCTCTGCTCCACTCGAGGGGGGAAACGATTCCTTTGTTCTCCTGAGTGAAGCGTAGGAGGGCATGTTACTTGTTCCACTTCCTCCCCCGCTATGATGCTTGCAAAAAGCAGAGAAAGCATGGCTGCAGGACAGCCACGAAGAGAACTGCTAATGAATAGGGTAAGGAATTTCATGACCTCAAAATCACCAAAATATGCAAAACAGGAATGCACTTATGACCTAAAATGTACAAAAATATGTTTTGAAACATGTCAATAGAGCAACACGAATTTCTAATCACGAATTATAACTGCAGTTAGGAGTAACATTAATATATTTTAAAGAACTGAATCGTTAAAAATTACATGAATTAGGTTAACTATACAGGGTGGCACAAACGTTCCGCACCATAGGCTGGATTACAATATTTGTTCAATGTGTTTGACCACCATTGTCAAAATACAACTGTTGGAGGTCACCCATGCCTCACAGGACTTAGGTCACAAAGTCCGGTGAAATAACATGGCACTCAGAAGCAATTCAATTTGTCCTTGAGTTTCACACAGTGCACATTTGCTTTTAGTTATCACCACACTGCAAAATCGACGGCACTGTGACGTCCCTGAGTGGGATGAGACTAAGCAGATAGGAAGGGAGAAGAGAATACTAGTGAGAAAATGGAAGGAGTCCAAGGAAATAGAGAAGAAAGGTGAAGAAGACACAATGCACTGGGATGGGGGACTGGAGATAAACAAAGAATGGAAGAAGGTGTTAGAAAAAGTGGAAAGGACAAGAGTGAAGGAGGAGAAAAGAACGAAGAGGAATGAAGAAAGAAAAGATAAGGAAAAAAAGAGTGAGATAAGGAGTCCAACCACGATTCAGATGAAAGGAAATGTTTATTTAAATCGCCTGTCAGGTGAAACAACACTTGGCAGGAGAAGGCCACCTGCTGGAACACCTGGAAAGGAATGTTCCAGATAAACAACTTTCTAATAATCTTGTGTCTGGAGGGGAGTGATTTTTGTGTATAGAATCTTCCTGTTGTGTACCTTATTTCATTTGTATTTGGTACAGAGTCTGAAGAAGACCTTGCTAGAAGGTTGAAACGTAACGTTTAGTTTATGTTTTAAAATAAAATAAATTCTGCCTTGGCCAGCCTATTGAGTTTTTGGTTATCATGAAAACAAGGTTTAATAGTGTTAAAACTTATCTGCAAAGGAGAAAATAGTTAAACCTAAAATCCGAGGTCAACTTTTGAGACATCCTGTGTATATACATACATACAGGGTGAGACAAAAGTTAGGTTACATATGAAAACAAATATGTCATACAAACATACGCATGATTGATATTTGAAGGTTTCAGTTGCAGCATATATTGAATATGAACATCATCTGCTTGAATGCATGCTTCAGTTCGATGCTCCCAGTTGTGTAAGGCGTTGCTATACTCTGTCCCAGTTAAATCTGGAGCAGGCAAACAAGTCTCTGCGCAAGTAGTGACGCGAGACCGTTCCACCAATGAACACGTGAGAGTGGGGGAAAGCGACTGATTACTGCTCTGGCCCGTCGTGCAGCCTTGCGCGGCCTTGCTCCACAGTTAGCTGGGACAGTGTATAGTGTGTGAAGGTGATTTGGGAGATGGCGCCTCTGGTCCTTACTTTGATGTGGTCCAAGCTCTTGTTTGTCTATTTGTCTCACCGTAAACGACCGACTATACGTGTCACTACAAGTTGACTGATTGAATTGGTGTTTAAGTCCACTTTGTGCACAGTAAGGCTAATCGGGACTGGGCCTACAGTTTAAAGCAGGGTTGTTAATGGTCCAGCAACCTATAAATTCTAATTGGTTCTTTTGGGTTCCGTTGCAGGACCGGAACATTCTTTCTCCCACTATTTAAATTCGGTCCAAGTTGCTTATTGTTTCGTTCAAAAAACGTTCCTAGGGAAAAAAGGTTCCTGGACCGAATTGAAATACTTCACAGCTAAAAAGTTTCTTTACGGTCCAGAACCCATTTACGCTTACTGATTTTCTCTCCTGGACCGGAATTGAATTTATTTAAAATTCCCGGACCTTCAACAACCCTGGTTTATAGTGAAATCCGAACCACTATGTGCCTCCACCGGGTATCGAACCCGGGACCCCTTGATTGCAAGGCGGCGACGCTACCACTGCGTCATTGGGGAGGCCCCTAGAATAGTACTGTGAAAAGAATGTTACATGTAGCCTCAAAGAGGGTTTGAAACTTTGATCTCTGGCTTCGCAGCGCGATACACGTGGTTTCTCTAACATGGGTGCTACATTCCTCGTGCTCGATATACTATTTTAATTTTCACATTGGAAGATGTTGAGAGCATAGTCACGTGGTACTCAATGATGCTCTTCTGTTTGCACAATCTGAGCATCTCAGAGAGGACGTGGATACTTGAAGGAGGAGATAAGATATCTCTCAAACAATGGGTAGGACTAATATAGATTGAGATACATGAACACACAGAATGTCACTGACCTTCATACAAAGGAAGTTTCTTATTTCATACGATATGTGGGTCAACCCTTGAATCTTTTACAGAATTCACAAGACTTTTTTCACTCAGGACAAGTAATTTTAATAAATTATCGGTAGGGTGTCTGACTCGCGTGCGGGAGATCCGGGTTCGATTCCTGGGGTGGGTGATCTAAGGTTGGCTCTGGGACTCACCCAGCTTCAAATCAATGGGTACCTGGGGTATAGACGCCCGGAGCGTCGTGCTGACCACATCATCTCCAAAAACGCCGAGATCGAGAATGTATGGGGCCCTACAACCACCCCCCCTAAATATGCCTTCATGGCAAGCGCTATATTTACGGGGAACTTTACCTTACCGTACAAGTGTTGCCAACTCTCCATTTAAGGAAACTCCAGCATTCTGCTAAATTTTTAAGCTAATAACCAATCTCCAGTTGATACGTTCAAGCTGCTTTATTTATTATTAAACGTATTATTATTAGATTTGGTACTATGTCGTTGTATTATTCTTAATATTAATAACTCAGTAATACTCAGCGGTGAACGATGAGACTCGGCGAAGTACACAGACTCCTCTCAGGTACAGGGATAGTGTTAGGCAAAGACAACATTTACACCACAGAGAAATGACACATTATTGTGATTATTAGAGCCCGAAAGTTTGGCAAAATGCCTCTTTTTATTTAGTGCATATATTGATAAAATTTTCCCGGATATACGTTTTTTATGTTGTTTCGAATGTTTTAGAAGCCTTTTCATTTTGCCTATTTTGCCTATTTGGGACCCTACTGCCTATTTTTAATTATAATGCCTTTTTCTGCCTTTTTCAATTAAATTTGACCATTTTTTTAAAAAAAAATGTTGGCATTTATTTTTCTTCCGTTTATTACGTGAATAATTTTCGTCTTATTTAAGTAATATTGAACTTACGCATGTTTCAACATTGCTGAAGCAGAAAAGTGTGAGAAAAAAGTATTTCATGCTGAGTTAGGATATTGCCTTTCGGTTAACATTTCCTTGTGAATGATTGACTGCTGAAGTGGAGAGGTTGATTTCGAACACAAAGAAGATATTTCTGAAATCTTCTTCTCGAACCCGAAAATTTCAGGAAGTTGCGCCTGAGCTTAGTTTACCTCCGTAACCCTTGACAAGATGGGGAACCTGGATATCAGCAGCTATATATTATGCTAACAACCTTGAAAAAATCAGTGAGGTGATCGATGCTCATCCAGAAAATGAAGCGGCTTCAATTCGTGAAGCGATAAACTCCTGTGCTATTCAGAACTGAAGAATGAACTGTCGTTTATTTTTGCACATTATGGTGCATTGACATAGACAATTACAAAGCTAGAAAAAAGAGGCGAGACTCTTGTAGCATCCATGAAAATCTTCGAGGAATCTATGCAGCAGATGATGGAAGTGCCAGGAGAAAAGGGGTCAGCTGTTGCGGAAAAGTGCAAACGGGTAGTGAGTGCAAATAAGGACTTGAAACAATTGAAAACAATTTGTGATATTCTAACAGATGAAAATGCTGTTACCAAAATGAGTCCAGCTACATTAGCTTGTTTTATGTATGCTCCAATAACTTCTGTCGAAGTAGAAAGATCATTTTCTATTATGAAAAACATTCTCTCTGACAGACGACTATCAATGAATGTTGAGAACTTAAAAAAACAGCTTGTAGTTATGTGCAATCAAGACGGAGAAATTTGAAATGCTCTTCCCAATGTAGATTTTAACATTTTGCCAGAAATTATATATAAAAGTAAACGACTTCCAAATGTGCCATTTTTTCGGTTTATTTTGCCTTTTTTTCATTTTTAGTGCCTATTTTCCACATTATAAATGCCTTTTTGCCTGCCTATTTTAACGAAAATAAATGCCTGAACTTCCGGGCTCTAGTGATTATAATGCAAACAGGCTTAGTGAAGGTGAGGATTTCGCTTTGACGATGACTTGACTCGACTAAAACGCATAAACTCAATGCGTGGTTATCGGCATGCCTATGATCACATAGGCTTAGCTTGAGCCCCGAACTACCATACCAGGATGTATGCGCAACACCGAGGAGTTCTTTTTAAGTTTAAAATCTTCGACGATCCGTGGCGAAAGTGTGATATTTCTTACGCGATATCCTCGGTTTTATACTAGTTTCGAGAACACAGATTCAAGTACAGATGAATCACTCACTATCTACAAAAGGATGCTATCAACAAAACTGACATCTATACATTTTTAGAAATACAAATTCACATAGTGCACTCTCGCAAATCTAAAGATACATCGAACTACTCATAATGGAGCATAAAATACAATAAATATTAAACAAAATATATACATCACAAACAAGGTTCAATATTACATATAATAACACGGAAATTACGCTTTCTTTGCTCAAGATAAATATATTAGTGACATATTTTAAAGTTGTGACGTCACATAAAAATATGGATCATATCACAGCTGAGCGCACGTCTGCCTTATTTCAGAAAATAACACCAAAATGCTACTCCCATGTGTCCCCTGTTATAAACGAACTTCACAAGGATCGAACTCGGGTTACCTTGACTACAAGATGACTGCGTTAATTAATATGTTGAACCAAATGCTAGGCTGAAGAAATCAACGATTTGTTGCGAAAGGTCACAGCAGGCAGTTACAGTCCGAAGCCTCGGGTATGTGGGAGAAGGACATTATAGTGCTCCTTCCCCACCTCGGCATGTTAAATTTTCTTCAAAAGGAACAAAGTTGTTTAAGTTTTTTTTTTAATACAGGGTGAGACAAAAGTCCCTGACCACCCCTTATAAAATGAAAGGGAGTGTAGATTGCAGCAATTGGTCATGGTAGTAATATGTTAGGTCTAGGGGGAAACGTTTTGATGTATGTCATGACTAGGCATCGGATTTTACGTTTTTAATTAGATTTAGATATTTTTAGAATCTAGGTTCGCTTCGGTCTGAAAACTGCCTTAGAAGCCTCGAAACGTCTGCTCTAGTTCTCATCTCAATTTTTAAAAGGACGGCTTCAGGAGTAGCATTTTGTTGCTGTTTTTCACCTCCGTGATTTCTCAATAAGGATGTAATTTGAGTTTTAATGGGCAGCAACCGTTGTTTTACAACTGCGCACCTTGGCATTTGACTGGTACACCTGAGCAGAATCCCAACTCGCTGGTGCTGAAGCCTTGCAACCACAGGAGCCAGGCACGTGCTGTTATTTCATTTCCATTTCGAAGAGGAGTTTCTCCACGTCCATAAAGACAACAAGAAAGTTTATTACTTTGTTTCCTCGTAAGTTATTAAGAAAACTCTACCCGATTAGCATTAAAAAGAGGCTTTCATGTCGCAGAAGGGAAAAAAAATCTACGAAACACAACTCTCTGGCATTCACGCTGGCCTCACATGATAATATAGGATGTAAGTTTCACCTCGTAAATAAATTAAAGGTTCGTTTTGTCGATTCCAAGAGCTCAGTGGCGTGGAACCGCGCCTTGGCAAGGAGCTCTGGAAAGCAGATTCGGTTTTCACTTGGGAGGATTGTGTTACTGCTTCCCCGTTTCCCTCTAGCGGAACAACAATGAACATGCAGGAATGTGGAAGATGTAACAATGCGAGAAGAATGTTAGGCAAGCTTTACATGATACTCAAATTTCACTGGAAGTCTTTATCATTCACAATTAAGCGAAAGATAATTGTAAGTCACTATTATACTGCATATACATATTTAAATGTACAGGGTGTCTCACAAGTAATAGCGAAAACTGACACAGGTGAAAGTACACGATAATAGAAGCAAAAAAGTCTCAGTAAACATGGGTCTGCAAACGGATTCCGTGCTCGTAGCGAACACCGGAAGGAAAGGATTTGCAGGTGCGTGCTGTTAGCGAACACACAAACTTGCCCTGTCTTGTTGATATGATCCATATTTTTTGTGTGACGTCATCAGTAGAAAATGTGTCACTAATATATTTATTTTGTGAAAGAAAGCGTAACTTCCTTGTTATTCTATGTAATATTGCGCCTTATTAGTAATTTATATCTTTTGTTTAATGTTTATTGTATTTTATGCTACATTATGGGTAATTTAATGTATCTTCATGTTTGCGAGAGTTCACTATACGAATTTGTATTTCTAAACATGTATAGATGTCAGTTTTGTTGTAGTATCCTTTTGTAGAGAGTGAGTGATTCATCTGTACTTTAATCTGTGTTCTCGAAAATAGTATAAAAGCGAGGATATCGCGTAAGAAATCATCACACTTTCGCCACGGATCGTCGAAGCTTTTAAACTTAAAAAGAATTCCTCGGTGTTGTGCATACATCCTGGTATGGTAGTTCGGGGCGCAAGCTAGGCCTATGTGAACATAGGTACGCCGATAGCCATGCATTGATGATATGCACAATACTGCAACCATTCTACGTTAAATAATAAAGCTAGCCTAAGGAGTAATTTGGAAATAAAAGGCTAAAGAGCAAATATTGGCTCAGTTATCATTGCATATCTCTTGGTGTGGTAGTTCGGGGCGCAAGCTAGGTCTATGTGATCATAGGCTTGCCGATAGCCACGCATTGAGTTTATGCGTTTTAGTTGAGTCAATTCATCGACAAAGCGAAATCCTCGCTTTCATCTCAAGTATATTTGCATTATAATTGCAATGAATAAAGAATAAAACCTTTCAGTTTATATATACTGCAATAATGTGATTTTATTTCTCTGTGCTGTGAATATTGTCTTTGCCTAACACTATCCCTGTACCTGAGAGGAGTCTGTGTACTTCACCGAGTCTCATCGTTCACCGCTGAGTATTATTAAGTTAATATTAATAGTATAATAATACGACGCGTCTAAATAATTGTGCATTAGAACGTATCATTGTTTGTTCTTGAAAGTGGTCAACATGCAAGTGTTGCCAGTGATACCTTATAATCCTTTTGTGTTTGGAATTAGCTAAATGAAGGATCTTCAACAATTTAGGTTAACTACATGAAAGTTTTTGTTAAAATATTGATATATTTCATCTTCCTTAAAATCAAATTTCACATAGGAAATGTAATTATTAATCAACCTAGGTTACTTGTTTGTACAAAGGACAACTTCCTAAGACATTTTTAAATGTTATTATCAATTTTTAGTTGCTCCAAAGCTGTTTGCATCCGGGTGTCGATGTTCATATAAGTTGTGAAAGTATCGGCCCCCCTGTCCCTGGTTTTTATCCGGCCCTTTGGATTACTTCCTACTTTAATCCCTCAATCTCTCCTTTCACCTCACCCTGGGTGCCAAGCGAGCAGATTATATTTGCGCCGGAATTACGAAAGGGGGGGGGGGTTCACATAACAATTTATATTTTATGTCCCTGGTTCGTTTACACATGTACAGAAAGTGAATATACAACTGGTTAAATGGACAGTACAGTAGTTCTTGAAATCATAACATTCTCGTAGGATATAATGGTTTATTATACGTAGTTATATATATACATATTTTACATAGCGTTTCCATGTGTGTCTTGCATAGACCAAATTACCAAATCTCTAAATCAATATAATTGCGCACCTATGGCATAACCATCGGCACTTCCTTTACCGCAGAGTTAGCATAACTATCTCTGTGGGCCTATCCTCAGCTTAAATGATATCCGTTCATTACAAATGCGTTTCCTTACGCCTTCACTCCTTCCTTTGGGCATCAATTATTCAATACGGAAATATCCACATATTCAAAGCTTTTTCTAAAAGGGGACTTGGGACAGCAACAGGTTTGGTTTGAGTTGATGTTTCAAGTCCACTTTTTGCACAGTAAGGCTAATCGAGACTGGACCTACAGTTTAAAGTGGGATCCGAACCACTTGTGCCTCCACCGGGTATCGAACCCGGGACCCCTTGATTACAAGGCAATGACGCTACCACTGCGCCATAGGGGAGGCCCCATGACAGTAACAGGGGCTGGCATAACCAGATGCTACATTATTATATCCAGTTTAGCCACCATAAGTGGACTAAACTTGAGGAGACGTTTCTCTTTCGTCGATCAATGGGGAAACACTGTTTTTTTTTTGTTGTTGTTGTTTTTTTTGCTAAAGCCCACTGGCCTTTTTTATAGTCCGTGGACGTGGACCCCGTAGCTTTGGAAAATTCCACAGCCAACGGTCTTTT
This sequence comes from Lepisma saccharinum, assembly GCF_977018435.1. Lineage (NCBI taxonomy): Eukaryota > Metazoa > Arthropoda > Insecta > Zygentoma > Lepismatidae > Lepisma > Lepisma saccharinum. The sequence continues at coordinate 45,944,875 of NC_139250.1, read as the reverse complement.
GAACGACAGTTAGCTCCCCCAACCGGGGAGGTAAAAAACAGGGGATTCTAATATCCAACAAAGCACAATCCAATAAGCATATACACTTACATGCAATAATAACATAAAAGTACACTCATGTAAACATATTACTTAACCCTACACCTTGTAGCTGGCCAGTAATTAATAAACATATTACCAAAACCAGTAATGGTCAATCCGACCGTTGCAAAGTCTTCTTCCTTTTACCGCTAGAGACTCCAAGTTCTCCATGCCTAATTTCGAACATGGTTGAATGCCTACGTTTTTAGGCTAGGCTGTTTAGTTCTCTTAGCCTAAATAATAATTTTTCATTGTATTTATGCTAATGGAACCTAACGTAACAGACCTAACCTAACCTCGTAGGCATTCCTCGTCTGACGTCAGAACACAAGGTAGCAACACTGTTGTGCGACAAGGAAGACCCGATTGAAGAATGATGAGGGGTGAGTCAGGTCAAGAGGCAACAGCCACTGAGGTGTTTCTCCACGCAAGTTGGCTTATCACTGGCAACACTTGCATGGTGACCAGATTCAAGGACAAATAACACAGGACAAGTTTACGTGTTCGCTAACAGCACGCACCTGCAAATCCTTCCGTAACTGTGTTCACTAAGAGCACGTTCGCTAATAGCACGGCACCTGCAAACTAGCCATTTTAGAGATAATCGCGAATGTGTAGTGCTGTATTCCTTGTTAAAGTAAGTAGAATGTTCAATAAAAGCAATGAGATCTCCTGATTTTTCATACTGTATTATTGGTATTTTATCAACTAGGACGACATTTACAAACATTGAAGTTAGTGACGGCTTGTACCCACACATTCGCACACATTATTAGCATCTTAACTAGGATGACGTTTACAAACAATGAAGTCAGTGATGGCTTGTAATCACACATTCGCCATTATCTCGAAACGGCTCGTTTGCAGGCCCATGTTTACTGAGACTTTCTTGCTTCTATTATCGTGTACTTTCACCTATTACTTTTGAGACACCCTGTATAATTGTCATACAAAGCACAAAAATTGAAACACTTTATGTTCAATGTTTCGGAAGACCTGTAAAAAGGCATATGATGTGGTAGTCAAATCACTGTATTTGAAAAAGAGAAGGGGTTACCTGTATGTGTGTTTGTGTGTGGTACACTTTTAATGCATCAATTGACACAAATAGATGTGTAATTTTGTTATCTTCGAAATGATCTTGTCTGATCTTCCAAACTGATGCATTTTAGTGCATCAGACGGAACTTGATCTGATAAAAATGCCCTTTTATACATTTCTATGTGTATTTTGACACACTAAAAGTTTCAGTTCATGCACGTTGACGTGTTATTTAAATAGAAGTATTTGTGTCAATTGAACGTTTTGGGTTCTATGTGTAGAGAGAGAAAGGGAAGGAAAAGGATTACGGCCCATTTCGCCTTATCCCGTTTCGCCTTATTGCGTTTTCACCTCCCCCAATACAATTTCAAATGATTTATGTGAAACGAACTTTCTAAGGCGAAACGGGACATCCCATTTCGCCTTATCCTGTTTCGCCTTACACACAAAACGTTTCCCACCAGGGGATATTATCGACTTACAACCAACCTAACCTAACCTGGTCGGTGTTCCTGGGTGTCGTTGGGGGGGGGGGCCAAGGTAGGCAACATCACAAGCTCTGCGCTCTCATTATGAATTACCCTTCATGTCGATAATAATCCCTCGTGGGAAATTTTTGGTGTGTAAGGCGAAACGGAATGTCCCGTTTCGCCTTAGAAAGTTCTTGTCACATAAATCATTTGAAATTGTATTGGGGGAGTTGAAAACGCAAGAAGGCGAAACGGGAGGACACGAAGATAAGTACAGTTAGAGAGAGAGCAAGAAAGGACATTTAGAGAGAGAGAGAGAGATAAAGAAAGAAAAAGAGAAAGAAAAGAGAGAAACGTTTTTAGAGACAGCGAAAGAGAGAGCGAGAGAGGAGAGCTTTTAGAGAGGGGAAGGAAAAAAGGGTGCTTAGAAAGAGAAGGCATTTGAAGACATCGAAAGAAAGAGTGATCAATAGGGAACGGATTTCTAGGTTCTTTTTTTTGCTACGTCCTAGACATATGCTATTCGGAGATCTTTGCATTTTATATATACAGCACCCCTCTACTGAAATTCTATAGGACCTATAAATGCCTAAATGAACTATAAATTCCTGTAAATGCCTAAAAGCCCTATTTTGACGTGATAAAAGCCTTTTTAACAATTCGCTTAACTTTAAAAATAACTTTCATTAAGAACGACATTAATTTCCACCACAAATGTTTGAAACACTTGAATCTTGAGACCTTGAATGAATCCTAGCGGCAAAAGAAGCAATGCAACAGCAAGGGGTGTCAACGTCTGCGCAAATATCCGCCATCCAGCTTGCATCACGACATTGGACAAATGTGGAGCGAACTGACTGGATCAGGCGTTCTCCGTTGTTAAACGCTGTACTTCCCAGACAATTAAAGGGGCCGTAAGTGCAGCAAACGAAACAAAAATGCGGTGTGTTTTGGGACGGAATCCTAGCTACAATATCATTCAGTTTTTAAAGCAGGGCCGGCATTATTCCCGGCTTCCAACAGTGTAAGAGCGCGGGAAGATTCCAAGAATATGGAACTGGCTGTTTCAAATAGCTGCTGTAACGAGTAGGAAAGGCAATCTTGCAAGTGACCAATGACGTCGTTTATTTCCCCCGTTGACACAACAGTTAGGTGAAAGGGGAGCGTTTGCGCCGGAAACTACAACTGTCCTAGTAGCTATAGATCATCAAGGAGAGAAGACCACTGTGTACCTGCCTGCGGTTTGAGTCTTGAGGTTGAGTTTTTCTGAGTACACATTGAGCACAACTAGACTAACTAATCGGGACTGGACCTACAGTTTAAAGTGGGACCCGAACCACTATGCCCCTCCAACGGATATCGAACCTACGACCTTTTCGTTACAAGTCAACGACGTTACTACTGGGCCGGCCTCCGTGGCAGAGTGGTTAGCACAAAGCGCTATGAAGCCAGCGGTCCCGGGTTCGAATCCTGGCCTGGGCATGGATGTTTGTGAGTGTTCACTCATCAATTTCATCCCATCATCACTCATCCCCATCTTCGCAATTAGCCAAAAGTGGCACAAAAAGCGAAGTAAAATAAAGCAACTCAATGAATCAATCAACTACGCCTCGAGGAGAACCAAACATTGAAGAGCATATTCTGGTGCAGTGCTTCAAAATATGATAAAATTATTACATTGGACAAATTTATTATAATCAAAGAATAGTATTCATTGCACTAAATATAGTAACTTTTGTAAACAAATTGCATTTAAGACCAGTTATTTCATAAAATTATATTAATTAATAATTATGCCTATTATTTTATTATTAGCATCTAAAAGTCCTAAAATAGAGTTTCTAAAGTTCTAAATCCTTCTTTCTTAGCACCTAAAAATCCGTTCCATAAAGTCCGCCCGGCCAAAGACTGAACTTGCTGAAACCCAGACTTTCCTCCTCCAGTTCAAGAGTGGATAAGAGGTGTTGTTTGTCCAGTGGTACGACACCTTTCGCTCACATTTCACGGAGAGGCAGAGAATCGAACACCCATTCGTTTGCTACGCGCCGGCAAGCATTAAGCTTCGCCGTGCTTGGCCTTGTTGAGGGTGCCACCTGTTTCGAAAACGACTAGAAACGAAAAATTTGGCAACTTGTCACCACGGCAACTGAACAAAGCCGATTGGTTCAGAGGTTCATGTGACCCTCCCTGGTTTTCGACGTAAAATACAAAAATAGATCTTCCAAGTCCATTCCTTGGCCGGAACCACTTTAGTGTAGTGTTACCACATGAAAGGAAATCAAGAACCGAATTTTAAGCCAAAAGAGAAAATCTTCGGATAATAGTAACGATGAGGATTAACGATTTAATGAATTCTTGACCAGGATTCAAACCTGGAACATCTGACCAGGAAGCGATGAAGCTGACATGTATGTGACAAATTGTTTAACATTTTTATATTCACATGAACATGGCCAACGGAAATAAATACTTCTACTACCACCAGAAATAATATTAATAATAATTACTGCTGCTGTTTCTGCAATTACTACTATATATTATTATCATTATTAGGCTATATGATATGTTTAGGTGAAGGGAAAAATTGGTCCAAAAAGGGGAAATTTTGCCTTTGTATTGTGGCAACACTGCTTTAATGATCAGTGAGACAGAATAGACAGAATGGGAGATTGATTGATTGATTTGGTGTTTTATTTATTTATTTATTTACTTCCTTCAACAGAAAAATTATCTCCTTTTACAGAAAGTTGCCAATAAGAAAAACAAAAAAACAAAAGAAACGCATAATATAATACAGTGAGACATAACACAGGTAGAACACATACACAAATATAATGTAATATAAATTACTAAACTATACTATACAATAATATAACACCCAATTAGCAATTTAGAAGCGCTTCACCCAAAACAATACAGAACAAGACCAAAAAAACAAACCAGATGTCATTTTTATTCATATGCAGTGATATATTGCTAAGTATAACACTAAATCTGATAATTTATGTTGTAAACACTTGTCTTAATATTATTTTGTACTCGTTGATTGAGATACTAAAATCAAGATTAGATTGCAATATATTGTATCTGTATACAGATATTTTGTTGTACGCAAAGGACATTCTAAATAATGCTGAATTCCTGAATCTTTCTGTTTTAGGAATATCATAAGACATCAATTGCCGCAGCCTTAAGCTACATTTCTTTGCATTGAAACATATCTTTTGTAGAAAAGTAGGGTTATCTATGATGCCAGTTATTGTTTTGTACAGAAATATTTGTTATGTTATTTCCCTTCTATTAATAAGACTTTCATAATTAAACTCATTAAGTAGGTCATTGTATGATAAGTTATTATAACATGATGGTACATTATACTTCTTGTAATACAAATATCTTAATTATTTTTTTTAATTCTTTCAAATACCAACTCCTGGGATTTATAATATGTAAACCAGATATTAGAACCATATTCAAGCTTACTTCTAACTAATGTATTATACAAGAGAGAAATACTGTTTACATTAGTTAGATTCCTCGTATTTCTTATAAGAAAACCTAATGATCTAAATGCATTGTTTACCATGTATGATACATGTTTGTTAAACATCATATTACGATCCATAATAATGCCTAGGTCCTTAATAAAATTTATTCTTTCCAGCTCTTCTCCACACATAAAATAGGAGATTTTAGAGGTATTTATTTTACTTGATAATTCCATAAAAGAACACTTCTTAATATTAAAATTAAGGTCATTGTTTATACTCAACTCATACACCATATCTAAATCTCTTGGAAGTTTCCTAATGTCTCCATCATTATCAATTTGTTTAAGTTCACTTTGTGCACAGGAAGGCTAATCGGGAATGGACCTACAGCTTAAACTGGGATCCACTGGGTTTCGAACCCGGGATCCTTTGATTACAAGGCGACGACGTTACTACAGCGCCCTCGGGGATGCTTAACAGAATGGGTGAGAGGGCGTTTAGAGAGGGAAGTGAAAAGAAATGGAGCGAGGAAACCAACTGCACTTAGAAAGAGAGGGTGTTTAGAGACAGAGAGAGAGAGAGAGCAAGAGATTTGTGGTGTCTAGTTGCAAGCAGAGTTTCCCCTCTCACTTGCATCGTCAAATAGACCTGTCTGTCCGTGGCCCACCGAAACAGATTTTCCTTTACATAACCCCCCGAAGTGAAAGGTATCAGTGGGTAACTGGAAGAGCTCGGCGTGACCTGCATTCGCTCCTGTCTGTGTGTCCATTCCGCGCAAATATGAAGCGATAAACCCGCCGATAAGGTACGTAATTGCTGAGGGTGTCCTACACTGGGCCTCCGCTATCTCGAGTGTTAGATAACCACACGTCATTGGGGTTTTTTAAGTGCTTCTCGGCTGTTTAATTGGCACCGAACAATGGTCCACAAATGAGAGCGATTGGAACAGTGTTGCCAACTCTTACAGCATAAGTCCCCTGTTTCGATGTGAACGCAAGAAAATCAAGCGTCAATCTTCTTTCACTGTGCATTCAAGAATCTACAGTGTTGCAGGCTAAAAACGCAACAGATAAAGTTCGGTTTGTTTTATTTTACTTCGCTTCTTGCGCCACTTTTGGCTAATTTGAGAAGATATTATGAAATTAATGAATGGACACTCACAAACATCCATGCCCAGGCCAGGATTTGAATCCGGGACACCTGGCATCGTAGCGCAATGTGCTAACCACTCCACCACGTATTTAGAGAGAGACAGAAAGAGAAACGGAGAGAGGTAAGAAGGAAGAGAAGGAATCAGTTTCATAGATCGGAGACACATTAAAATCGCATATTTTGTGTTTCGCATGGGTCGTACTTACCAATTGTGTATTGCGGAACATAGTTCAAGGTGCCATTATGCTTTTTACACGAAAACAAACGCAATTTTTCACATTCTGAGTGCTTTTCTTATTCCTTTCTTCGCTTCCGGAATACACAACTTGGCGGGCACATCTTGACTCAGTTGTGGGTATGCAGTGTTTCAACCTTCTTCACCGACAAATACCTACTATCGTGTTCGTCACCGGTGGAAATTATACCTTATGCACGGGTAGCGGACGGATAGCCCCACGAACCATACACGGATAGCCCCACAAACCATTCACGGATAGCCCCACGAACCATTTCCGATAAGGTTAGGTTAGGTTTGGTTACGTTAGGCAAGCATAGTAGAAAAAAAAGGAGGTTGAAACACTGACAGGGGTTTACGTCATCAAACGTCCGCAGCATCCGGTTGTCGTAGGGCAAGCAAATGAAAGCAATGGTAATTGTGCGTCGGTGAGATATTTTTCTTGAAAAATACATGATTTCTCAGTCAAATATATTCCACGATGTAAGAAAATACCTCGACGAACGTTGTAAACCCTGGAGAAACTCATTTCCGTAAGTAGTTTCTTGTGTAAAATTGAAGAAATGTGTCTCCGATGTATGAAACTGTTACCGGAAGAGAAATATAGAAAGAGAGAAAGAGAGAGAGAGAGAGGGAGAAAGAGAGAGAAATGGAAAGGAAAACAGAGAGAATTTAGAAACAAAGAAGGATATAGTGTCCAGAGACCAGAAAGATGTCGCTTCGAGGCCTCACCGAAAGTGTAATGGCTATGCTCTCGCCTTACAACCAAGAGGTCCTGGATTATACGTGTCTGGGTACAGGCATACTTAACAGCTGTTTCTGATCCCACCTTAATTGTAGGTCCAATATCGAGCAGTTTATCTGAGTGGAAAAGTACGCTTAAATCAATCTTTGCAATTTTTAAAACAACTTCTATTAAATTATACCCAGGCTATTTGGGGGGGGCCTTTTCAAAGAAGAGAATACAAAATATATCTAACCATCATTTTGATAATTTGTGGAAATACAACGTGTAGGCATTATTATTATTATTATTATTATTATTAGGCTTCTCCGATGGGGAAGTGGTAGCATCGTAGCCTCGTAATCAAAGGGCCCCGAGTTCGATACCCGGTGGTGGCACATAGTGGTTCGGATCCCACTTTAAACTGTAGGTCCAGTCCTGTTTAGCCTTACCGTGCATAAAATGGACTTAAAACTTAATATAAAAATATACATGGCACACAATTTTAAAAAGTAGCGGCGAATGGGTTCCAAAACTGGGGCGGGGGGAGCAAGTACATTTTACTTTCCCTTCGTTCATATGGTTTAGCACAGTACGGGGGCAAAGGTGACAAAAACTGTGGGGGGCAACTGCCCCCAATTGCCGCAACTGATTTTAAAGCAAACAATGGTAAATTGAGGCTTGTAATAATTACAGTAAAATATTTACACTAACTATAACTAACTCTCTAGCCTTCTTAAACCCGAAAGTTCATGGCTGCAGCAACACAGGCCTTCCATCTGTCCCTATCCTGAGCAAGAAATATATACTCTTTTCCATCCCTATCGATTTCCTATAGGTCCGTCTCAACGTTGTCCCTCCATCTTCATCTTGGCCTTCCTACTGGTCTCTTACCGTCAGGTTTCCCAACAAGAATCCTGTAAAATCCTTTCTTCTCCCATTCGTGCCACATGGCCTGCCCACCTAAGTCTTCTTGATTTAATTATTCTAATAATATATGAAATATTTACACACTAATATTTTCAAAAATTATCATTACAATTTTCAAATATCGGTATCGGTGGGTATCGATGAGAATATCGGCATTGGTATCGGTATTGGTTCAATGTGGTATCGGCTCAGCCCTAGAAATAAATATATATATATATATATATATATATATATATATATATTTAAAATTTCAAGACCTGTAATAATCTTGTAATTTAGGAGTTCTGGATTTGAATCCCCGCGTGGTGCTTCAGTCTTCATAAACTAAATGACCAGAGTTGAACACAAAACACAACTTTTTCCCCGTTCTGTACAAAACGGAGCTAAATATCACCGAACCTGGAGATAGAATTACTTAGTTGGCAACTCTGTCTAAGAGGAGGGGAGGGGAACCGGCCGATACAACATATACAGGTATCGCCAAAGTCATTCAGTGGTTCTCTTGCGGTGAAGGAGAAGGGGAGTAGAGATTGGTATTTAGATTGACGTAGAATGATGGCAAAGAGCGAAGGTGTGAGCGGATGCAGTCGTGGCTAGCCGACCTACAACACAAAGTGTTGCTAACCTCGATTTTGTAAAATCACTATATAATTATTTGATTGAATTCATCGCTATATTTTTTCACTTGTTGGTGTTGACAAGCTCAATGACAGTCGATATTTTTTCCGCTTGTTCAGCGTCGAGGTTTGTTTCCGTGATTGAACATTCCAAACTTATTTTGCAGTTCTTTTAGTTTCGCAATTTTTAGCTTCATACTTCCTTTCCTGGTAATTTCAGTATTACATTTTTTTCTTCCACTAATACACTTTCGAAATATTTTTTTTCACTTTCGTTCTGCTTCGCGGTTATGTGTTTTACGCATATCAGACTCTCGTTTATATTTCATTAACGTAATTTTTTTTTATTCATTTCTTTTCGAGTGTATTCCGATTCTCTGTTAATCTGATTTGGTTAACTGATTTGTTGTTTTAAGTCCACTTTATGCACAGAAAGAATAATTTGGACTGGACCTACAGTTTATAGTGAGATCCGAACCACATACCATGTATTCCCACGGAGTATCGAACCCGGGACCCATTCATTACAAGGCGACGACATTACAACCGCGCCAAGAGGAAGTCACTCTGTTAATCTGACTTCGGATATTATTTATCTTTTTCACTGTGTTCAGGGACGCCGACTTGTCAAAATTATTGGGGGGCTCTGATCACTGAAAAAAATTAATGAATGACTCACTCTCTCCCTTTTTTAAGTTTTCGCCTCAGTGTTCGGAATCTTCATTAAAGCCCATGAATTCCTCAAAAGTATCAAAATTTTTATTCACAGTTCTAATGCAGAATATTAATTGTCCACGGACGGATATGTCACAAGTTTCCTTAACCATAATAGCAAAATATTCCCGAGTTTTAATATCTGCTACCACGGAGCGCAAAACAGATCTCCCTAATGTCATGTGAGAGCCACTTGTAGCCCGGACGTCCCATCCACTACCCTAATTCATGCACATCGGATTTTGAAACTTTTTCAAGTAAAAATGTTAACAATACTCATAATTACATACTTAGTATATAGTAATAAGTCATGTGTTTAATTGTCTCTGCACATAGCCCCCCAAAGTTGATGGTCTACAACATTTTAAATGTGTATTTAAAGTTAAGTTCATGTGGCATAATTCAGAGTAAACTTTACAAGAGAAGCAAAATAATACATTAGATCCTCTTAAGCAAAATTATTTGGGGGCTCTGCCCCCCCAAGCTCCATGGAGTCGGCGCCTTATTGTATGACAATTTATTTCGTCTTATTCCACCTGCCTCCGTGGCAGAGTGGTTGCACAGCGCGCTATGACGGCAAGGGGTGTCGGGTTCGAATCCTGACCTGATCATGGGTGTTCCTTGTGCGTGCATCAATTTCATCATATCATCATCCTCATCGTTGCGATTAAACCAAATCAATCGAACTTTCGCCTTAATCCGTTAACAGTTATTTCAGAATCACCAAAACATACAAAATAAAATATGCTCTTATGACCTAAAATTTTACAAAATATGCCCTTATAACTGGAATGTTCCAAACATCAATATCTGAATGCTGAGATATTTTCACATATTTACTATTTTTAGTTCACTTTATGGACCCTGACTTGCAATGCACAATGAATACCTTCTCTAAATTTTTAAATAAAAATGAGTAAGAGTAGTATAAATTTGTGCATCTGACCGCAACTTTGATTTCTTGACCAAACGACCACAAAAAGTTGAAAAACTCACTTTCTCTTCCTGTTTCGCGCCTTATTTAGTGCGCTGACGATATTTCACGGGCGCAAAAAGGCAGTGATGAGTGAAAGATGAGCTCTCATCCCCTCATCCTTCTCATCTTTCTCATTTTTTTTTATTCTCTCATCTTCCTCTCATCCTCCTCTCATCCTCCCATCTTTCTCTTATCCTCTCATTTTTTTATTTTCTTATTTTTTGAAAGATGAGTGCATCTTATCGTAATTTTCCAAGTCTGGGACCAAATGTTTATATATCATGACCTACGTAAACCTCTTTTCTCATTCTCTCATTCTCTCATTCTCTTATTTTTTGAAGGATGAGTGCACTTTATCGTAATTTTCCAAGTTTGGGACCAAATGTTTATATATCGTGATCTTCGTAAACCTCTCTTCTCATCCTCTTATTCTCTCATTCTCTCATTCTCTTATTCTCTCATTCTCTCTACCTTTAGAATATTGTCGTCAACATTAGAGATGAAGTTGGAGTGCTGGAATCAACGGGGCCAAATGTTTATATATCGTGATCTTCGTAAACCTCTCTCTTGGGGGAACGATGTGGCATATACACACGCGCGCGCTCTCATCTTCTCATTCTCTTATTCTCTCATCTTCTCATCTTCTCATCTTCTTATTTTTTGAAAGATGAGTGCATCTTATCGTAATTTTCCAAGTCCGGGACCCAAATGTTTATATATATCGTGACCTTCGTAAACCTCTCTCTCGGGGGAAGAATGTGGCATATACACACGCACGCGCGTGCGCGTATGCCCGTATTGTAACACAAACAAACAAACAAAATAATAATTGTTGTTTTTTAGGATACCTGGCCCCTATAACCTCGCCAGGGGTGCGTGGTAACGGCGAAATCATCACGAGTTTAGATTTGTACTGCGAATGTTGTCAAAAATTTAATCAATGTTGTTTATTCTCGATGCTAGAATCTTACATAGATTATTCTCTAAAACGAAAATCGATAATCCTATGCCAAGCCCCCAAGCTATTCAGGCAATTTCTAATGTTCGCGTGGATAGCGACGCTCGGTAGAATTTTTCCTGTCCCTGTGGAGAAATTGTGTTTCGTCGCTCAATGTAACATTTTCATCACGGACCAAACTATCCACAGCAACCCCTCCCCGAACCCATTCACCTTGTATCCTCTTTCGCCCGAAGAGATTCTATTTTTTTTCAGCTTTCCCACGGTTCTGAATAAAGAATCTATTACATCCCCGATAACAATAGAATCAGAAGCGGATGCGGCGGAAGCAAACACAGCAGCATCTTCCGCTTTTTGAGTTTTGTGCTGGGAATCGTTTGTTTCACACACCACACCCTGACGGGGCGTGGAATAGAGGCCGAGGGGAAATAATCGACCATACATGCATGGGTGGAACTAACAACGTCTCGTTTATTGTTATTTGTCCCCTACAGGATATTGTGCACATCACAAAAATCTTTTGTTGAAAAAAATATGGCATGAATGAATTAGTTAACAAGGGTTTTATTTGCTAGGATATTGACCATAGCCCTCATTGTGTTTTCACCAAAGAGAGTCGCGTGGAGTAGGGAGGAGAGAAGGAGAAAAAAAGAGGAGTTCCTATATAACGTACTAGTTTCTTCTTTTGTACATCATTATCATAGTGAACGTCAATCGTGGCAGTTCAGTATTTTTTAATTTGTTTATCTGGCAGTATACATATATATCATCGTGGAAGTTTTTAGTGAGCTACAAGTTTTTATTTTGAAGTTTTTCTATCTCTCTTGAAGGGTGAACGTCAATCGTGACAGTTCAGTATTCTTAATTGTTTGTCTGGCAGTATACATATATATCATCGTGGAAGTTTTAGTGAGCTACAAGTTTTTATTTTGAAGTCTCTCTCCACCTCTCTTGAAAGGTAAGTTTTTATTTTCATGATATATTAATATTTTTTGTTTTGCGTCTGACACACACATATTCAGAGGAGCCATAAAAAATTGACACACACTTACATGTCCCATATTTTTAACCTCCTACAACAGTGCACACACACACACACATACATACATACATACTGTTCGCCTCTAATATATATGTGGAAGGAAAAAAATGTCGAGCATTTTTTCAATTTTTTTTTCTTCTGTTTCAGTGCGCTTTCCACTACCACTACCACAACCCCCCCCCCAAAAAAATTTCTCTGTATATATATAAATAACAGAGAGAAAAAATGGAACCGCAACCAGGTCCCTCCGGTTTTTGCGGGAAAGTGGCATGTCGCAACTGTGGAAAGTTGATTTCTAAACCTAATATTGCTAGGCATTTGAAAAAATGTCGTCTACCGAAACATGATGACGCCCCCCCGGCAAAGAAACCTCGCATTGATGAGCATGAAGGCGGTGCTTTGAATAAAAGTGCACGCATCATAACATATAAATCTGGAAGCGATGAAAAGTGTGACTCGAGCATCTTCCTCAACAATGTGAAATCTCTGGTAGTCGATAAATTACGTGATTGCCTCGTCAATGTTGCAATTAAAATTCATCTCGTCTTGACCCTGCTGTATGAGAAAGTTGTCTCGTCCGAGTCAAGTACTTTTAGCTTTTACGTAGGGTGTGAAGCCTTACACGATGACAATAACGAGGATCTTGACGAGATAGTGACACGGCTATTTGATCACCTGACACAAAAACAAGAAGAGTTTGAAGGTAGAGGAAGTGGATGGAGTCTTTGCGGTCGCAGCCACATGTTAGAACTTCGAGTCTGCAATTTCAAACCATTACGCAGCGCTCAAAAAAAACAAAAAACAAAAAAAAAGCAAAATGCAGTGTTGAACATACAAAGTAATGATCAGAAGAGTTTCCTATGGTCTGTCATCGCCGCATTACACCCAGCTAATAATAATGACCCCCAACGTCTGTCCAATTACAGAGGATACGAGGGAAGATACGAGAATATGATGAGAGGAATTTCCTATCCTGTGCCCCTGAATAAGATCAATCAATTTTTAAAAAACTATAGAGAGGAAAAAAAAGAATATATCGATATTTCTGTTTTTGGGGTTGACGATTCCAGCAATATTCGTGTCTTAAGACCTGCTAGAAGCCAGAATAATGTAATTCGACTCTTGCTTGTAGATGGCCGTTACAGTTTGATACGGAATTTCTCAGGATTAGTAGGAAGACAGATCAGCAAGAATCACGATAAGATCGAAATTTGCGATCGGTGTTTGAGAATTTTTCGTGGGGGTAAGAAGATGGGAGAACAGCACAAGTGTTTTGGCTCTGTGAATGCAGAACCCGAAGATGTCATGCCGGAACCCGGAACCAAGATGAAATTTCAGAAACACCAGGCTCTTCTCCACCATCCCGTCGTCCTTTATGCTGACTTTGAAAGCTTCCAAGTTCCCATGACGTCTTGCAACCCTGATCCCTCGACCTCAAGCACGACCCAAATTTTTCACCACGAGCCTTGCAGTTTCTCCATCTACGGAGAAAAATTGAATGATGTCATCTTGTATTGCGGACCCGATGCGGCAAAACATTTTGTTGAGAAGATAGCGGAATGCGCGAGAGAACTTGCACCCGGCCTGAAAGGCTCTTACGTTTCTCCACCTGCTCTCACAACAGAACAACAACAGAGACATGACGCGGCGACAAGATGCGAGGAGTGTAACCAGGCTTTCACCCCCGAAAATTACAAGGTCGTCCACCATAACCACCAGAATGGATTATTTCTAAGCACCATCTGTAATTCGTGCAATCTTAAAATTAAGGAGTCGCATTTTGTTGCCGTGTTTCTGCACTACACGGAGAAGTACGACACACATCTCTTCGTCAAAGAGCTCCACAACATAACTTCTCGAATCAGCATCATTCCGAGAACGAGCGAGAAGTATATTACAGTGAGAGTGTGGATCCCTCTCGAAGAAGGAGGAAGCGTGGAAGTGCGAATCCTGGACTCGTACAATTTCCTGTCCTCCAGCCTCGCAAGCCTTGCAGCTCAACTTGGCGACGAAGATCTTGTGGCCACCAAGCAAAAATGTTTTTCGGGGAGAGATGAGAATTTGAATCTGTTGCGTCGCAAGGGTGTCTACCCCTACGAGTACGTCAACGATTTCGAGAAATTTGACGAGACGGAACTTCCACCCCGGGAGGTATTTTATTCTTGTCTCACAGAGGACGTCTGTTCCGAAGAGGACTACGAACACGCTCGTAGTGTATGGACGGCATTCAATTGCCAAACTTTTCGCGATTATCACGATCTCTATCTCAAATTGGACGTGACTCTCCTCATGGACATTTTCGAATCGTTTCGTAAGAGATGCATCGCGATATACAAGTTGGATCCTGCGTATTTCTTCACCACGCCGGGATTGACTTGGGAATCGATGATGAAATACACCAACGTGGAACTGGGACTTATTGCAGAGAAGGAACAGTATGCTTTCATGGAGAGTGCGATACGCGGTGGCATCGTCCAATGTCCCCGACGCCATGCTCAGGCAAACAATCCTCATACGCCTGGTTACGATGCATCGAAGCCTAACACCTACATCGTCTACTGGGATGTCAACAACCTGTACGGCCACTCCATGTCCCAGTGTCTTCCCATCAGCGACTACGCGTGGATGACCGAAGAGGAACTCTCCTGCGAAGATTTTCTCAACTGGAGGGAAGATAATGAATGGGGTTGTTTCTTGGAAGTGGATCTCGATTATCCCGAAACGCTTCACGAGAAACATCACGGATTGGCCCTGGCCCCCACCAAGGAGAAGCCACCTGGAGGATCGGAGCCAAAACTCATACTAAGCATGGAGAACAAGCGGAATTACGTTCTGCACTACCGACTCCTCCAATTTTACATAAGTCACGGCTTGCAGTTGAAGAAAGTTCATAGAGGATTGAAGTTCCGACAGAGCAAGTGGCTCGAACCCTACATAGCCGAGAACACGCGCCGCAGAGCGCAATCGACATCGCCTGCAGACAAGGATCTGTACAAACTGTTCAATAACGCCATCTACGGCAAGACGATGGAGAACGTGCGTAATTACATCGACGCAACGTTGGTCACGGACGAAAAGAAATTTGAGAAGATCGTCGCGTCACCCTACTTCAAAAACTTCACTATTTTCGACGAGAATCTAGTATTCGTTGAGAGGAACAAGAAGCAAGTGATGCTCAACAAGCCGATTGCCATAGGTGCCACCGTCCTTGAACTATCAAAATTGCACATGTACCAATCGTACTACGATCAGTTTCAACCTTTTTATGGAGATAACATCCAAATATGTTACATTGATACGGATAGCTTCATTTTTCTAATCCAAACACCAAGCCTCGAACATGATCTGACTAAGATGAAGCATCTGTTTGATTTTAGCAACTTACCATCAGGCCATCACTTGCATTCGACAGAAAACAAAATGACGATTGGAAAGTTCAAAGATGAAGCGGCTGGTAATTACAGCAGGGAATTTGCGGGGCTTCGTGCCAAAATGTACTGTGTAAAGATTACAGAAGAAAAAGAGATCAAGAAGGCGAAGGGGGTGGGAAAAATAAGTACCAGCAAATTTAGCATGCAAGACTACAAAGAATGCCTTTTTCATGGTAAAAGCCAACTCAGCACCGATCATCGCATTGCAAGTAAATTGCATGATTTGTACACGACGCGCGTAACCAAAGTAGCATTGGATGCAACGGACAACAAGTTACGTGTTCTCGATTGTCAAATCCACACGCGAGAGTGGGGGCACTACAATAAAAGCGATAAATGTGACGTGTGTTAACCGTAACCTCATAGCCATGAAGTCCGCTGTGTCTTTGCCATTCTTCTTCAAAAACAGACGGAGGAAAAGAATGAAAGAGGGAGCCCTCGGGCGATGAAAAATAAGAGTTGAATTTAATGAGCCTCGGTTTGGAGCGGGCTTAACAACATAATAACAGGTTGCAATTTTTCATCGCCCGAGGGCTCCCTCTTTCATTCTTTTCTTCTGTCTGTTTTTGAAGAATAGCAAAAAAGCACAATGTGTTAAATAACTAACAAGGACAATGAATCTCTTTGGTTTTCGCAAACAAAGCAACATGGACACTGCATCACCAAATTCCAATAACCTCTTACCTTCCGTGTTATCTAAACTCAATGGTCTACTAATTGTACATCTTAATAGTATATGGACGGAAATAAATAACGATGTGGGCAAGATGTTTTATGTTTTTAATAACAATTTACATTTCTATGAAATTCCGATCGACGGGAAACTTCAAATCACCGTGAATCCGGAGAACACAGGCGAAATTAAAATTTCTACCGGCAAGAACATTTTTCGAATGAAGCACGACAAGATACTTTCTAACATGTCGTACGATGTGTCTGCAGGAGATTATCTTTACGTGGAACTCCTCGGAGACTACGACAAACTTATTCCTCTCTTCGTAGAATTACGAATCGTCTATCCTCTTATAAATAACCGTTAACCAAAAATGCCTAACGATATTTTCGGCAACACCAAGCGTGTAGACCATGCAGAAGAGATTCTCATGTTGGACGTTCGTGTTAAGAAGTTGAGGACTGATTTGATCGCTTTGCAGGAGACCTTAAACAAAAGTTTAGAGTCTGAGATCGCTACGCTCCAAACGCAATGTCTCGATCCCATTCTGAAAATCGATTCCGAACTGAAAACACTGATAAAAAATTATGTCGACGTACCTTCTTACGACAACATTCAAAATATACAGTTGAGCATGGATTCGCTTCAAAATGATTTGGCCAAATTACAGCAATTTCAATCGAAAAATGAAGATTTGGAAAAATTGAAACTCGAAATCGAAGAGCGAACTTCCGCAATAGAAAAGAATTTCTCTGAACTTCAAACCGTCGTGAATGATATTGATATAGAACGCTTGCAGGTCGTTGTTTCTAAATTACAAGAAGAATTCACCGGCACGTTGGAAGAAATCAAATCCAAGTTGCAGACTTTGGAAGATACAATGACGAACCTACCATCGTCGGACGAACTGCAGGTCATCGGTAAAAGCGTCGCGAACATAAAAATTCAATTGGAGGCTTATCAAGATTTCGAACACATTCAAACCACCATCGCTACGCTTCAGGCGTCTCTGGAGTTGATCAACGAAGAAATTAAAAATATTCACGCTGAAGCAAGTGTGTTGACGAGTATTCAGGACATGTTAAGCACGGTTCAGCAGAAGATCGAATATTTAGAAAATGTAAACGTCGAATCCAATCTTACTCATTTTCATCACGTACTGGACAACATACAGGGTGACTTGGAATCGTTACGAACGAGCGTGCCTTCGAGCGAAGATTTGGAAAAATTGAAAACGGCGGTGACGGCACTATCCGATTCGAGCGACATCAAAAGTTCGTTGAGCGATCTCGAGAGTAAAGTGGCCAATCTCCCTACCTCCAAAGAATTACACGCTTTGAAAAGGAACATATCACGTATGCTGAAACGATTGGAAACGGAAACGGCGAACGTGGAACAGATTCGAGACGAACTTGCTTCGCTGGTGTCGACGCTGCCCACTTCGCAGAGCGTCGCCGACCTTCACACGCAGTTTACAGAGATGCGAATCATCGTGAACGATCTTACCGAGAAGAGCTCGAAATTGAATCAAATCGAGAACCTTCAGAACATTGTGGTCAACATCAGAGATCAAGTTGGAGTGCTGGAATCCACGCAGGAATCGACGCTGGCTTCTTTCGGTGCCAAGTTGCAAGAACTCAACGAAAGCTACAAGCAGTTGAACGTGGAAGTGAAAATCAAACCGTCATTTTCTACCGTAACGGATACCATAGTCGAGCATTTGGTGCCCGTACAAAACACACTGGGTCAGCTTCACAGCAACCTCGTTAGCATCGATACTAAATTCGCTAAACTGCATTCTCTGCAAGCCATCGAAATCAACAGCGTTCCCAATCAACAGAGAATCTCCACCTTCGTCGAAGGTAACAAACTGTACATGCTACATCCTTATCATCCGTACTACAAGTTTCTCCTCGATGGCACGATTCAGATAAACGAATTTTCGTACTGGTCTCACGGCAGAAAAGCTAGCGTTCCCACCATGACCTTAATATCGAATCGTGGTGTCCAGAAAGCAGGAAACATTCCTCTGGCACGTTGGAACGAAACGCGCAACATATATGAAATACACGAAGACGAAGATCTTACTGTTTTCGACGTGAGTGCCGGCGATAATCTGATCATTCAAAACACAAGCGAAGTGCCACCCTCTTTGAATCCCATCACGCTTGTGCTTCTCTTGAAACGTAATCTCTAAACAAAAAATGTCTAGGCAAGCCATCGTCGAAGAATTGCATAAACCTGCACGCCGTAACTACGAACGTTTGGCTGTGGTAACCAAGGGAATCGACGACCTCTGGGAAAGCGACCTCGTCGAAATGAGTAGCGGCAAGTTAAAAAACGTGCATAAATTGAACAATGGCAACAAGTACCTCCTCACCGTCATAGACACATTTTCGAAATTCGCATGGGCTCTACCTTTGAAGGCGAAAACAGGAACGTGCGTCACGGAAGCATTCAAGACAATTTTTCGCGAAAGCGGCGGCAGACGACCTCGGTTTCTGCACACGGACAAAGGGAAGGAATTTTACAATGCCGTATTCCAAAAGTTTATTCGGAAACACAACGTTCATCATTACTCGACCTTCAGTGACGTCAAGGCCAGCATTGTGGAAAGATTCAATCGCACTCTGAAATCGCGCATGTGGTCACGCTTCACGCTTCAGGGAAGCTACAAGTGGGTCATCATTCTTCCGGAACTTGTTAACGACTATAATCACACACGGCACGCAACGATAGGCATGAAGCCAGCTGACGTTACCAAGTCTGACGAGCAACGTTTAATTTCTAGCGTTTACTGTCCAAAGTACACGCCCACGACAAAAAAAGCTAAATACAAAATTGGAGAACAGGTGAGGGTCAGTAAATTGAAGCGAACGTTCGACAGGGGTTTCACACGAAACTGGAGCACTGAACTTTTTACCGTGGTTCGAGTTCTACCCGGGAACCGTCACACGTATATAATAAAAGACAGTGGCGGTGAAATTTTATTGGGGCGCTTCTACGAGGAGGAACTCTCTAAAACTAAATACCCCGACACGTACCTTATCGAAAAAGTTTTGCGCAAGAGAGGCAACAAACTTTTGGTGAAATGGCTGGGACTTCCGGAAACAAGTTGGATCGATTCAAACGAAGTGATTCTATGAGTACGTGGAATGTTGTGAAACGTTTACCTAATTCGGAAAGTGGAAGGAAGAAAAAAAACGGTGAATTGCTCCCCGACAGCATCCGCTGTCTGATCGTAGGACCTTCGGGGTGTGGAAAAACGACACTGCTCGTGGACAATTTTCTCCTTGCACCGAATTGGTTAGATTGGAAGAACAGGCACCTGTACGTGTTCTCGAAAAGTTTAGAGCAATCCAAATACCAGCAACTGATGAAACTGTACGATGGTCTGGACATTGCAACGTTCGCCTCGGAAATAAAACCACTCGACGATTGTCGTGAAAATTCAGTCGTTGTGTTCGACGATGCCATCCTGGAAAATCAAAATGAAATTCGCAACTTTTTCACGCAAGGTCGTCACAAAGGAATGGACTGCTTCTACCTAGCTCAAACGTTTTCCAAAATTCCAAAACAGTTAGTACGCGACAACGCTAATTTCATATGTTTGTTTCGTCAAGATCACACCAACCTCAAGCACGCGTACGATGACTACGTAGGCGGAGACATGAACTACAATCAATTTTCGGAAGGCTGCTGCTCTACTTGCTGGAACGGTGACGATTTCGGATTCGCTACGATTGACATGACGAGGAAACCCAACAACGGAAAATACAGAAACAAAATCAACAACTTTCTAAACGTTGCAACGTTGTGAGAAACGACGTGTATAAATAACGTCATGACGAAACGAAAAATAGAAGACGAAAATCTCAAGCTTCGCGTATACCTTGCGAAACGCTTCAAAGGTTGGAAATCCGAGAATCGTGGATTCTACGAAGAGAAAAAACGTCAGGATCAACCTGTGATCGATGCCATCAGCGGTCTAGGTAAAGAAATTAAAAGTGTCACGGAACAAAATAAAAATTTGATTAATGAACTCGTACCGCTCGCAGCTAAAAGTTACGCTGTACCCACGCCTATTTCAAGCATTCCTTCGACGCCGTTCGAACTGAAGGATGCACCGGCACGACGTCGAGCTATAGGTAGCACGTCCTCGTCTTCGGATAAAATCGAGTTGGGACCTTTGGCACGAGACTACCTGAGCACGGGGAAATTCGACAAGGATGAAGTGTTCGGATTGTATCCCAGCATGGAAACCAGCGAAGGCGGCGGTGTGGTGTGGAAGATTGGGAAATCGAAGGTGACCTTCGAAGGCAACGACATTAAAGTTAATTTAGGCGACAAGGATAGTTGGAACAGGTATCCGGGTACGGTGGGACTGTGGGAACTCGTCGCCAAAAAGCAGCCGAAAGATTACACCGACGAAGATTACCAAAGTTACAAGGAAATTCTGATCATGACGGATGCCTTGTACCAGAACAACGACGCCTCGCAGAATAGGGTGAAATCGAGCAGCGGCGAGAAGTACAGGAATCTCATCAAACCGATTTGGAACCAGGTCAAAACAGGCAGCGGCGTCAAACGCTACAACACGTTACCCAAAGAATTCGTTTGGGTGGATGATGTGAGGAAACTCGTAGACCGATTGTTGGTGATAGCCGGCGAAGAGAATGCAGGCAACCGTAATTTCTACAACGAGAAGGTTGGCATCGTGGACATGATCAGCACGAAACTTTCCAACTTCATCGTGAACGACGACAAGGGCATAGGTTACCTGATCAAAATCATCAACACGCTGCCTCCGAAATTTTGGAACGTGGCCGAAGGAAAGGGGCTTGTGAACGACATCATCAACAAGTTACCTTTCGAGATGCATGTACCTGGCTACCAGTACTGCGGACCGGGTACCAAACTCGAGAAAAGATTGGAGAGAGGAGACAAGGGTGTGAATCCGTTGGACGCGGCATGCAAAGATCACGACATTGCTTACAACACCACGCAGACGGATCTGGATGCACGTCACGAAGCAGACAGAAAGTTAGAGCACGCAGCTTTCGAAAGATTCGTGAGCAGAGACGCATCGCTGGGTGAACGGGTCGCCGCACTGGGTACCACCATTGCCATGAACACGAAACAAAAATTGGGGTGGGGTATATAAATAACATACAGTAAAAAATCAACATGTCTCGTATAACTGATTTGCCACCCGAGCTACTATCTAAAATATTCAAAAAGATAGTTAACGGAGATGTTAATAAACTTGTAATCATAGCAAAAACGACGCCGGAATTTCGCATCCCTTGTGAAATGGTTCTCAAGGACCATCTTCGGGAGATCAGTGGCCTGAGGTGCGGTGATCTCAACATTCTGCTTTTGGCCGCAGGGGAGAAATTAAACGATAGGTTCGATGAATTGCACGAGGCAAGGCAGGGAAGAAGACGATATACTGATGATTGGTACAAGTCTATGCAGGAGACGGAAGATATTATTACGCACATCATCGCGTTTTCCGAAGCACGGACTTTCTTCCTCTGTTAAAAAAATAATAATATATATACATGTCAAAAAAACTTGATATATAAATAACATACATCGTGAAAAAACAATTAAATTTCTCTCTAACACTTTGAAATTTTTTTGATATGACGACTGAAAAAATAAGTGATCTCCAAGCATTAAAACAAATGCTAAATTTGTCAGTCGAGTATGTAAAAATTCAGGAATTGGAAGTCGACAAACCTTACACGATAACTTCCGGTTCAATCGTTTCTACCCAGTATGGTCCCAAGGTACGCCTGTTGCTCAACGCACAATACAGTCTATTTTTACCAGATCGATACGCTAACATGTTATCCGACGAGAACCTATCTATTTTAATCGAGAACAAAACTCGAATTGTGTACAAGGGGACAAAGGAACTTCTTGGCAAGAAAACGAAGCACGTAATAGAATTTGTGTAACGACTGCGAGGCCTTGAAAATATATAAATAACATGCCGTAAAAAAACTACACAAAAAAAAATCTCAGAATATATATATAAATAACATACCGTGAAAATAACACATAGAGCATCAACATGAAGCCCAAGGGTGTCGTGTACCAGATACCATACTCCAATCTTAAAAATCTAGGTGCCCTCGATGGGTTACTCACCAAGAAACAACGCGAGAAGAAACGTTCTTGCCTGTCGAAAGGACACGGAATGAAATTGGTGCTCAGCACACCTCAATTGAAAAGATTGAAGCGTTCGCGGAAACAACAAAAGATCGGAGGTTTCATATTCAGCATCCCGGCCATCCTGGCAGCATTGGGGGCCGTTGGAAGTTTGGCTGGCGGAAGTGCCGCCATCGCGAAAACCGTCATCGACTCGAAGAAGAACAAGGCGGAATTGGAAGAACAGAAACGTCACAACCTGGCCATGGAGAAGAAGGGGAAGGGCGTGATGAAAAAGTTTAAAAAAAAGAAACAGAAGCACTCACCAACCGAGACATTGAATCTCTGATCGGGCCGTTACAAATCAAACACTTCAGAGGAGTTTTTATGTCCGACTCGTTACCTTCAAGCGTGAAAAGAAGAGAATGCGGAGTAGTCAACTTGGACGGTCAAGAAAATCCAGGCACGCATTGGATATGTTACCACAAAAATGATGATAAAGCATTCGTTTTCGATTCTTTCGGAGGTGTTCCACCTACAAATTTAATTCATTATCTGAAGACGAACAAAACCTCTATATACTACAACGACGAACGCATTCAAGATTTCGGAGACGTGAACTGCGGTCATCTCTGCCTCTCCGTGCTCGCCTTTCTCTCTAAAATAAATAACCCTACGATCGAGGATTTCCAGAAAGCACTGTGGAAGCTAAAACAGCATCACTAGGATGGGCGTGTTCCATCTCACGAGCGAATCTTCAATCTTGAAACTCACGCTGCACGACGACATCGTCTATCCTAAATCCATAGCTCTGCATGCATTCTACAGCATGTACCTCATACCCAATGTTACGCAGCACAACAACAAAATTAGCGTAGGAAGCGAACACATCGTCGTCACACCAGGCCAATACAATCTTTCTACTTTGCAAGCTCAGTTACCCAAAGGCACGTATCTTTCTCAAAATTCGGTCACGCACAGAGTGGAAATCCTATCCGCGACGGAGACTGTGGACCTGGGCACCATGGGAGAACTTTTAGGTTTCGAGAACGACACCAAACTCGAAGCTGGCATCAAGCACACGGCAGTCAATATTCCTAAATTCTTGGCCATAGAGACTCTGAACGTACACTGCAACGTGGCCGAAGGCATGATCACGAAATCCTCGGACGGATTGTTAGGAAGTCACAAGCAGACAGGAATCATAGCCACTTTCAAACCAAGTTCCGAGTTCATGGAACCGATCATCTACACGCCCTCTTCGCCGATCTATTTTCCAGTATGTCGCAACCGCATAGACGACATAGAGTTGGTGGTAACGAACGAGAAAGGAGACGTGGTGGACTTCGCAGGTGCCACTACGACGGCCATCGTGGAGATCAACGTATAATAAATAACCATACATGTAAAATGGAGCAAATCGAAAGTTACGAATTGCAATCTTTCCCTCCCAACCGTCGCACGTTCGCCAATCTCAACGAAGCGAACAGGGAGATCGAATACGACGTGGACGTAGGCGACGGGTTCATTCATCCTCACAGAGCGGACCTCTACCTTCAATTCGACGTGGTGAAGAAAGAAACCGGAGACGCGTTTCCCGCAGCAGCAAACTTGATACTCGTGGACAACTTCGTGCCTTACCTGTTCTCGCAGGTGGAGGTGAGGAAACACAACAACGTCATCGACAGAATAGATTATCCAGGCATCACGTCGACGGCAGTGGGAACGTTGAAATTATCCAAAACGGACGCAGCGTACTACCAGGCCGGGGGATTCGAAGCCGGGACCAAAATATCGACGAAAAGTCACACGGTGCTTTTTCCCATGCGTCTGCTGCCTGGTTTCTTCTCAGACTACAAGGAGATCATGTGGAAGGGAGGACTGCGCGTCACGTTTCGAAGAGCGGCCAACGACAACGACGCACTGATGCGATACGCTACTTTGGGTCCGGACGGCACCACGCCGATAGCCAACACTTTACCCGAAGCAGCGAAATGCGTCATCCGGAGCATGGAATTGAGAATGCCGGTGGTGGAATACGAAACGAACTACGCCCTCAAGTACAAAGCGGAGATCTTGAAAAGTCCCCAGGTGTTGATTCACTTTCACGGTTACCAGTGCGTGCAGAAGATGGCATCGGGAAGTCACATGGAATTCGACGTGACAACGCAGTTCAACAACATACAGTTCGACATGCCAGATTTCGTCGTAGTGCTTTTTCAAACCGGGAGGGACAAGAATCAGGAAAAAGATTCCAGCAAGTTCGACGACTGCAAAATCAAGAACGTTTATCTCAAAAATGGACGCAACGAAGTGTTCCCGCGCGAGAATTACAACCTCGACGTGACCAAAAACGATTACCTCAAACTTTACGAAGCGTTTTCGGCTTACAAACGCGTGACCGAGGGAAGCGTGGACATGTACTACACGCCCAGCGAGTTCAAAGCACGGAGACCCATGACCGTCATCAACACATCTAAGAGAAAGAAGGTTGTGGTCAGCGATCGAACCAACATCAAGGTCGTCTGCGAGTTCCACGATGCCTTGCCCGAGGATACCCTATGCAGTGTCATCCTGATTGCAGAGAAGTCCTTCGCCTACGACGTGAAGAACGAGAGGGTCACAGAGCAGTTTTAACAAGTTTTTATCATCTATTTTCTTGCACAATAAGAAATTTTTTGGACTAGCACAATCAGTTACAATGGCACAATACGAATTTCACTAGTTCAGATCAGTTACAAATGTCAATTTCATTAGTTATCACTTACAATATCTTTTTGCACTATAGCACGAGAGACAATCAGAAAATTTGCACAAAAAAATTTGTTGTTGTTTTTACACGTGAAAATTAACAATAAAATTTCTTTTTTATCGTTTCAGATGCTGTCGAAACATCAAAAACACATACACACACACACTAGAAAAAAAGCATGCAACTTTATTTGTAACACACACATACATTCTCCATCTTCATCAAGAAAATATTAATAATAAACATAATTATTTTTATCTATATCTCACAATAAAACTCTATATCCAAAAAATATCACAACATCAAATAACACTAGAGTCGTTAGTACACGTTGCATGCATTACGGAGGTCCTCTGTAGGGTTTCATGGAAGTTTGGGGGAAAAAAAAAACACGTGAAACTCTATAGAGGTGCGGTAATCTATAACCGCAGCCGTTAGAAAACCTTTTACTTTTTTGGTTGGGCACCACGCACCCTGGCGAGGTTATAGGGGCCAGGTATCCTAAAAAACAACAATTATTATTTTGTTTGTTTGTTTGTGTTACAATACGGGCATACGCGCACGCGCGTGCGTGTGTATATGCCACATTCTTCCCCCGAGAGAGAGGTTTACGAAGGTCACGATATATATAAACATTTGGGTCCCGGACTTGGAAAATTACGATAAGATGCACTCATCTTTCAAAAAATAAGAAGATGAGAAGATGAGAAGATGAGAGAATAAGAGAATGAGAAGATGAGAGCGCGCGCGTGTGTATATGCCACATCGTTCCCCCAAGAGAGAGGTTTACGAAGATCACGATATATAAACATTTGGCCCCGTTGATTCCAGCACTCCAACTTCATCTCTAATGTTGACGACAATATTCTAAAGGTAGAGAGAATGAGAGAATAAGAGAATGAGAGAATGAGAGAATAAGAGGATGAGAAGAGAGGTTTACGAAGATCACGATATATAAACATTTGGTCCCAAACTTGGAAAATTACGATAAAGTGCACTCATCCTTCAAAAAATAAGAGAATGAGAGAATGAGAGAATGAGAAAAGAGGTTTACGTAGGTCATGATATATAAACATTTGGTCCCAGACTTGGAAAATTACGATAAGATGCACTCATCTTTCAAAAAATAAGAAAATAAAAAAATGAGAGGATAAGAGAAAGATGGGAGGATGAGAGGAGGATGAGAGGAAGATGAGAGAATAAAAAAAAATGAGAAAGATGAGAAGGATGAGGGGATGAGAGCTCATCTTTCACTCATCACTGCCTTTTTGCGCCCGTGAAATATCGTCAGCGCACTAAATAAGGCGCGAAACAGGAAGAGAAAGTGAGTTTTTCAACTTTTTGTGGTCGTTTGGTCAAGAAATCAAAGTTGCGGTCAGATGCACAAATTTATACTACTAGTAAGCATGGGAGTAAAAACGAATTCACTTCGAAAATGACAGTATATTTCTTGAAAATGCAAAAATATGCTGAATATGACCGAAAATCAATCAAAATATGCTACATCACGCAAAAATGGCCAAATACGCCAAAATATGCCCTTCAAAAGCGCCTTAACTTAATTAGTTGTTTTATAATATGAATGTCTATATGTTTGGGGAACACATCACCCTTGCCAAGAAAATATGTTAAGTCATGAAAATAGCCATACTTGTCACACTCATTCTTTCTCGTGTTCTTTTCCACTTATTCCATTTCACGGTCACGTTTTCTCTGTTATTATTTAAATTATGTTCATATATTTCCTTTTTACATTATTACATTTCTAGTAGTTATTGCTTGTAGTACTTATTGCCTTGCAAACAATGATTGATTTAATTTATTTTACTTCGCATTTCTGCCATTTTTGGATAATCACGAAGATGAAGATGAATGATGCTATGATGAAATTGATGAAGGGACATTCACAAAGAACAAATGGCCTCCCCCATGGCGCAGTGGTAGCGTCATTGCCTTGTAATCAAGGGGTCCCGGGTTCGATACCCGGTGGAGGCACAAGTGGTTCGGATTCCACTTTAAACTGTAGGTCCAGTCTCGATTAGCCTTACTGCGCATAAAGTGGACTTAAACACCAAATCAAACCAAATCAAACAAAGAACAAACACCCCTTGTAATCAAGGGATCCTGGGTTCGATACCCGGTGGTGATTCGGATCCCACTTTAAACTGTAGGTCCAGTCCCGATTAGCCTTATTGTGCATAAAGTGGACTTAAAACACCAAATAAATCAATCAATCAATCAATCAAAGAACACCCATGTGAAGGCCAGGGTTCGAACCCGGCACCCCTTGGCGTCATAGCGCGCTGTGCTAACCACTCTGGCACGGAGGCCGCTGTCTTCCGCCCATGACGCGATTATTGCTTTTACGTATATTGTGCTTCACAGTTATTGCATATCGCTCTTATTCTGTCTCACAGTAGCTTATTATGTTTCGCGCTTTTTGTCGTTGTGGTTAACCTTCGTACATTTCTCTTTCACACTGTAAGTCCAGTAGGCCTAACAGTTACCGATGAAATCAGTGTGAACTCAAAATAAAATACGCCAAAATCATTCCCTATTTTCCCACCACCCACACAATTTAACTCTATCGCGCAGCATTCCCTCGCAGTTGTCAACACTGCGAACACCTGATTCGCCCGAAGATTGCCGAAGAGCGGTAACTGTGGAGAAACGAGTCTTCCCGAACGGCAAAGTGAATGGATACGGGAACTGGCGGTGAGGTGAGCCGACACGGCGCCAGAGCAACTCTCCCCGCTTTGAAAGTTCCCTACGCAAGCAACAGTCCACGTGGATTGTGGCATTTCTATTAGGCAGACACCGTTGCTTCGTGCTTCAGTTGGCTACCTGCCCAGGTATTGGCACGTTCTGTACAGCGCCGCTGCGGGAAACGTCACAACGACTCCCCCTTGTGAGAAATTAAGCAACTAACCAATTTTTGGAGGTAAACAGTGAGTGGTGCTTCAAAGTGTTGGATCAAAATAGTGCGTCCGTCAACACGCGGAAGTTTAAAAAGTATATGTATTAGTGACCCAGTTTTATCTGATTAATTTGATTGAAGAAAAAAGTGCTGTTTCTGTGTTGTTTTTCGGTTCACTATCTGGCTACAATGCCTTGCACTGTAGCGGAACTTGAAGCTTGAAGTGTGTGTGATAAGGGACTATGAATGCTTAACGTAGTTTCTCTGAGAGAAGTTGCAGAAGAAAAAGGACGTTAAAGGTAAGTCAACTTATTTTTGCTTATTGTAAGTTGTTTATGCATAAATATTACCAGGGACAAGCGTCATTGATGTAGCAACAAGCGTGACATGTCTTCTCCATTAATCCAGAAAAGTATATGTACAGGGTCAATGAAGTTCTGACGTGAACGTCCAGAAGGGGGGGCAAGAGGGGCCACTGCCCCCCTGGAAAATGAAAGTCAACTAAAAATTGTATACTGTATTTCACACATATAACTTCATTTCAGCCACAAGAGTATGTTAATTATTGCATGAACATGATAAATTCAAATTGAAGCAATGTTTTTTGAAGGGACAACACTATTATGGGGGGAAAGTGTGCCTTGTTTGCCCCCCATGGAAAAAAATACCTTGCTTGCCCCTCCCTGGAAAAAGTCCTGCGGACGCCCATGAATAAGGCCTGTTTTATGCAGCGTATATTGATACACTTGTAAGTTGAATAGTATCTTCTGCAAATATGTTGTATAAAGAAACAAACTGCCGGAGTACTAATTGAGGTGTGTAGAGTAGGATGCATAAGTATTACCTAGCAAGTTGTCCTTCTCTTCGTTTTACGCAACGAGATTTTCATGAATTGAAACAAAATGCTAAACAGGCTACTGACAACTTCTGCACCAGTACCAGTGTACATAAAAATGCCGTTCTTAGATGTACAGTTGCCGTCAATAAAAATGGGACAACTATATCCTTAAATACTAGTTTCCTTGCAAGGCGTTATGTGTGTTGCCGAAGTCTACGGCGGTGGCAGAAGTTGCCATTGAAAATTTGCTATTAAAATCCACTTATCGCCGTACAATTTGCCTTCTAATACTTGTGCATCACACTATACGATATTGGTGTATTATACAGCTAAGCACGTTTCTTCAATAGTTCAAAGGCAACAATGTTTATGCTACAAGGCAAATTACCTATCTCTAGCTTTCATTCAACTTCCTCTTACACATTGGCGTGACTTGGGGTTTAACTTGGTTGGAGGGGGGAGTTTCCCATCCCATAATATAGCATCCGGGACTATTTTGTTAAATGAATGTTACATTTTGTAAATCATAATAATTTTTCATTATTATTTTACTCCTCAGGCCTTAGGAGGTTAAGAAAGTCAGTCTCCTTTATAAATGTTAATAAACGTGAACAATTCGGAGTAGGGCTAGCGCTCCCCTTGCCCCTGCCAAGTTGCGCCTATGAATGCAATTGTATTGACGCAGGTGCAGAGGTTGTCGAGTATATTTCGTTTCTTTCAGTTCTAGGATCTCTCGTTGCGTGAAGCGACGAACGTAACGATGAATGCTCTACTTCTAACGGCAAAAATTGTTAGTAGCAAATAGTAAGGGGGGCGTTGTGGGCAGTTGTCCTGCCTCCCCAGTTTTGGAACCCAATCGCCACTGAATACAAGATTCAATAATGACAAAAATTAGCAAAGGTGAAGGCAAGCATTATCCCAGCAAATCTTAAAACACACAAGAAGTAAATTAAAAGCATGGACAGTTTATATAACATTATCTTTCTTGTCGTCTGTGCGCTTTGACACGTCTTGTCTCATTGATAGAATCGTCCGATAGATGGCTCTCATAATTTAAGTACCATCGTTTCTCAATATCCATGTAAGAGTTGCGAAGTTGGGAGTTTAGTGGATTCAAAAATCGCTTTATGGTACGAGTCAATAAAATATAGCATTGACAGTTTTAAAGAAAGAATTCTTGTCCACTTACATTACAAAATTTCTATGCATACAACTGTAACATCATTAAACAGTAGCATTACATCACACGAGATAAAAATTCTGGATGTTACCTATGAGATAATCTTCCTACTTTCTGCTCTACTCTGCAGGTTTTCTTATTTCCAAGGATATATTTATAGTGTGGTCCAGGAACTCCTCACTCCCCGCTCCTAATTAAAGAAGCAAATGCTTGGTTGTTGTTTTTTATTTTGAATATTTATTTAAGCAAGGATTAGATGGTGATCGTAAAGCTTTGCCTTGACGGTTCTTGCGAAAATTATGCGTATTACTATACTACTAATAATAATGCGCATAAATATAATGATCAGGAGCTTTGCTTTTCATGCACTGAAAGTAACAACCTTTTTTGGTATTCAATAAATAATCCATTTTTAAGAATGACTAATTTATTTGGTAGGACAACTGCTTTTAAACTAAGTTTAGTGATCTTAACTAAACATAAATGTAATAGATAATAAACACAGGCTGTTATATGTATTCTTTGCCATCTTATTACCTGTTCATGTAGTAAGAACAATAATAATTAGTATTAATTGGTCTTTTTAACATTATTATTAATAAGGGGCATGTTAATTTTATTAACCAATTAATGATAAACTTTAAGTATTACTACTACTACTATTTGTGAGATATTTGGTTCGGTTGGTTGGTTAAGTTTGTGTTGAAGTGTCCACTTTATGCACAGTAAGGCTAATCGGGAATGGACCTACAATTTAAAATGGGGTCCAAAGCACTATGTGCTTCCACCGGGTATCGAACATGGGACCCCTTGATTACAAGGCGACTACGTTACCACTACGCCATCCGGGAGGCCCTATACTAGGTCCACCTCTCCTGAAATATAGTTCTGGATACATGGCTGGTTATTTCGGAAATAATTTGCTTTTAAGGTTATGTCCATTTTTCACAATACTGCCAACTTTTGATCTTTTTAGCAAATTTGGTCATTTAATATCCCTGATTCGTGGGTTCGATCACCCACACGGGTCCAAGTCTCAAAGTATGATAAAATAAAGATTATATTAGAGAAGGCTATTGAACCCAAATGTAAACTCACAAAAGGAAATAGGGGAAATGCAGAATCCTTACATGCCGTTAACATTGCTTCTATGAAAATTAGCCGTCCCGCACCGTGGCCGTGTGGTTTAAAGCGTTATCCTTTGGGCTCCGGTTCGACTCTCCTGCGCAAGAACTTTTCTCCTGAGATTACAGCCTGTGTATTGAACCGGTGGCCACCCACCATCGTGAGGAGATTGAGGAGCTACGAATGAGTAGCGTAACCCGGTCACGGCTGGGGGTTCGTCGTGCTGACCACACGTCACCCCGAAATTGGTTTGATGGTCTCTTTCTTACCTAGGATGAATTAGTGAGTAGGAACAGATGGGAGTGAGTCGGTAGGTAAGCTCGGGCCCCTCAAGTGCTGTTGCGCCACTGGTCATTTTATACAGTCAAAACCACAGCAGTTGTAAATAGCCAATTGTAACTTTACGTAGCTTGTGTACCTCTTATGTTAATGCTATCCTGGGGATGGGCCTCCCCAATGATGTAGTGATAACATCGTCGCCTTGTTATCAAGGGATCGCGGGTTCGATATCCCGTGGAGGGACATTCGGATCCCACTTTAAACTATAGGTCCAGTCCTGATTGGCCTATATGTGCATAAAGTAGACTTAAATCTTAAACTGAAACTCAAAGTATACCGATGATGAATGATGAATTGGTGTAATGAGGGAGGAAATAATCTCATTTATGCCTTGCTGAGTATTCGAAGGTAAGGTTTCGATGGTGTTGTTACACCTGAAAGTGTGATTTGGCTTGACCATACATTGCGCTAGATACAACGCACAGTCTTACTCGTGTTTCTGTTATGTTACAATGTTTCCTTTACATTACATATGCATAATTGTGATGTATCATTCTCATATGTGGTGAATCTGGCAGTTCTGTTTCTCCCTTTTCAGAAATTGATTCCCCGTTTCAAATATTGGAGATGAAAATCAAGTTGCAACACTGTCGATACTTTTTAATTCGCGAAAGGGAGGCATTGAAAGCAATGTCTCTCCATCCATTCCCAGAACGGTGCGAATTTAAAACGGTCCTAGTATGCGACTAAAAAAAAAAACAAGTTTCCTCTGCGCAGTGGTGCCAACCCTAACATAATAACCCCATCGCTTTCACTACCCAGTTCGTCAGAGCTTTGTTAAATTTTAAAGGCGCTGTGAGTCGATTTAACGCTACATTAACACATCCAAGCATTCTTCCAACGATCATTAAGGCGATGGTAACTTTAATGTGAAATCGAGGCTCCGTTAGAACGCTAAACACGGCGCTAGTTGCAAGCAATATGGCGGAAATGTGTTAGCCTTGCTCACATCTGAGATTTTTGTTAATGTTTGTAAAGTCTGAAAAACAATATTTTGATAATTAAAAACCGAAATTCTATTTCGAAGTTGTGCACATATTGTAACTGAATATCACAAAAATAGAAATAGTATTTGCACAAATAGCAGTAGCCCTGTCCAAAAAAATGGGACGAAACCCTTCTTTTCGTGAGAGCATGCGCATTCATGACGTCACCTCTCTGTGCTGTGGCCCGAATGAGAAGTTAACATGGCGTCGGTAAGCGCTTGAAATAAACACAGACCCTACCCAAAGGCATCAACTTAAAATAAATTTGGGGACACAAGGTTGGCATAAACAATATTTCATTTATGGAAATATTTATAATATATGTTCCTCTACGTGAATTTGGGAGGGAGCACTTTCTGCTCCTTGCCCCATACCTAAGAAAAACAAAAGACTTTCGAATTTAAATTTGAATGGTCTATCTTGACTAAACGTAGAAAATGACTATAAAGTCCAGTTGTGTGCACTGTAAATATATTTTTAGCAGTTGGATCATAATAGCCGATACTTTAAAAACGGCCATGATCAGTTTAACGATGGTTAAATGGCAGCAGAAATTAACGGTTATTTCCCCAGTAAACATGTTACAGTGTTGACAGAATTGTCCGCTAGATGGCAATCGTAATTTATTTCAGTTTATTTCTCGTATATTAGATATTAATGGTCTGCTCATTGAAGTTTTTTTAAACATGAAACGTGTTTATTTCGTATGTTGAAACAAAATGTAGCACTGTTAGCTAAAATGAATGTATGTCCCTTTCTTTAATGAAACCATGTGCATACCATGAGAAGATAAGAATGTTACATTTTTTTTATAAAATGAAAGGAGATTGTAAGCAAGAGACTGAATAACCTCATAGGAACATCATGTTTGATCAGAAGTATATATGCAATCTTTTAGGCGATGCCAAAAAGTATTTTTTTCTATTTTAACAGTGAATTCCGAATGGTACGTTCTCCACAATACGATATGTTAAATTTCGCTTCTTTACGCAATTTAGACGATATTTCAGTTCTTCGAACGTACCCGCAATGAATGTAAATATAAAACTTGTTATTAGATTAAAGATTTGAACCTAGCATAACAAGCAACATGTATACGGTAATTGTAGAAATACTCTCAAAACGTTTATCAGTGAAACTGGATTATGTTCAGATAGGCTAATTTGAACTGGACTTACAACGTAAAGTGAAATCCGAATTGCTGTTCAATGTCAGGAGTAAATTGCACCGATTTATCTTGTGCGCACGTCCACGGGGTACAAACGAACGTAATTATTATAATTCTGTCACATAAATATATTTTCCAAGCACCCTTGATTTTACTAACTTGTTATTTTTCATTTACTGCAATTGCATTTTCCAAAACCATTTATTCTTGGACGATGGAATCAGAATTTCGTAGAATGAGTCAAATTGTAGGATTTGATGTAATAATGTCAAATAACCTTATAAAAGGTGTACATTTTTCCATCTTGTAAATTTCTTGTATTAAATTTATTTATATAATATCGGCTTCTGCTTTTTTTAAAGCTAAAGCCAACATCTTAAAATAGTAATAAGGATTTATTGATATTGATCTGGACACATACATAGTGGCCGCGGTGGCTCAGTCGATAACGCGTCTGACTACCATGCTAGAGGTCCCGGGTTCGATCCCCGGCCGGTTCTAACGATGGAAGCGGCCCCGGCGTCCACCCAGCGTCGAATAACATGGGTACCTGGGGGAAACCCTGGGGGGTAAAGGCGGTCAGGGGCGTGATGCTGATCACATCACCCTCACTCACGACCGGATCAAGAAAGTGTGGGGCGTTACCCTCTATACGCCTTCATGGCGTGGTGCTATGCCCAGGGGAGCACTTTACTTTTTATTTTTTACACATACTATCATGTTGACGATAGTTAGAC
The DNA here is from genome assembly GCF_977018435.1 of Lepisma saccharinum. Taxonomy (NCBI): domain Eukaryota; kingdom Metazoa; phylum Arthropoda; class Insecta; order Zygentoma; family Lepismatidae; genus Lepisma; species Lepisma saccharinum. The sequence continues at coordinate 45,910,139 of NC_139250.1, read as the reverse complement.
GCATTGGCGTACAGTCCTTCCCGAAATTTTGAGAAAAATCAGTATTTTCAAATAAAAGCAGTAAAGGATTCGGGTAATGCTAATTCCTCTTAAAATGATCCGCTGGTCAACATTTTTGTCTTTTAACAATTTTGAAACGAATTTTTAAAATGTTAGTTACGGTTATTTCTTAACTGTTCCACCATACAACGCCGTCGACGCAACTATGACCGAAAAAAATCTCATACCCTATTGGTTAAAGGCGTAGTTAGCTATTGGACTCGTGGTATTTGAAACCTCCAAATTATTCTTTCTTCATTTTCGAAACAGATCTAATAATTCTATTTGTACATATGGGGTAATAACACCCTGTCAATGCTAAATATTGCTAGAAATGAGATGGTGACGAATCGAACCAGAGAACGCTTGATTAAGAAACAATAGTATATACCACCATCTATTGGTGGTATGGGAAACTAAATTTATTTAAGTTTTTCAGTGTTTTGAGGAGCTTTCAAACCAAAGTGACACGTGACATAGGGGTTTCACACCGAAGTGACAAGCAGTATGGGCATCTCAAGTCTGTAGAAAAGCATTCACTGCGCATGCGCTACCACCAGACAGAGGCGACAAATACACGATATTGAGATAGGTCTCTCATCACACGCAAATAAGACACCTTTTTGGTAAGACACCGCCATTTGTGTTCTGACAATGGCTTCGTTAGGCTTGTTTAGTTCTCTTAGCGTAAATAATACAAGCTCAGTTAAAGCCCTGAAAAACTGATGAGAGAACTAAACCTAAGAAGCCTAACCTAACAGGGAAAGCGTTCCGTAGTTTCGTCAGAACTGGGCTACCTTATCGCACAACGCGAGGACAACATTGCATTCTGACGTCACCGTGGAATACTTTCATGGTTAGCTAAATGTTATGTTAGGCTTGTTAAGTTTCTCTTAGCATAAATAATACATTTCCAGTATATTTATGCTAACAGATCTAATCTAACCTAACATAGGCATTCCTCGTCTGTCGTCAGAACGCAAGTGTCCTCAAGTTGTGCGACAAGAGAGACACTGTCAGAACACGAAGGTGTCTGGTTTGCGTGCGATGAGTGTGACCATATTGAGAAAATGGCCCTCACCTCGGTACGAAATGCTGCATTCGTTTCTGAAGGTTTGTTTCAAAGTGACAAGTGTCAGTTCGATCTGAAAGCTCTCTCTGTGTTGAGATACTTACGAAGGAATTCAATATTGTTCTCCAACAATAGCCTGTGGTTTAAAATTGGATAGAAAACTCCCGTTTAGAATTCCCAATCACCACTTTCTAATCCGCGTGAAATTTCGTTCCAATGTAACGAGAATGCAGACACGTGAATCTTGTAAATTACCGTTTCAAGCTTCGGAGAGCCAAGAATTTATTTTTTGCAATGACCGAAACTGTTTCATCGTTTTTTACAACCACTAGAGTCTTGAATGTATTTCACGGTGTCTACAGAAGCTTGTAATCGCAGCATTCTTTAGTGTTTTGTAGACTGTTTCCATGGCTCTGTTAAAGGATTACTGTTTTGTCCAATGTGCGAAAACAGCTCTTTTTGTTTTTTGCAGTCTGGAATCCATCATGAACAGAAAAAACGCAAATACATTTTGAAAAGATACTTACACCTGCTGGTACGAATGATAGTGAAACGAGACAAATGTCGGTCTCGTCTCGGCCTCTTAAAAACAGACCGAGACCATATCCTTCGAGACTTGTCGAGACGGGAATAACACTGTTACGTTCCTGTAATATTTACAGCAGTCCACTTTTAATATTTAGCAGTCTGGTTGCTAATTTACAGTCGCTTTCCTCCCTCCACGCAATCCCGTCCCCTCTCACATGTTCACGGCAAGGACGTATTTGGGGGGGGGCTCCATGGGGTCCAGACCCCCCCCCCGGAAAGATTTATCAAGTACTACAGTTAAATAATGAAAACTATATTCGCTTAGCCTTTGTTTTATAATTTCCTCTGAACTTATTGGAAGACATATATTGGGATCATGCGCTTTCAAGGACAGGAAGGACGTATTTATGGGGTCCGGACTAGGGATGGCCAAACGGATCCGGATCCAAAAGTTACGGATCTGGATCCGGATCCGAAAATTCCGGATCCGGGTCTGAAAGTTTCGGATCTGGATCCGCATCCGAGAGTTCTGGATCTGGATCCGGATCCGCGGAATCCGGATCCGGGTCTGAAAGTTTCGGATCTGGATCCGGATCCGAAAGTTCCGGATCTAGATCCGTATCCGAGAGTTCCGGATCTGTATCCGGATCCGAGAATTTTGGATCCGGATCCGGGTGCGAAAGTTTCGTATCTCAATCCCATTATAATATTACCACACCTTAAAAAGGTATTATGATCTTCGATTACAAAGAAATTTTTCGTTAGTCCTACAAGAATTTTTTTCAAGTGTTGTTCCTAAAATACTTTGCTACGCATTGGCTAACACACTCGTGCACAAAAATAATCTTACTTGTTTAACATAAAATGTCAGAGGTGATTTTGTAAATGCCATTGAAACGAATATTCATTCATTCGAATGTATTGGAAACAAAAACACACATAAATGTGACATTCCATTCCAGGATGAAACCTTTAACACATATAACAAGATAGAAATGTTGTACAAAAATTATACAATTGTTCTAGAGTTACAGGTTTACAAATTAAAATAAAACGTTATAATATATGCAGTGTTATATAATTACAAAGTGTAATACTAAGAAGGGATGTTATCTAAGTGTCCCCCACCGATTTCCATGAAACTTGGCAGGCGTGTAGTGGGGCCCAAAGGAAGAATTCCGTGTTTTTTTGTTTCAGCTAAAAAAACTGTTTTAGGGGACAAAATCCCCTCAAATGTCAAGATGAGGACAAATTGAAGTGAGGATCTGACCCATGTTCCCCCTCCGATTTTCATGATACTTGGCAGGTGTGTGTATAAACGGACCCAAATGAAGAAATACGTGCTTTTTTGTTTCGGCTAAAAAACTGTTTTAGGGGGACAACCCCCCCCCCCCTCAAATGCCAATATGAGGACAAATTTAAGTGGGCATTTGACCTATGTGTCCCCCTCCGATTTCCATGAAACTTGGCACGTGTATAGTGGGGCCCAAAGGAAGAAATACGTGTTTTTTTGTTTCAGCTAAAAAAGGGCTTTACAGGGCAAAACCCACTCAATTGTCAAGATGAGGAGTAATTGAAGTGGGGATCTGACCCCTGTGTCCTCGTCCGATTTCCATGAAACTTGACAGGTGTGTGTATAAACGGGCTCAAATGAAGAAATACGTGTTTTTTTGTTTCGGCTAAAAATCTGTTCTAGGGGGCAACCTCCCCTCAAATGTCAAGATGAGGACAAATTCAAGTGGGGATCTGACCCCTGTGTTCCCCTCTGATTTCCATGAAACGTGGCAGGTGTATAGAGGGGCCTAAAGGAAGAAATACGTGTTTTTTTTTGTTTCAGCTAAAAACTGTTTTAGGGTGCAAAATCCCCTCAAATGTCAAGATGAGGACAAATTGAAGTAAGGATCTGACCCCTGTGTCCCCCTCCGATTCCCATGAAATTTGACAGGTGTATAGAGGCCCTATGCCCCCTGTTTCTTCCTATGCCATATTTACGTGGTTTCGGAGTCAGATCCCCACTTCAATTTCTCCTCATCTTGACATTTGAGGGGGGGGGGGGGCTCTATACACCTGCCAAGTTTCATGGAAATTGGAGGGGGAGACTTAGACCTCCCTTGTATGTATATTAATTAATTACAAATCGCGCACGCGCGCACACACACACTATATATATATATATATATGTGTGTATGAATATTATATATATATGTATATTAGCAGGTAACAATATGTTATAAGCACAATCTTACTTTCCAAAGAAGCGCATGTGGGATGGCAAAACGGATCTGGATCCGAAAATTCCGGATCCGGATCCAAAACTACCGGATCCGGATCCGAAAATTCTGGATCCGGATCCGAAAGTACCGGATCCGGATCCGGATCCGAAAAATTTTAGGATCCGGATTTCTAGGATCCGGAACCAACCGGATCCGGATTTCGGATCCGCGAGAATCCGGATCAGGCCATCCCTAGTCCGGACCCCACCCCCACCCCCACCCGAAAGACTTATTAAGTACGAAAATTAAATAATGTAAATATATTCGTTTAACATTTGTTGTATTATTTCATCTGAACTTATTGGGATCATACGTCTTTGAATGACATTACAAAGAAGATTTATGTACACTACTACTCAAAATAATACGCATAAAATAGGAATCAGAAACTTACTTCTCTCCAACTACATGTAACATCATTTTTGTTATTCGATAAATATCCAATTATTCATCTTGACATTAATTTCATTGCTAGGGCACTTGTTTTCATGTAAATTATTCCGATCTTAACTATAGGTAAGCAATTATCTCTTTACCTTTTCGTGTAATAATAATATAATATTCATTTATGTATTGTAATTTGTATTAATTGGATGTAATATAATTATTATTCCTGAGACCATTGGTTCGGACCCCATCCCCCAAAACATATTCCTAGATACGTGCCTGGTTCACGGGCGACAGCTGTTATTTACTTAATATTTCATCATACTTAAGATAGTTAATGATTACAAATTGTAGTTGCATGCTTCATAAATGTATATACGTATATTTCTCACAATGAGCCATTAAAATTGTATTATTTATGTTAACAATGTAATGGACGCTTATAATTTAAAAACGGCCACGTTCAATTTTGTAAAGGTGCATGGATGACTATACTCTGTTCCGGTATCTTTAGAGCAAACGAACGAAAACAAATTTCTGCGCAAGTAGTGACGCGAGACGGTTCCACCAATGAACATGTGAGAGGAGACGGGATTACGTGGAGGGAGGGAAGCGACTGCTGTTAACAGCCTTGGCAGCAGCGTCTGCTGCTTCGCTCGGCTCACTCGATATGCACGGCCTTGCTCCAGAGATAGTTGGGACAGGGTATACTGAATTAGACGGTCTTAGACCGGTCATATCTCCATTTTACATTTTACAGTGTAGAGCAAGACAGATCAGTGTCTATTCGATATAAGAATAGACTTAATCTCCTAGTCTCTTGTTTGAGATTGTCCTAAACGATAAATAATGTAAACTTAGAAATTTACCAAACGAATATCTAGAGCTCTCGACTTTTGTGCGAGCGGGTGATAACCAGTGATGTGCAGTAGACTATAAGTTTACGTCTACATGCTTTGTCTACACCTAATCTACGCGTAGATTACATTTCATTGTAGTTTACATAGACTACGTAGACAATGTAAAGTGCATTAAAATTAATTTTCAAGGGTTTCATGAAATGACAGTAACATTTTCAACTATATTGGTTCCTAACGAAATGAAAAGAATCCTTTTTACAACAAAATTTATCTTTCCTTCTATTATCAACTATGGAAGAAGATAAGTAGTTTGCAAAAACAACAACAGATGGCAGTCGTGAGACAAGAGTGGTCTTTTTCCCATAAAACACTAGAATATTTCTTATATTAGGTTTCTTCCTAGGTGAGAAATTGTTCGAATTTGGGTGAAAGAGTATGAAAAGTTCTCTTCACACATCAGCAACTGATACGCAGTATAATTTTGTTTTACTTCCACGGCGCCCTTTGCTAAGTTATCACCTTTCGCCATGTTGTTTACATAGATTACGTAATCTACGTGTATAAAATAGTCTACGTGTAGAATGTAGACTATCGTTGTTTACGCGTAGACGCACGTCACTGGTGGTAACCCAACATCATGAGGATAATTTGTTAGCTGCTGGGAAAGAAGAAGTAGTAGGTCTCCAGTCTCGGAAGTCTGCTGAGCAGCGTGATTGCATACATTGAGGAAAATGCCGTTCTTCAAGGTGCATAGTGTCGGAACGAAGCGTCTAACGGAAGAAACGCTATGATGAAAAGTTTGTCCCCTTAATGACCTGTTGCGCACTGAATGTTTGTACGGTGGCACTATATTGCTTAAACTGTGTTTCAAGAACAGAGAAGAGATCGAAACATGTACCGGACAAAACCTCTTTTTCAGGGACCTATTTTTCCTTTCGAAACAGTTGGTTTCTCTCTTCTTTCTAACGATTTTTGTGTGTGTGTTTGGGGGGGGTATCCCTCCTTCTTCGTCTTAGAGAAAGAGAGAGAAAGGGGAGAAAAAATAGAGAAGAAAAGAAAATAGGAATAAGAAGGAAACACAGAGACTTTTTTTCACCCATGTACAAAAAGAAAGAAAGAAAAGGAAACACGTTGCCGAAAAGTTCCAATTTTTGGCATGCTTATTTTTTCTTTGTCTTCTTTCTTTTCTTGTTTCTATCTCTCGCTGGGTTACAAAACTGTCAACTTCCTTTTACTTCTTTATTTTTTTTTTTCAAATCTTTACTACTTCTCCAGATAAACCACCTATAGAAGAATGAATCAGCGCAGAAACTGGGGTTGGCGCCGCTATTGCTGCCGTAATCAATAAATTCAAATCTTAATAGAGTTACTAATAAATGCCTTCGTTGAGAAATAAAACATAAAAATGTAACCCTGCTTGATTAATTCGTCCTGGAGTGGCATCTATCTTAATTCCTATTGATGGTATGGCTCATGAGTGTAAAACATCTGGGATGTAGTTAGGATTCGAAGACTCCTCCTCAGCAAAATCAAAAGGAGTTCGATTAGTCTAAGCAAGAACTCAATCAAGTTAAAGCTAACGGGAAAGCCATAAAAATAAATCACAAATAATATCTACTTATTTATTACATTAGTTGCAATTGCAAAAATTAATACTAAGTAAAATTAAAGAATAAGATATTACGTCTAACCCAATGAAATAACTAGTCCGGATATCTTTTTTATAGAGGGAAGCTTTAGTATAAATAGTTGGTGGATATAGTATGATTTCTTTATTGAAAATGGGTGATGGGAAGATAATAATTAAATCTTTTTGTTTAATATTCAATCATTTTTGTTATTTGGATCCATTGTTAGTGATTGAAAGAATAAGTTATTTTCTTTAGGATTTATTTATATTTGAGTTAATTATAATTAGTGCTGCTGTCAGAATTGTTGATGATGCTAGCGCTTGAATTAAAAAGTACTTAAGGGATGCTTCTGTCGCAGTGACTGATCGGATCAAGACTAGAGAGCCTTCTCTCTGGTAGGAGAAGCATAAAAATAATATATTCTTGTGTTGATGCTTTCTCTTCTTCCTAATTGAGCCAATACACGGGCAGAAAGAGAGGAAGTAGCTGTCAATATATATATATATATATATATATATATATATATATATTAAGGGTGTCGCCTTGTAATGAAGCGACCCCGGTACACACAGAAAACTAAATGCATCATATCGATTGATGCACTAAAGTGTGTTTTATGGCTTCCTCAAAGAATCAGATTCGCATCTGATGCATTTGGGTGCATTTTTGTATGTCGTGAAAGAAACACCAAATTGCATCATTTCATTCAAGTGAGGATTCCTTTCAGTCGAGATGCACTTCAATGCATCAGTTGATGTTCCTTGATGCATCTTCTTGCATCTTTTTGGATGATGCACTCAAAAGGTTTGGTCTGAGCTACAGAGTTTATGTAGCTCAGACGAAACGTTTAAGTGCATCATCAAAAAAGATGCGTTCTGGTGTGAATCAAAATGCATCAAGGTGCATCAAAACGCACCAACTGATGCATTGAAGTGCATCTCGACTGAAAGAAATCCTCACTTGAATCAAACTATGCACTCTGGTGTTTTCTTCACGACATACAAAAATGCACCCAAATGCATCAGATGCGAATCTGATTCTTGGAAGAAGCCATAAAACACACTTTAGTGCATCAGTCGATGCATTCTGGTGCATCAATCGATATGATGCATTTAGTTCTCTGAGTGTGAAGTCACATTGTACAGTGGTCCGGATGCTACTTAAACTGACGGTCCAGTCCCGTTTAGACTATCTTAGGATCAGATCGACTTAAACAAACATCGATATGACAAGATGGAGATCGAGATATTCTACTCGAGATTGGGAACGGGGACAGATTTCCTCATACAGAAAGCGTCTCGTCGATACCATCTCTACTTTTGTGTGGGTGAGGGAGGGGGAGAATGGGGGAGAGATATGCAAAAATATGTTTATGCTTCAGCAATGTTCATTTTCTTAAAAGTGGACAACGAACTTTATTCTCTTTAACAACACTTGAACTGAGAACTTGGTTATCAGCATTTTATAACCGCACAAATACACTGTAAAATGTTCAGTGAAGAAAAGGCTGTTTAATACCCTTCATTTACGTTGACATGGAGTACTGTAAATTGACAGGCAGACTGTTCAATTTGATGGTAAATTCTAACAGTATGGCATGGAAATTTATTTTTCAATTGTCTGGAAAACCTGGGAATTTGCTTTGCCAAAATCACTGGGAGCCATGAATGTTCCTCGCACAGTCGTCATTACAATCAGACTCGTAAAGCAGATCTCGCTTCTGATTGGTTGTAAATTGATTAGTTTATTTAACGACGCGATTCTTACTGGTTTCGCTCATCGCGAAGATGAGGATGAATGGTGATGAGATGAATTGATGAAAGACAAATGCACATAGACAGAGCACAACAACTGGCTGTGAGTCAAGACGCCAAAGCCTCGTTCGCCTGCAACATTGCAGTGACAGGGGTGTACTACCTGGAGGTGAGGTTGGCTTTTGAGCTCCTTCTGATGTCACCCCTTACATTCTTGAATGGTTATACACGAAGAAATTCAGGGCCTCCCCAATGGCGTAGTGGTAACGTCCTTGCCTTGTAAATAAGTGGGTCCAAGGTTCGATTTCTGGTAGAGGCACATTCCATTTAAACTGTAAGTTCAGTGTCGATTTAGCACATCACGCTACGACGCCAGGGGTCCCGGGTTACGAATCGTGGCCTGGGCATGGATGTTTGTGAGTGTCCATTCATCAATTTCATCATCATCACTCATCTTCATCTTCGCAAATTATGCAAAAGTAAAACAAAGCAATAATAAACAATTCAGGGTCGATTAACTTTGCGCATAATGTGGACTTAATACAAAAATTTCAGAAAACAAATGAAGAATTTTAGATACCACTACAGGATCTGCTTTATCATTAGAAGCAATACAACATTTTCACTCACGGGTGTCGTTCGCGGGGTGAAAGGGGGCGTTTCCCCCATGAACCAGATAAATGTAAGATACGGCATCCCCCCTCAGTAATGGAGAGATAACCATTCTTTTTCACTGCACCCAGTGGTCATTTCCTATGAATCTGGAAACAAGCTTCACGCTATTAAGCCCACTCGACTGCGTATTGGACACAGCCGTCTCACCCACGGTCACTTGATGCAAGAGCCGAACCCTCCAATGTGTCGTGTTGGTAATGACGTTTTAACTATTCGGCATATACTTGTTGAATGTGCCGATTATACTCTCCTCAGACTGACTTTTCTGTTTGTCATCCATGTTGGGAGATGACAGTATTTTAACAAACATTTTTAGGTTCTTGAGAAGATCTGATCTCTTCCACTATCTATGAGGAAGTTATTAGTATATTCTTACTTTTTTGATGTGTTGTGCAGTTCCATTTATAACCTTGAAATTTTAACTTTTAATTTTTCTCAAGGAGCTTCTTACACCCCTTTAACCTTTAAGTAAGAATTTTATATAAGGGGACATTTCCCCGTTTACATTGAAGGGTGAAAAATGGTCATATGTGCAACCAACAATTATAAGTCGCCTCCCCGATGGCGCAGGTAGTGTCGTCGCCATGTAATCAAGGGGTCTCGGGTTCGATTCCCGGTGGAGGCACATAGTGGTTCGGGTCCCACTATAAACTGTAGGTTCAGTCCGGATTAGCCTTACTGTGCATAAAGTGGACTTAAAACACCATTCAATCAATCAATCAACAATTATAATTCGATCAATCATATAATGAATAAAACAAATCGGATGTTTTCAGGCCAATAGGTGATTCTTGAAGTGTTTTGAATGCTGATCACGGAAATGACATCCACTTCTTCCCATTATGTCATGATTCTTCCCCAGGTCATGATTTATCCCCACGTCACAAAGTTCAATTAACTCACCACATTGTAACATTGTGAATGAAATCTTTATGAGCGATTTCGAAAATAAAACTTACGTATTGAAAGTCCATACAATTTTCATGCCAATGTGTCACGCGAAGGTGGAAGGTGAATTAAATGCTCACTATTCTATGTGCATTCATAATTCGAAACTGGAGGATTTGTATTGTAGAAAATCAATATTTTACCACCATCTAAACAGAGCCATCTATTGGAGAAATTGTGAAACTACACATTATATTGTGAAATAAAGGCAGCTAATATATTCCTGTTTTCTGAAAGAAACTATACTAATGTCCAAAATTAAAGCAACAAACGGAAATTCTTTCCCGCGTGTCAATTTGACCACATAATACGATCAGGTGATAGTAATATTTATGATGTCATAGACAACTGGTTTAAGATAGAAAATTAACTAACCTTAATGTGCCAGGATTTATCAACAAAAAATCACGATAGCAACAGGTTAAACTTGGCAAATTTATATAAAAAAAAAATCACATGAGGAAAGGATTTCTGTTTGTTGCTTTAATTTTGGACACTAGTGTAGATGTGATGGGTAAAAAAGGATTTAATTTTTGGAATAAGCATGCTGAAATTATTCTGTGACAACAGTCATCTGCCAGACATCGAAACCCACGTCGACCAGTGCCACAGAGTTGGCTTATCATTCCAGGGAATCTGAAACGGACAGCCCCAGCCACGATGACCTCCAAGCAGTGGAACGGGATTCAACCAAACCAGTCTGTCCCTCGAAGGGGAAGCGTTTCAGCCATTCTGCACGCGCCAGGCCTCATTTAATGAGCGTGTTTTAATTAGTTCCATAACGTTCCTGGCGAAAAGTTATGTCTGCTGATTCTCACTTGCTTATTCCTGGATTTATCGTCCGACTTGGTGCGTTTCCTTGGCGGACGACCGCTGCATATCTCCTGGACTGTACAGGGTGTCCATAAATGAAGTTGCCCTATGAGCCCGTTCGAAGCATCGGATTGCGGTGAAACATTGTATACAGTCAATGGATCAGTGTTGCCACAATCTGAGGGCACAATTTCCCTTTCCACGGGGCAAAATTTCCCTTTTTGGACCATTTTTTCCCTTCACCTAAACAAATATAATAATAATAATTATTATTATTAGCAATGGTAGTAGTAGTAAATTTCCGTTGGTCGATGATGGTATGAATAAAAATTGTTACACAAATTTTTCACATACATGTAAGCTTCATCGCTTTCTGGTCAGATGTCCCAGGTTTAAATCATGGTCAGGAATCCATTAATCGTTAATTCTAATCGTTACAATTATCCGAGGATACAGAAAAGCGACGTACAATAAACTTAAGAGAAATATAAATAGATACAGGCTTATATTCAAGGGAGCAGAAATAAGAAGATCAAAAAAATAAAAATGTGAATATGAAACTGGAATTTGACATAAACTATAATAATGTAAAGTCAGAAGTCTTAAAATTTCCCTGAAATTGTGATATTTTTCATCGAAATTCCCTTTTTTCTTTTGGCTAAAATTTTGGTCCGAATTACCCTGCAAAATGAAGGAAAATTTCCCTTGATGTGGCAACACTGCTATGGAGACCATTCGGAGACGAATGCTGACGTAAAAGAAATAGTTCAATTTTTTACCACCAGGTTGAAATGTGGCGCTGCGAATTAAAATTCCCCTACTCAGAGACCTCTGGAGCCAATTCGAAGCAACGGATTGCAGTGTAACTTGGTATAGAGGCTGTTGAAACCATGGGGAAGCGAATGCCGACGTAAAAGAATAATTATAATGTTCACCACCAGATGGCACTGAGGATCTGAAACAGTAACAGTAAAAACAGTAATTTGGGTTTATGTCGGCACAGCAGTGTTCAGTATGCGTGCCATCAATATGAATGACCCTTTGGAAGCGTGAAATGGTCCCATGAAGCGTTTCCCGGGATGATGTTCATTGTGCACCAGATTTCACCGCCACATTTAAACCTGGTGGTGAAAGTTTGAACTATTTTTTTCGTCAGCATTCGCTTCCACATGGTCTCTATACCAAGTTTCACCGCGATCCGATGCTTCAAACGGCTACTCGGGACAGAACCTACTGTTTAAAGTGTGATCGGAACCACCAGGTTGGTATCGAACCCTGAGTTCCTTGATTACAAGGCAACTACGCTACAACAACGCTATCCGAGAGGTCCTTTAGTACGCTGTTTGTATGGGTGTTAGCAGAGGTGATGGAAAGGCAATTTCCTAAGAACTTCCCTCGTAGAAAGCAGGGGCGTAACCAGCTTTTTTTTCGAGTGGGTCCTCAAAGTTCGATCAAGTATGTTGTGAGCTGTTAGCAACTGAAATAACAACTTTAAATGTATCTGTTACTGTGTTTATCAATTATGCCGGAATGTCATCAAAGAAACAGAAATTTACGATCTTCGCACTTTTCTTCATAAATTATGTGAAAAAATTGCAAGAAACACTAATGAAAACCATAATACCGGGTGGCCCATAAGTAGTAGACCACACTTTGAATCGCCATAACTTCTAGCGGAAGTGTATTTTCTGACAATTTTAACTTGTAACATGTAGCAGAAGTGTCATATTGCAATGTTCTAAAGATAATCCTGATCGCCGCCTGCAGTTTTCTGAAGAGTGGCTCACCAAGTTGGAAGAGGACCCACATTTGGAACAGAGTGTGGTGTGGACTGATGAAGCCAAATTTCACGTGTCCGGTAGTGTAAACAGACATAATTGTGTTTACTGGCGTGATTCGAATCCAAATGTGGTAGTCGAGTACGATGATAAAAGACCCGGCGTCGTGGTCTGGGGAGGTGTTACGTACCAAGGTGTCATTGGCCCTTTCTTCTTTGAAGATGGCGCCAATGGTGAGAATTACCTGAAGCTCATTAGAGGCACTGTTTACCCTTTACTCCAACAGAGACACCACTTTGATCAGTTGTGGTGGCAGCAGGATGGAGCTCCCCCTCATTATGCCACAATTGTAGGGAATTGATTGGGCCAGGCATTCCCTGGACGTTGGATCGGACGTCGCGGGTGAATTGAATGCCCGCTCTCCTGGTCTCACCCCACCAGACTTTTTCCTGTGGGGGTATTTAAAGGATAAAATTTATTCCTGCAACATCAACACCCTACAGGACCTGAAGGATGTGATTACTGAGGAATTTACTGCTGTTCCTCATGAACTGTGTGCAAAAGCGTGTGAAAATGTGTCTTTGCGATTACAGGCCTGTATTGACGCTGATGGCATGAAAGTTGATCACACAATGGAAAACCGATATTAAAGAGTGTTTGTGTTACAAAATAAACCATCTGTTTTCTTTTCATGCCGACTCTGCTAGAAGTTACGGCGCTTCAAAGTATGATCTATTACTTATGGGCCACCCTGTATATTAAGATGCTTAACATATCATTTGGACACGATTAATGTTTTTCGCGATTGCCAAAAATAGGGTTCATACATACAGGGTAGGCAATGCAATACTTGAGGATTCTTCACTCGCGTTTCCTTCCATACCATGAAAACAAACAAGAGCCAATGAACAACAGTTAATGTTTTCGAAATCGACACACCAAAATAAAAACACCTACTTTTGTTTCTGTAAAATTTCCTGTGCAGCAGTGTTATTTGGTGAATTTTCGGGAGGGGCCCGACCTTGTGAGCCTATGCGTGGCAAAGGCAATGGATTGAAAGTCATTTACTTTCTCTTATTAGAGTCAAATATTATCAACATTTAGCAACTACGCCCCCAAAGGAAGGTGGCTGGATTCAACATTTCTGTTGTTGAAGTGCAAGAACTTTTTACTCCTGATGTACACAAATTATCTCCATTGGCTATACATTGCACGACTGCCTTTAATAAAACTGTCGATGCGTGAAGAAAAAAAGACGACATCCAGGCATAACACTTACGGCATTCTCTTGTTTTATGCAGAGCAGGTTTGTGTATGTTTCCAAGTGTGTGTGGGTGACGCATTGTTAACACATACAGTAGCAGCCACTCTAATAGGACAGTGACATGTGTTGTAACTTTCTTCAGGGTCCCTACTATTCCCAGAAGTATGACACTAAACGCACGGCCATGAAATTAGGCGGGTGGCAGAAGTTCGCGCTGTTGCCACGTCGGAGCACAAGCTGTGCGTTCGGAGGTTTAAGAGAATGAAAGATCTCGTTGTGGAGTTGTAGATTTGGTCATTGTAATCCAAGTGATACAAACTGACACTGTTTGCTCTGAAGGTCAGGGATGACAACTGTATGCCCCGGAGAGAGGTCGGTGTGACGCTCAAACTAGGCAACGCAGCCCGCGTTGCCACAGTGCGCGGGAACCACCGATTTTTGCCCCGCTCTCGCGTTGCTTTTCCCATATGTGAACCAGTGCCATTCTGCCCACCCGGTTATTTTGATAGCTGTGCGTTTAGGGAAGAACGAAGTATAGCCTATTCGCGATTAAAATTAACCGATATGCCATCTGGTGGGATTTTCAGGAAGTACTCCAAGTAGGATACGTTGTGTTGAAGTCGTTTAAAGTATGGGGAAAATGCGAGAGAGTAAGGTCTACTGTTCAGGTTTTTTTTTGCTCTAAATCGTTTTATGGGTCAGAACAAATTAAAAGTTTTCATGTGTTTCCACTCTGTGTAATCAACAAAATGAAATTTGTTAATAAATCAGGGAACGTAATTGACAGAAGATTGGTATAGGAGATATAACACACTGTAATTCGGCAAGGAAATTACGAAGAATGCACGAGTCTGCTTACTTTATTTTTCGAGAGATAAATATATATTACCATGATATTAAAGTTTTAAATTGTACTTTATAAATAAAGCTTTTTTTCCTTCGGAAAATCATGAAGCGTCTTGCCCAATGCGTCCATGTATTACCGGTATTACTACGTATGTGTGAAATTTGGAACAGGTGCAAGTCGATTAAGAGAGAAGATGAAAATAGTTTGAGAATGAATTAATGTCAAATATAACCAGAAAAAAAAGTTTACATGCTAATTTTCATGTTTCATTCAGTACGATGTCCTATTTCAGTGAGTATAGCCTGGTCATGAAATAGTGACTATTATTATTAAACCACCTTTTCTCTTTCGAGAAAGAACTGCAACGATATGTTCGCAATTTTCTCCTGTCCCAGCTTTTCAAGTACAGGTCAATTTCAATTCCTTTATTTTCAAATAATTTCCGACAACCCCAGTTACAACATGACGTGCAGATGATACAGCACTGTTTTGGACAACCAGTGCGTATACATAGTTTCGTCTGCATTTTCCGTGTTATTTTTGCCTATCATAATTAAATGCTTCGTTCTCAGTACAGCTTCACGTTTGTTAGAGTACCTGGAATTCACATCGCATTCGCAATATTTAAAAATAATGCGTAATTTAAACGTTTTCTACCGTACCAGTCATGACACCACGCTGCTATTTTGTACTACTGCTGAACGTAAACAAAGATTTATCCTACTTAGAGCGGTCATATTGGAAGCGACACTAGCGCTCAGGTGGTAATTTTAATCGCGAATACGGAACCAGAATCGGCGACAAGGGGTGAGCGAGGGGTGGCAGTTGCCCCCCCACCCCCACTTTTTGCCACCTTTGCTCCCGCATTATGGTAAACCTTATCTACTAAGGAATAGTAAACTGTCCTGTCCCCCAGTTTTGGCACCTTGAAACCTTGGGTTCTACCCAATCGTCGCCACTGCACGGAAATGTTTATCACATCGTGCTACGACGCCACAAGTCCCTGGTTTGCATCCCGGCCTGGGCGTGAGTGTTCTTTGTGAGTGTCCCTTCGTAACTCCATCACATCATCAGCACTCATGCTTATCCTTGGTCGTCGTGACTAAAGGTACGGCCATAAAAATAGGGTGCTGGGCTGCTTCCACATTATAGGAAAGGCAAAGTGCTGGTTCCCGCACAATGCGTGGCAACGTCAACCGGGCTGCGTTGCCTAGTTCGAGCGTCAGGCCGACCTCTCTCCGGGGCACTTTTGTGTCATTCCTGACCTTTCGAGCAAATACTGTCAGTTTGTATCACATGGATTACAAAGACCAACTCTACAACGAGATCTTTCATTCTCTTAAACTTACGAACACACGGGGTTGCGCTCCGACATGGCAACAGCGCGAACTTCTGTCACACGCCTAATTTCATGGCCGTGCGTTTAGTCAAAAGTGGAAGAAAAGTGTTTTGCTTTAAAAGCTTTAGCCAGTGTTGCCACATGAAGGGAAATTTCCCTTTTGCAGGGAAATTCGGACCTAAATTTTAGCCAAAAGGGAAAGGGGAATTTCGATGAAAAATACCACAATTTCAGGGAAATTGATTATTACAGTTTATGTTAATTTCGAATTTCATATCCACATTTTTGTTATTTATTAATTTGGTATTCCTACTTGTTTCTACTCCTTTAAGTTTATTGTACGTTGCTTTTATGCATCTTTGGATAAATAGTAACGATGGGGATTAACGATTAAATGGATTCCTCACCAGGATTCAAACCTGGGACATCTGGTCAGGAAGTGATGAAACTGAAATGTGCAAATTTTTAAAAATATTTTCTATTCAAACGAATAACGAATTCAACGGAATGCTTAACTACGTACTACTACTGCTTCCACCACCACCACTAATAATGCTGCTACTATTACTACTACTAATTATTATTATTATTATTATATAATTTGCTTAGGTGAATGGAAAAATTGGTCCAAGAATAGAATTTTTTCCCCTTGGGAAGGAAAATTGTGCCCTCCTATTGTGGCAACAGTGGCTTTAGCATTGTTAGATACTTATGTGAGACAGTGCAGCTGTGTTACAAACAGCTCCCTTGTTTGTGCATCAGGTTGACAGCTGGAGAGACGCTGCCAATATTCCCGTAGGCGCTCTGCTGCTTTATCACAACATTCCGTCAGCCTTGAATGCTGTTATTCCCATCCAATCCAAGGACTGCCCCACTCCACCGATGTGTTTTCTTCTCTGAGGAAAGGCCCAGATATTCTGAGGCAAACAATAAAATACTTGTTAGCTTGCTCTGGCGAAATGTCAACACCATATTAAGATAGCTGTGTTTTTTCCCTGCACCTTCTGTGATAACAAAGACCTGTTTTCGATCTTTTCAGTTCGCGGCTTGTTCTTCTGATTGCTGAAATCGAATTGGAATATTGTCTTTGAATATTGCTTAACCTGTAATTTTATTTTAATGTGAAATTGGTAATCATGTCCAAAGATATCTTGTTAGATATTATTCATGCCTAGTGCGAGGCTTTAATGTTGAGGTAGTATGGCATGTTCGAGACTGTATCGCTTACCCTGTTATCTCTCTCTCTCTCTCTCTCTCTCTCTCTCTCTCTCTCTCTCTCTCTTTCTATTCTCTTAATTTATTCTTCCTCACTCTCTCTCTCTTTTCCTTTCCATATTTTATTCTCTTCCTTTCTTCCTCTCTCTCTCTCTCTCTCTCTCTCTCTGTTTCTATTCACTTACTTTCTTCCTCACTCTCTCTCTCTCCCCCTTTCAATGTTTCTATTCTCATACTTTCTTCCTCACTCAATCAATCCTCTCTCTCTCTCTCTCTCTCTGTTTCTATTCACTTCCTTTCTTCCACACTCTCTCTCTCCCTCTCTCTCTCCTCCTCTCTCTCTCTCTCCCCCTTTCAATGTTTCTATTCTTTTCCTTTCTTTCTCTCTCTCTTTCTCTCTCTATCTCTCTCTGTTTCTACTATTCTCTTCCTTTCTTCCTCACTCACTCTCTCTCTCTCTCTCTCTCTCTCTCTCTGTTTCTATTCTTTTCCTTTCTATCTCTCTCTCTCTCACACACACACACACACATGCTATTTTATTTCTCTTTCTGTGTGTGCCTCTCTCTATTTTTCTCTTTTCCTATTTCCTTACCATTCTTTGTATCTTTCTCTTTGTCTATGTTTGCTTTTCTTTTCTTTTCTCTCTCTCTCTCTCTCTCTCTCTCTCTCTCTCTCTCTCTCTCTCTCTCTTTGTAATCCTCTGTTTCTTTATCATTCTTCATTCTTCATATCTTCTCGATCCTTTCCTTGTTTTGTATCTCTCTCTCTCTCTCTCTCTCTCTCTCTCTCTCTCTCTCTCTCTCTCTCTCTCTCTCTGTCTTTCTCTTTCATCCTCTGTCTTTGATTTCTGCTCTTTCTCTTAATCTGTGTCTTTATCTTCTGACTATCTTTCTTTTTCTTCTCTCTCTCTTTCTTACTCTCTTCATCTGCTACTTTATTATTATCTCTATAGTCCTCTCTTTTTCTTTGTTTTTCTTCCTTTCTGATCTTTCTCTCCCTACTTTCGATCTCTCCATCAAAGTTCTCTGGTTCGAATCTCGGCCAGTGCAAGAGTGTTCTTTGTAAGTTCATTTATTTGGTTTATTTTACTTCGCTTTTCTGCCACTTTGGCTAATCGCGAAGATGAGATAGGATGAAATTAATAAAAGGGCACAAAGAACATGCATGGCCAGGCGGATGTTCTTTGCAAGTGTTCCTTCATCACTCATCGCTCTTCATCATCGTTGTAATTTGCTAAAAGTTGCAGAAAAGCTACGTAAAATAACACAAATAAATACCTTTCAATATTTTTGTGATAATATAGAAATTGCCATGCACGCACACACACTAAAAATATAAAGGGGTGGGTGAGAGTTTTGTAGCTCCACCCTAACCTTTTTTCAAAGAGAGCGCTCGTCACTGTCACTATCTTCTTTCTCTCAGCAATGGCACTTCTAGCATCCTTTCTCTCTCTTGAGTCTGCTTCTAAAGCAATGATCCTGGGTTCGAATCCTGTAGCGTTTTCCATCATATTCATCACTATCTTTACAATACGAAATTTGCAAATTACATTTTCCCCCTTTTTTCTTTACCAAGCAAGTACTAGGATGGTACCTTCAACGAACGCCACTGCCGTGTTGTCCCATCATTGGGTCCAGTCTCCTCCCGAAATGTTGCCAAATTGGTTGGTTGAATTGTTGCTTTAAGTCTGCTTTATCACAGTTGGGCTAATCGGGACAGGACCTACAGTTTAAAGTGGGATTCTCATACTTCATTTCTCCCACTCGTACACACACATACACAACACAATCTCTATCTCTCACTTCATTTCTTTCTATGCCTGACTCTTTCTTTTACTCTTTTCCTGTTTATCATTCTTTCTATCTTTCTCCTTCATCCTATGATTGTCTTTCTCTCTTCCTCTTTACCATTCTTTCTATCTTTATCCTTCATCCTCTGTCTTTATTTCTCTTTCTTTTCACATGTTTCTTTATCTTCTTTCTATATTCCTCTGTTTGTTGCATTTCTTCACTCTCTCTCTCTTACTATCTTAATTTGCTTCGTTAACATTAATTCTATCTTCTTATCCTTATGAATTTGATGTCCTTTGTCTTCTCTTTCTCTTCCTTTGTTCATTTATCATTCTTTCTATATCTGTTTTCCTCTGTTTTTTATCTCTCTCTCTTTCACTATTTTGTTCATCCTCTGTTTATCAATTTTCTATATTTCTATTTCATCCTCTGTCTTTCTTTTTATCTGTTTCTTTATCGACTTTCTATATCCCTGTTTGTCTCGCTCTTACTCTCTTCATCTCTCTCTTTATCATTATTTATTTCTTCCTCTCTTTTCTATTTCTTTGTTTTTCTTTCTTCTCTTTCTCTTCTTGCGTTCCATTATCATCCTTTGTTCCTCTGTTTTCGTACTTGTCTTTTGTCTCTCTTCTTTCTGTTTTGTCTGTTTCTTCTACCCTTTGGCGTCGTCAGTTGCACAGGGGCTTACAAATCGCACTAGAAAAAACGTTGAATGAGTTTTTGAGAGCCGAGAACGGGCATAATTTTCAACATCTAACTGTTGAATTGTAGGAGTACTATTTCGTGAATACCTTCGTCAGAATTAATCCGAAGTGGGACAGATATATTACAATTTTTCGTAGCAATTTTCTAACACACTTTTCTAAATTGAAAGTTGGACTCCTTCCCCTCCCCTCCGCACAAAACTTGGCTATGCCCAGCATCGCATTCCTCTTTTTCTTCTTGTCGTTGTTAACATTATCAATCACACCGTTGCTTGCACGTACGAGGGCCTCAGTGATAGCGTCATTGCCTTGTAATCAAGGAGTCCCGGGTTCGATACCCGGTGGAGGCAGTGGTTCGGATCCCATTTTAAACTGTAAGTCCAGTCTCGATTAGCCTTAATGTGCATAAAGTGGACTTAAAACAGCAACTCACACCAAAACCCAAGCTTGCACGTACGGTACATGTACAAGGACAGAGGCAGGAGAAGCAGTTCTTGTCTCTTGGAGAACTTTTACCTTTCCGAACGGTCGCAGAAGGTCGCTGTAGAAAGGACTGAGCGAAAGGACAAGGAACGTCCTTGCACGCGGTGCAGGTTGGTGCAGCTGCAAGTTCCGGGAGTTCCAAGAGCTGCCACGAAAGGCCAGCGGCGTACCGAAGAATTTGTTTAAGGGTGTGGTCGCTCACTTCGACTTAAAAAAAAAACAGAGGGAGAGGCGTATTATTTTACGGGACTCTGACAAAAACAAGCGAAATAACGTAACTGGAAAAACTGAATGTAAAATGCAGGTTCAATGTGCTTTCAAAATCCCAAGACTGAAATTTACCACGTGTGGCAAACATTTTCCCCAAATTTTCAACGAGGGGTGTAAAAGTTAACAACATTAATTGATTGATTTGTTTTATTTTGCTTCGCTTTTCTGCCACTTTTGACTAATTGCGAACATGAGGATGAGTGATGATTATACCTCGGATATTTAGGTTCTAAAAAGTGTGCTTTCAGGTTCCTAAAATAGGCTCTGAAAATCCTAAAATAGGTTCTAAGAATCTAAAAATTAGGCTAAAAAATTGTAAAATAGGTTCTAAAAGTACTTAAATAGGCTCTAAAAATCTTAAATTAGGCTCCAAAAATTGTAAAATAGGCTCTAAAAATCCTAAAATAGGTTCTAAAAATCTAAAAATTAGGCTAAAAAATTGTAAAATACGTTCTAAAAGTACTTAAATAGGCTCTGAAAATGGGTTCTAAAAATCTTAAATTAGGCTCCAAAAATTGTAAAATAGGTTCTAAAAGTACTTAAATAGGCTCTAAAAATCCTAAAATAGGTTCTAAAAATCTAAAAATTAGGGTAAAAAATTGTAAAATAGGTTCTAAAAGTACTTAAATAGGTTATGAAAATCCTAAAATAGGTTCTCAAAATCTTAAATTAGGCTCCAAAAATTGTAAAATAGGCTCTAAAAATCCTAAAATAGGTTCTAAAAATCTAAAAATTAGGCTAAAGAATTGTAAAATAGGTTCTAAAAGTACTTAAATAGGCTCTGAAAATCCTAAAATAGGTTCTAAAAATCTTAAATTAGGCTCCAAAAATTGTATAATAGGTTCTAAAAGTACTTAAATAGGCTCTAAAAATCCTAAAATAGGTTCTAAAAATCTAAAAATTAGGGTAAAAATTGTAAAATAGGTTCTAAAAGTACTTAAATAGGTTCTAAAAATCTTAAATTAGGCTCCAAAAATTGTAAAATAGGCTCTAAAAATCCTAAAATAGGTTCTAAAAATCTAAAAATTAGGCTAAAAAATTGTAAAATAGGTTCTAAAAGTACTTAAATAGGCTCTAAAAATCCTAAAATAGGTTCTAAAAATCTAAAAATTAGGGTAAAAAATTGTAAAATAGGTTCTAAAAGTACTTAAATAGGTTATGAAAATCCTAAAATAGGTTCTCAAAATCTTAAATTAGGCTCCAAAAATTGTAAAATAGGCTCTAAAAATCCTAAAATAGGTTCTAAAAATCTAAAAATTAGGCTAAAAAATTGTAAAATAGGTTCTAAAAGTACTTAAATAGGCTCTGAAAATCCTAAAATAGATTCTAAAAATTTTAAATTAGGCTCGAAAAATTGTAAAATAGGTTCTAAAATACTTAAATAGGCTCTAAAAATCCTAAAATAGGTTCTAAAAATCTAAAAATTAGGCTAAAAATTTGTAGAGTAGGTTCCAAAAAACTTATATTTGTACTAACTTCTTATTAATTTTCTTACCAAATTTTAATTTCTTTGCATCACTTTCAAAATTATCCACAAATTATTGTAATATTATACTTGTGCTGTTAGGAAAATTACTTCTTGACATGAAAAATTAATTACGTGTGCACAATATCAGGGTAGCTACTCATTTGGAATTCCTTGAATTCAGGGAATTAGGTGTGACTTATTGACTCTGGGAATTTTGGTAAAAGATGAAAGAATGGTACAAGCAGATGTCTAATATATTCCAATTCTTTTCTCCTTAGACATGAAAAATTGCAACTTGTATTAAGGCGAGTGGGGGGCAAGGACAGTTTGCTTTCTCTTAGTAGAGAAGGCTTAGCATTAAGAGTCTATAGTGCAGGGGTAAAAACTAGGAGGGAACTGTTCCTCTAATAACACTGGCGCCAGACACATCACAGACTTGGAGGAAGGGAAATCGACAGAAAACATGCCAGTTATTTAATTGTTTCGTCACCAAACCATGTAAATATATACCTCCTGAAAAACCTCAAAAAATATATAAAAACAAAAACCTAAAAAAGGTTAAATTTAGTCACATGAGCCTAAAATAGGTTCTAACAAGCAAAATAAGTTATCTTATACACTATAAAACTTTTTCAGTTCTTGCGTTTTTTTAATGAAACCCTAACATAACTATGAAAAACTAAATATGCTGACCAAGGCAGTAATTTATTTTATTAAAAACATAAACTAAACGTAACGTTTCAACCTTCTAGCAAGGTCTTCTTCAGACTCTGTATCAAGTACAAAAGCAACAAGATACAAAAACAGGGTATTATATATACACACAAACATTACTCCCTCAAGACTATTTAGAAAGTTGTTTGGAACTTTCTAGCAGGTGACTTTCACTTTCCAACTTTACTTTCACCTAAAAGGCTAAACACAATTACTTCCATATAGAATGTGGTTGGACTTTTAATCTCACGCTCTTTTCCCTTCATTTTTCTTCCTTCTTCTGAAGGGAAAAGAGCGTGAGATTAAAAGTCCAACCACATTCTATATGGAAGTAATTGTGTTTAGCCTTTTAGGTGAAAGTAAAGTTGGAAAGTGAAAGTCACCTGCTAGAAAGTTCCAAACAACTTTCTAAATAGTCTTGAGGGAGTAATGTTTGTGTGTATATATAATACCCTGTTTTTGTA
Organism: Lepisma saccharinum; assembly: GCF_977018435.1. NCBI lineage: Eukaryota > Metazoa > Arthropoda > Insecta > Zygentoma > Lepismatidae > Lepisma > Lepisma saccharinum. The sequence continues at coordinate 45,886,823 of NC_139250.1, read as the reverse complement.
TCTTGTTGCTTTTGTACTTGATACAGAGTCTGAAGAAGACCTTGCTAGAAGGTTGAAACGTTACGTTTAGTTTATGTTTTTAATAAAATAAATTACTGCCTTGGTCAGCATATTTAGTTTTTCATAATCATGGAAACAAGGCTTAATGGAGTTATAACCTAACATAACGTGTTTTTTTCTTATTTACTTGCAAAGGAAAAAATAGGTTAAAAATTTAAAATCCGGGGTCTAGTGACGGTATGACGAAATTCAAGAAGGGACACTCACAAAGAACGCCCATGCCCAAGCAAGGATTCGAACCCTGAATAATTGGCGTCATAGCACCGCCACGAAGGTCGACAACAATAAATAGAATAACAGTGCATTTCTGTATAACTGCAAAATTTGAGAAAAAGAAGAAAGAAAGAAAAGTTGTTGCTGATGTTCAGTCATCTAGTGCACGGAGCACAAAAGTCCTGCAGGCTATAATAATAATATAATGTCAGTAATATTATAGCTACTTGTTATTTGATTGTCCTTGTCTTTGAAGGACAGGTTGAAAGAACATAGGGATGATGTACGACTTAAGAGAGAGAGAAATGTGATATTTAAGTACACGAGAGAAACATGACATGACATAGAGTGGGATGAAGCTAAGCAGATATGAAGGGAGAAGAGAGTACTTGTGAGAAAATCAGGGACGTCGTTAGGGGGGGGCACGTGGGGCCACTGGCCCCCCGAAACGTTCACGTGGCCCCGGCAAACTGTTCTACATTTGCTGAAAATTTTACTTTCATGACAAATATTGCAAAATAGTTTTTCAGTAATTTTTTCTTTCAGTTAGAAACACTGTTCTTAATTTGAGTGGCACGAACCCAAAACCACATTTCTTTCTCGTTTTCCTGGTTCTAGCTATAGTGGATGTCAGTGTAGGAACCTAGAACCTCGTTGTTTCTCGAAATTTTGAGGGAGCTGTCTTTCCACCCCTAGCAGTCGCAGGTCAACAACAGGCAGGGTTGGGCGTGGAGTGTTGTCGTTACGTCCAAACAGTGTTTTGAGCTTGAGTAAATTGAAGAACGACCGCTTGTGCAGCGGTAAACCACATATATGCAAACAGTTACAACTGGTCCCGAATCAGAGCGCAATACACGCTAAATAAGTATAATGGTGGCAGGATGCCTCATATCTCCGGGTAAGGTAGTATTATTCGCACCACATAACTATTCTACTATTGAAACAGTCTAAAACACGCAACGTGTTAAAAGTAATTATCTTCACAAACTGTACGATTTCTCGAGTCGCATATTTTTCTCGATATCGTGAAGACCGATTTTGAGAATCCTCCTTAACAAACGATGCCTCCCCGATTGCGCAGTGATAGCGTTGTTGCCTTGTAATCGAGGGGTCTCGGGTTCGATACATGGGTGGAGGTACACAGTGGTCCGGATCTTACTTTAAACTGTAGGTCCAGCCCCGATTAGCATTACTGTGCTTAAAGTGGATTAAAAACACCAACTCAACTCAACTCCTTAACAAACTTTTCGAAGAATCGAAATTTAAACAAAAACAAGTAAATACATTTTTGTAATTTTGAAAGTAAATTATTATTATTATTATTATTATTATTATTATTTTGGGTATTTTTGGTTCGTATGAATCTGCCTCACACAGTAAGCTTATTTTGTTGAGTCAAGTACAATAAAAACCCTTGCAATAAGTCACTGGAAAGACATGTGAGGTTGCACATATATTTAAGCATCTATAAATATATAATAACCCGTGGTTCGACAGCCCTGGAAGGGCCTTGGTCTATCTCCCGACTGCCAGTCCCTCCCACAATCCTACCTAAAATTTTAGAGGTGTGGAGATCTTTAACCAGTAATGAGGTGACGTGGAGTCAGCACGTCGAACCCCCAACCGTTATAGGGGATATCCGTAAAGAATAATTATATTCTTGTGGTAAGAAGTCGTTGTCATTTAACAAACTTTATTGATTTATTCCATCAGCATTATTTAAAATGTAGTGCCATACTGAACTTACCAACTTAACAAAGGCACATTGATTGCTAAATGAGGCATTTTCCTTCTGTTGCAGGGCAGGTTCAGTTTTTGGAGTATTGCAATGTTTTACACAGTCCGTTCGAAGAATTTTGAGAATATTGATGTTTTGTCAAAGGGACCACCCCCGAATAAATATCTGTGGATGTTTTACAGGTTTCATCGTATTTAAGAAGGTAATTTTTCTGGTGCAACTTTCCTCCGTACAACATGTCTTTTGCCACTCAAGCTGAAGAGCCGATTCATAGGTGCAACGACCTTGGCAGAAAGAAACTCTGATTGGCACCATGTTGACAACAGACTCAAGAAGTCCCGCAACCGACAGAACTCGAAGCGCTCGGATCCTACGGTGACATACACTTTGGTTGAACACAAACGGATGCATTGGTAGGAAATGCAGTGATTTTATGGGCCGTCCCTTTCTGGGAAGTCGAAGACCTTTTGAAAACACACTTTCCCTTCATGCACACCAGGGGGCCTAAGCCAGGTGCCAGGTCACCCCTTCCCACAAAATCTTCTCTTCATCTGGCTCTGGTTATCGGCCTCGCCGAAACGCACTGCAGGTAGCTAGGACTTTCTGGGTTAATTACTTTATGGTTCAGCATGCGCATAGGCTTTTCAAATTGCAAGAGACAAAATTCTACTGTTTGTCCCTTTTCTGGCGGGAGATGAATTACAAAGATGTCGCGGTTCCTTCAGGTTCCCACACTCAACCCTTGTGCTCATAACCTGCAATGAAGGGAAAGGCCATAATAAGCCTTTGTAATGTACCAGCTTTATATATCCTTCCTTGGTAACTTTCCACTCATTTTCAAGAAACATCTACTTCTTTTTGCCCTACTGTGTTGATTGGTCGACAATTGATGACTGTCAGCTAGTTCGAAGAACAGTTTGATCCAAGAAGTGGTTTCATAGTTAGCTTCTGTAAACGTAAGATTCTGGTAGGATCACGGAGTGCTTGAGATCTCATTTTCATGCTTTGCGAGTAAAATTTCGATCGATTTGGTTCATTTTACTTTGCTCTTCTGCCACATTTGGCTAATTGCGAAGATGGGGATGAGTGATGATATGATTAAATTGATCAATGGGCACAACAAACAACCATGCTCAGTCCGGAATTCGAACCCGGCACACCTGGCATCGTAGCACGATGTGCTAACCACTCCGCCACGGGGGTAGGCGAAGAAGTGATTTCGAGTGTGAAGCTGCCAGCTTGTTTTCCTCTCGAAAAACTTGAAGTAGGATCGACTGATCGACCAAATGTCCAACACATTGACTTTCTAAATTGGTGTCCGAATACCACACAGGAGACCGGGCTTGACTCCCAGGGCGGTTGATCTCACTTGTGATGAAGAATAAGTCACATTTCAATAAAGGAAGGAAACGAGGTATGTAGTCAACATTTTGTAGTAGTGTGCATGCTCTAGAAATAATACGTTTCAAAATTCTGCATATTTTGTGATTTTTCTTTATTTAGCCTCCACCAGGGTTGTCAAAGGTCCATTTACCCATAAGTTCTATGGGTTTTATTGTGTTCCGTTGCAGGACCGGAACCTTTCTTCTCGCACAATTTTAAATTCGGTCCTAGTAGAGTATTGTTCCATTAAAAAAAGTTACTGGATCGTATTTAAATTGATCCTGAAAAAAAATCCTGCACCGAATTTTAATTGACCCTGGAAAAATGGTTCTTGGACAGTGTTTAAATTCAGCCGCATAACAAGGTTCCTGCACCGTATTTAAACTCATACGGAAAAAAGGTTCCTGGACCGAATTGAGGCCTAGAACCCACTTACACTTGCTGATTTTCTCTCCCGGATGTGAAATGAATTTATTTACAATACCTGGAGCATTAACAACCCTGGGATTGTTAAAGATTAGTGAACGCATACATTCTAATCCCATTATAGGTCCGGAATCTATTCTCTCGCACAATCTAAATTCGTACCAAGTTGCGAATTGTTTCATTTCAATATGGAATTTTGACCCTATTTAAACTGATCCGGAAACAAATGTTCGTTGACCGTATTTAAATTCATCAACAAATAAGGTTCCTGGACCGAATTGAAATTCACCTGGAAAAAATCATGGACCGAATTGAAAACATTACAGATGAAGAGGTTCCTTACGGTCCAGAACCCATTTACGCTCTGATTTTCTCTCCTGGACCGGAATTGGATTTATTTAAAATTCCTGGAGCTTTAACAACTTTGGCCTCCACCCGCAAATGCAGACGCTGTGGCTGCTGCTTAGGTGGAAAAGTTGACTAGACATACAAATAAAATTTATCCAAAGGTATATAGCGAATAATAGTTGCTTACATAATAATATCATGAAATACGGAGAGCCAAATTACTTATCAAGCATTTTCTGTTATTTGTCTATCCTAGTGGGAGCGAAAATCATTTGCCCTTGCTGGTGAACTCGGTTCCTGCAAATTCAATACGGTGTTTTCTAATTTACATTTCTATTTCGGCCGACAACTCCGTGTTGGAGTGGTTAGCAGGTTACGCTACGAAGCAGAATGTCCCGTGTTCGAATCCCGACCTGAGAATGTGTCTTCTTTTTTATGGTCCTTTCATCAAGTTAATCTTAACTCATTCTCATCTTCACGATTAGCCAAAAAGTGTCAGAAAAGTGAAGTAAAATAAACCAAGTCAATCAATAATTTCTATTTCGTTATTTTACGCTACTTTCTACCTCTTGTGTTAAATGCGACGATGAGACTGAATGATGATCCGAAGGAATAGCGATGCGAGATATGATGCAACCACACCTGTCCAAGGTCCGAACCTTGGACCTCTGGTTTCGTAGTGCGTCATGCTCATGCTTCGGGAGTGGAATCCTTTGAATTAAAAACTATAAAAGTAGGGTGAAAGAAAACAACATTGTACTGTGCAAAAAAGCCATGTTTAGGTCCTCTAAAGAAAAGTACAGTTATTCAGTAAAATTAATTTTGAAGGACAAAGCCTCCGAAGTGTTTTTCCATTCGGTGACGCGTGGTCATCACATCGAGTCCCATCTAGTTTTAGTGGAATTCGCTTACATATTGATTTCAAGTAGCTTCCCAATTGTCCTCACGATGTTAGGCCATCACAGAAATTTTGGAGTTTCTACCAGGGATCGAACCTTGAAAGACTAGAGCGCAATAATTTGAGCGCGCGGGAATTTTGTTGTTTCTATTGCCATCATATATTCAGTTTTGCACGCGCAAAGAAGATTACTTTTAAGAAACTAGATGTGTGCATCAAATTTCATATATATCGTCATCATTCTCCAATGTGAACAGTACGACGCCACAAAAGACTCGTGCATGTCCCATAGAATAGTGGTTAAGGGTGTCACCTTGCAATAAATGCCGCCGGATTCGATTCTGGTATAAACAATATAGATGGGATGCCTATCTTGAACTCATTACACAAACATTTCATTTTCGCACCGTTGTCATACTTGTACGTACACCTGATAGCAGCACCCTTTTATATCTAAACCCACGGAAGAGAGTTTTCTCTACTCCTCAATTTTCTTCGAGCAAATTTACAAATCTAAGGAGTAAGGACTAATGACATTGTTCTTGGTGTCTCAAAAATCTAACATAAGAGAAAATACATGGAATTTTAAAGACTGTCTAGATGCCATTAAGTTAATAAGTTCATTCTGCATTTAGATTCCCGAATAATGGCCGTGGATTTCGCGAGTCTATATAGTTTGTTAGTTTTTAATTGTTTGATAAAAAAAAATCTTAAGTTTTGGGCACCCCCGAACTGATCAACTTAGCTACGTCCCTGGAGAAAATGGAAGGAGGCCAAGGAAATAGAGAAGAAAGGGGAAGAAGATAAAATGAACTGGAATGGGGGACTGAAGATAAACAAAGAATGGGAGAAGGTGTTAGAAAGAGTGGAAAGGACAAGAGCAAAGGAGGACAAAAGAAGGAAGTGGAATGAAGAAAGGGGTAGACTACAATCACAACCTTTGTCATAGAAAAGAAGCATCACACCAATAACAATGAGCATTCCATCTGTCGTACATCCCCGTTTACGTGGAATACTTACACTAGCTGACGTACTCGGTTGGGCTCCTCTTCTGAATATGGACTGTCATTGTCATTCTTGTAAGTCAGTAACACCTCAGACTGTAGAATGTGAGCTGGAAGATGATCCAAGTCTCCTATTGCTTCTGTATCAGACCTATCGGAATCCTCGTTGCTGTCAGCAACCGGATTTCTTTGGGTGGGTAAACAGCAATAACATCAGGGAATACCTTATGTTCTTCTTTGGCCAGCTCCTCCACAATTTGGACCAAATTTAGTCCCCTTTCACTAGAGCCCACTGATAACCTGTAAAAGGAACAATTGATTGAAGGGTCGTGCACATGGGTGGTGTGGATATCTGTGACCAATTCGTTGATACTTATCGTTGTAGTATAAGAACCAATAAATGGTGGTGGCCGTTCTTTGCTTGCGCCGTTGATGTTTCATGTGTACAAGGATTGCTCTTGTACCGCAAATTTGGGTATGATATATCATTCCAAACTTTCGTCGTCAATGTGCCACATGTCTTCTGAAGTATTTTGGGACGCCACGGGAATTTCCAGGCATGCGACCTACATTTGATTTCTCGCCAGTGTTGGATAATATACGGCAAGACAGAACTGATCACATAATTGAGGAGGGAATATCCAAGTACAGGCGTTCCAGAGTATGTGGAATTCACACAATTTATCTGTGTAACAAGTGTGATGCGCCTCTGCATCCAAACGAATGTTTCAAGGTATTTCAAAAACAGTGAAATTTGATTGACAATTACCTAATTTGCCTAACTGTAGAATATTATATGCATTATGTCATGTGAGTGAAATATACTAACCCCCTCTGCACCCATGCTTTGCTAATTTATAACCACTACGTAACTCTCCCAAAACAACAACAATAATATTACTAAGATTTTCCTAAAGTTGCCAGTCAAAAATTACTACTTTAAACATATTTTTTTTCCAAATTTTCAGTTTCAACTTTCTATTAGACCCACAATAATAAAACAAACATGAAAAAGTTTCCCAAAAAAGGTTTTCCTAATTAGGAGCACTAATGGGTCAACTTGTAATCAATTAAGTCCGGCTTGATTCCAATTTTGGATATTGGACTGAGGTTCGTATCTATCTTTAAACAGTATGTTCGGTCCAGATTAACATACATATATAACCGTAAATTGAACTTTAACCGTAAATATATAACAGTAAAGTGAAGTTAAGCTTCGCCAATCACTTTGCGGTGCAAAGTAAGAAAAATACACATATAAATGACATTGCTAAGATTATATATTCTCAATACCGTATTTTCCATGCCTTAGTAAATAAAGGGTGTCTCAAAAATATGGGATTTTTTAAATCGTAGCTTGGCAACACTGCGAGGACTGTGGCGCCGCGTAACGTACAAAACATGAAGCAGGTGCGTTGCTATTCAGTTATCATGGAGCAGTGGAGTGGTGCAGTGCGTGTTATAAGAATAACAACGACCTTCAAAAAAATAAGGGCCCATGATGCCATACGATTAGACTGTCAGTGACTTTGTTGCTGTGTAACGGGTTTCCAAGGGCCCAATATCGGAAATTTAGCTTATTGACGATGCCATTGAGTCTCGTCTCACATCCACAAACTTTCAATTGCAGCATTAAGACAGTTGTTTCGCCAAGACATGACGTCATCTGCAAGACATGAAGGCCATCTTGTGAATGAATAATATGTTCACAATTAGTTGCATACCCTGTACTATTCATTTCCATGAATACACTTGCTTCGAAGTTCATATTCTTCTTTATTTTCCATTTCAAAATGTGCCATATTTTTTAGACACCCTTATATAGGACTTCCCTAATATCATAGACATTAAAAGTTATCGCCTCGTAATCAAAGCTTCTGTGTTCGTTCCACGGTGTTTCCACTTTCAATCACATTCTGTATGCGCCCAGTGTAAATTCGTCTGTGTGTGAGCATATCATATAAAACAATATTCTTAGCTAAAGCTTTATTTGCTTGGAGTGTTGTAACCTAATACTGAGAGTTTCGTAGAAAACCATTACCAATATTGGCACATGCGACCAATATTGCATAAACACACAGGCGATAGCAGATTAAGCTATCATATACAAACTTGACCTTTCGTGCCACACGTGTAGCTCCAATGTTATCCTAAAGAATGGCCTGCTCCATACTCACGGTTCTGGGTTGACACTGCATGCTATGCCTCCATTTCTACAAATTGATCTTCGGGTGACTTATCATTTCTGTTTTTCCCCTTCCGAATTTTCATATCTCTCCTACATTGTAAAAGTCGACTGTAGATATTATGACCAAGACCATCAATTTTAGCTGCCATTCAATTGTTGAATGTAATATTGTAACTGCAATTACTAATCATTATCTATCTATGTACAGTCAGCGACAATAAAAATGAGGTACCTAAATGCTCGCTTCTCTGCAAAGTGTCATGTGTGTTGTCTATCTCTACGGCAGTGGTAGAAGTTGACATTGAAAATTTACTATTAAAATTCACTACATATTTGATATGAGTTTTGTATATCCAGTTTTGGACATGATTCAGCCATGTATTGGATGAATTTTAGATATTCAGTTCTGGATATCCCATAGACGTCCAATGTATATCCATAATATCCATGGATCTGATCTGGAAATTGTGGATATCCAGTGGATATCTCTTGGAGATTTGTGCTTTAAATTATAACTCCAGTCCCGATTAGCCTAATTGTGCATAAAGTGGACTTAGAACACGTGTTGGAAAGCGATACCGTGCCCGATTTGTGTATACTTGAAGTCCCGATTCCTACTGATTTACTTCAAATAAAGTTCCGAAAGATCAATTTCCCTTGTGACGACCTATGTCAAGTCCACATGGAGCCCAGTATATCCTCCCCTCAAACCTTTTCCCACAAATAGCGTCCGTATTAGAAACTGAAAGTACGTGTCATGTACACGTGGAGTAAATGATGTGTTGTCAAATCAGTTTCTTTAGAGACTTCACGACGTGAGGTTGCGGTTATCTCTACTAGATTGTGTTACTGTGTTGTGCAATTTTTACATACAAGGTGGAGACCTTGGGAGTGTAACGTTGTCGCTGTTCGTGTAAGATGTCTGAACACTGCAGGTAAAAGTGACAACAGCGCTTCTCAGAGAAGGTGTTCGAATTAGTACTTATATTATATGTCTTGCCTCCGAACTGTCGTTCTAATCAGGACTTAAACTAAACGTCTTGCGTCCAAACTGTAGTTCGAACAAGGACTTATACTATACGTCTTGCCTCCGAACTGCCATTCTAACCAGAACTATACTGTACGTCTTAACTCTGAACTGTCGTTCTAATCACTTATACTAAACGTCTTGACTCCAAACTGTCGTTGGAACTAAGACTTATACTATGCGTCTTGCCTCCAAACTGCCGTTCGAACCAGAATTTATACTATACGTCTTACCTCTGAACTGTCGTTCTAATCAGGACTTAAACTAAACGTCTTGCGTCCAAACTGTAGTTCGAACAAGGACTTATACTATACGTCTTGCCTCCGAACTGCCGTTCGAACCAGAACTACACTATACGTCTTAACTCTGAACTGTCGTTCTAATCAGGACCTATACTAAACGTCTTGTCTCCAAACTGTCGTTTGAACTAGTACTTATACTATACGTCTTGCCTCTGAACTGTCGCTCTAGCCAGGACTTATACTAAACGTCTTACCTCCGAACTATCGTTCGAACCAGGACTTATACTATACATCTTGCTTCCGAACTGCCGTTCGAACCCGAACTTATACTATACGTCTTACCTCTGAATTGTCTTTATAATCAGGACTTATACTAAACGCCTTGTCTCCAAACTGTCGTTCAAACTAGGACTTATACTATACGTCTTGCCTCCGAACTGCCGTTCGAAAAAGAACTTATACTATACGCCTTACCTCTGAACTGTCGCTATAATCAGGACTTATACTAAACGTCTTGCCTAAAACTGTCGTTCGAACTTGGACTTACACTATACGTCTTGCCTCCGAACTGTCGTTCTAACCAGGACATATACTAAACGTCTTATCTCCGAAATATCGTTCGAACCAGGACTTATGCTATACGTCTTGCCTCGGAACTTGCGTTCGAACCAGGACTTATACTATACGTCTTACCTGCAAATTGTCTTTCGAACAGGAACTTATACTGTACGTCTTACCTCCAAACTGTCGTTATAATCAGGACTTATACTATACGTCTTGCCTCCAAACTGTCATTCGAACTAGGACTTATACTAAACGTCTTACCTCCGAAATGTCGTTCGAATCCGGACTTATGCTATACGTCTTGCCTGCCCAAAGATTTTGGTTCCTTGAACGTGGATACAGACCCAAATAGACAGGCATGGAGTTTCCATTTTTACGACAAAAAATTACACGTTACGGAGCTCATACGAGGCGAGACGTGTCTGCATGACCGAAGTGTAACATTAAAAGGCTTGACTTATGGCTGTCAGGAATCACTTTACTGTTTAACTGTATCCCGAGTCACGATCTCTGAGGGCTACGAAACAAGGGCCTTTGCTTTCTCCACACGCGAGGACTTTCTAGCCAGGATTGGCAACTGGCTGTCCGAATGGTCAGGTCGCCTTGGCAGAAGCGATCACATCGGAGCTTCGATACAGAACACTTTCCAACCATATATCATTTCAGTGTTGCCGCATAAAGGAGATTTTCCCCAGTACAGTTACAAGAATTCCCATAAAACAGTTTTTCGATGGATTATATAATTAACCTTTGAACATTGATGTGCCGTAGACTATAAGTTTACGTCTACATGCGTTGTCTACACGTAATCTATGCGTAGATTACATTGGGTTGTAGTTTACATAGACTACGTAGACAATGTAAAGTGCATTAAAATTAATTTTCAAGGGTTTCATGAAACGAAAGTGACATTTTCAGCTATATTGGTTCCTAACGAAATGAAAAGAATCCTATTTACAACAAAATTCTCTTCTCTTCTATTATCAACTATGAAAGAAGATAAATAGTATGCAAAAATCAACAACAGATGGCAGTCGTGAGGCAAAAGTGGTCTTTTACCCATAAAACACTAAAATATTTCCTATATTAGGTTCCTTCGTAGGTGAGAAATTGTTCGAATTTGGGTGACAGAGTATGAAAAGTTCTCCTCACACATCAGCAACTGATACGCAGTATAATTTTCTTTTAATTCCACGGCGCCCTTTGCTAAGTTATCAATTTTCGCCATGTTGTTTACATAGATTACCTAGTCTACGTGTATTAAATTGTTTACGTGTAGAATGTAGACTATCGTTGTTTACGCGTAGACGCACATCATTGCCTTTGAAACCAGATTTTCTTTCTAAAATCTTACCGTGT